>NC_081755.1:31301072-31613572 GCF_963082965.1 Carassius carassius | reverse complement strand
TGAAGATGAACACCGAGCCGAGCCAGATAACGAACAAAAGACTGACTCGTTCACGAGTATTTTCGATGCTTCAAAAAATTCTAACTGACCCTCTGTCACATGGACTACTTTGATGTTTTTCTTACCTTTCTGGACATGGACAGTAGACCGTACACACAGCTTCAATGGAGGGACTGAGAGCTCTCGGACTAAATCTAAAATATCTTAAACTGTGTTCCAAAGATGAACGGAGGTCTCACGGGTTCGGAACGACATGAGGGTGAGTTATTAATGACATAATTTTGATTTTTGGGTGAACTAACCCTTTAAAACTATCCTGCAACAGAAAACTTTTTGCAATATTTAACATTTTTCTCTTTACTGTTGCTTGATCAATAGAACGCATTCTTTCTAAATGAAAGTATGAATTTCTTTTAAAGACCCCAAACTTTTGAACAGTGGTTTAGTATCTTTAGATCTGCATGTTTGACCTACAAGAGCCAATATTCAGTTATTTTAACCGATAGCTCAATGTTAGCTTGAGTATGAAAAGCACTTCACTGATGTTCACGTTCAGGCAGTTTTAACTTATAACGTTTAAATTACAGTTTGTACTGACAACGAAAATAGTGCCTTTCATTGAAGTCCTCTTATGAAATCAACTTGAAACTTTGCTAAGATCACTGATCAGCAGTTTTTCCTTCAGCCGTGCAAGAGAGGAATTCCTACGCTGTTAGTGTGTGGAAGAGGGTGAAGGCCAAACTGGAAGGGAGAGACGTGGACCCTAACAGGAGAATGAGTGTCACGGAGCAGGTGAGCTTTCCTTCTTTATATATACAGCCTTACTGCTGCTGCTGTTGTGTGTGTTTGTTAATGCCATGTATTTTGCTCTCTTTAAGGTGGATTATGTCATCAAAGAGGCGACAAACTTGGACAACCTGGCGCAGTTGTACGAGGGGTGGACAGCATGGGTGTGAACAGGATCCTTGTAGATCACTTTGGTCCAGCGAAGGTAGAAATCCACCGAAATCCACTGGGTCTGGGGCAATGGAGCCACAGAGCACCATCCAGGAAAGTGGGGGGGGTGTAGAGACCCTCCCTCGGACCCACACCGGATCCCCGTAGCACAGCTACACCTGGCGATCCAGCTAACACAACGAAATGGGTCTGCATCTGTTTCCCCGAGATGTGTGGGGAGCTCACCAAGATGGGGAGGCGGGGTGGGGGGGGGGTCTAGGCACACGCGGCTTGAACTACCCCCCCCAACCAACCCCTGTATCATCAACAAAATAAATGTCAACTATCAAAACAAATAGGATTTGCCACAGGGAAAATTTGCAGGAGACAGTTTATCCACTCTTAGAGCAAAGGTCTGCGATAATTAGCGACTTTCTAGACTGCATTTGTGTGAGGGTGGAGGGGAAAGGGTGATCCAGTCTTGGAGGGGTCCTCTGGCCTCTGTTTTTGGATGGCTGTGGGTTGGGCACGACTTGCGGCTGAGCTGTCTCCTGCTGGAGTAGGTGTGGAGGGCTGTGTGAACAGAAGACTCATAGGACTCCACGGGAAGCCTTTGGCAGACCTTACAGTTCGTTCTTAACCACAAAAAAATACCTTTTCCCCTTAAGTATATATAGGAAATGCTGCAAAAATAACTTTTTACTCCTTCACCAACGTACTGAACAGATTTCACAATTAAAAGGCAAATCGCAAAGTGGCTTTGTGAACATTCACGGTCATTTGTTTCTGAATATTTGGCACAATGAATGAAGTACTTGGAGTTGCCAAGTGCTCAGTCTGAGTTCTCTTTGATTTGATCGTTGAGTATGACCCAGGCTCTATATGGTGAGATGTGCGAATCAGTTTCTAAATGCTTTTTTTCTTAGTATTCATCTCTGATCTTGTTTGTGTATTGTAGATTCTTTCTCCCTTTCCTTCTTTGCTATGGATTTAGTCTAGATTGCTCTTCTTTTTTTGACTTGCCTGTGGAAGTGTATCACCGCTGATACATGTC
Organism: Carassius carassius; assembly: GCF_963082965.1. Classification (NCBI taxonomy): domain Eukaryota; kingdom Metazoa; phylum Chordata; class Actinopteri; order Cypriniformes; family Cyprinidae; genus Carassius; species Carassius carassius. The sequence goes on along the minus strand of NC_081755.1, from coordinate 31,611,582 downwards.
CTCATTAAAGCTTGCGTTTTACTGATCTTGACCTAGTTTTACATTTTTAGTGGGAGAAATAAGTAATGGAATAGTGATGTGGTGATGGTTACAATATTGTTGTCTCTTAATGGTTTTACTCCACTTTGTTGGTCAAATAAAACTATAATTAAACCTCTTGGGTCTTTATTAAAGCATTTGCTGTTTTTGTTCATGTTTGTCTGATTTTTACACTTGTTAATTCACACTGTATATGTTTTGTACTGCAACTTAACCTTGTTGAGGGGCTAGGCTTCATAAAGCAGTGCTGTGACCCCCTTTCAAAAACCAAGTCTGGTAATGTTGCTTAACCTGAGGGTAATGGTAACCCAATGTGGAAAGCCTATTTGTTCTTGAGCATGACACATTTTGTGTTAAATTATTAGCAAATGTAGGTTTTGTTGACTCGTCACTTGAATTTATATTTGATCTTCTGGATTGTTTTTAAAATGAAACGTTATTTTGAAGGTATAGTGAAATATTCAGTTGTCGTGAAAACTATTACAACTGCAAGCTATATCATATATTAAAATAGTAAATGAATAGAACCATTACATATATTAATTTACTAAAGCATATATTTAGCCCCATTCCATGATGTGGCTGCATGTAGCTTTCGCCCTTCGTTTATAAACAATTTTCCCCCATTACAGAAATGTACACCTATGAAATCCCATTATCTGGACCCTTTCTTTAGCATAGTTTGAAGATATATTAATCTTATTCCATTTTGCTCAGCTGAGGGATTCAACCGTGTTACCCAAATTATTGTAAGATGTGATTTTTGTTTCTCTTTTAATTTAGGGGAAATGTAGTCTTTGGCTCTTCTTCAAAGTATATAGTTTCTGAGCCCACAGCTGTTCACTCATTAGTTTACACACATTTCACTGCTTATTTGTTGGGGGAAGTGTCTATGTTGTTTTAGGACCATACTATGGATAGCCTTTGTTAAATTTAATTTATGAGCCGTACTTGCATAGTTTTTCATGTTACTAGTACTTATTTTTTAGATACTAGTATCTTTTCCATTAAGTACTATTACTTATTAACTGCTAGTGCTTATTTTTTGAGGTACTAGTGTTTTTTTAGTTTTTTTTGAAGTTAGTACTAGTACTCAATCATTAGATACTAGTGCTTATTTATTCAGTACTAGTATGTATTCATTAGATACTAGTACTTATTGATTAAATACTAGTACTTATTAGATACTAGTACTTAATTCAATAGTGACTAGTAACTTGTATATTGTTACTAGTAACAAATTAAAAAATTTTGCTATTGACTTCTATGGGGATCCGTCATTGAGATATAAGCTATTCAGTTTAGACTACGATTACCATACTGGGCAGAAATACAAATTTAAAAAGTACTAGTATCTATTAAGTTCAGGATATCTCTGGTCTTAAAAGTTACTAGTAACTAAAAAAATAAGTACAAGTTATAATTTTTCTTGACAAGAAGAGTATAATTAAATACTAGTCACTATTGAAATAAGTACTAGTATCTTATAAATAAGCACTTGTATCTAATGAATAAGTACTAGTAACTTTATAAAAGACACTAGTACCTAAGGAATAAACACTAATAAATAAGCACTAGTAGCTAAAGAATAAGCACTAGTACCTAATGAATAAGTACTAGTACTTAATGGAAAAGATACTAGTATCTAAAAAAAATAAGTACTAGTAACATGAAAAAAGATACTAGTACGGCTTATAGATTAAATATTACCACGGCTTGCCATACTGTACCATATTTGTAAACGGTTCCCCTTGTACTTTACTAGTGAACTACATTTCCCATGAGTCCTTGTGTTCCGAGTTTCAGATAAAAACATCCTGAAAATAACGGTCGGTTGACAGACTGCCGCAGTACAGAGGAGGCGAGTTCATGTAATCGTGCTCTCCGAGCAACACAATATCTGGAGTACACCAAAATAAATAAACCATGGCTGAGGGCGACAATAAAAGTGCAAATCTGTTGGTGAGTGCTTTGTTAATGTTCCGTCTCACGGGCAGTTCGCCTGCTGCCGAAATGTATATCTTAAGATTGCCTTCTTTAGCAATATGCTACGCGGACATCTGCTGTTATCTCAACCTTAAACAGAATAAACAAAGGCATTACATGACACAATTAAGCTTAATTTTTCTTTAATTTAGTGAATGTTGTTCTTGTAAATGCACCGAAACGAAGGTAAGTTAAACATAACGGAAATGAACTGCGTGATAAGATGTTAGCAAGCTAATCAACTCAGTGCTAACAAAACGGATTACTCCGTACATCTAGCGTCTTACTAAATGGTATGGATAATTGATTTATTTGTTTGTTATATATTTGATATATTGCGTTTTTCAAGTATTTGCTTTTGAGTGTTGCCGGGGATAAGCTTGACGAAAGTCTTGACATCCTGGTCTAGATTGTTTTGTTTGTTTTTTGTTTTAGATTAAGTTTACATTCGTTGTAAAGTCTCCAAGAACTGTGTTGATGTTTATGCTTTAACCTTTTAAAATACGCTTTACAATTTTTACTACCTATAATTGTACGTGATATATCCCAGATAAAGGAAGTAGCTGGACAGACCCTTTAAATGTGGCCTGCTGGTTTGAAAACAGGATTTCATAGTCGCTGTTCTCCTAAACTTCGTACATATTTGATATAAGTTGGTGTCTATTTAACATTCTTGACATTCCAGCTGGACTTGCCCATGTAATGAATTCATGACACTCCCATTGTACAACGATTTCCGATGAAGCCATGTCGTCTGTCGTAAGAGAGCTCGTTGTTTTGACTCTTGTTACGTTACTGACTGAAAGCTCTTGTCCAGGCTCAAGAGACGAGTCAGCTGGAGGAGCAGTTGCAAGGATGGGGAGAGGTGATCCTGGCTGGAGATCAGTTCCTGCGCTGGGAGAAGCAGTGGTACCCAGCAGTGTTAGTGGGTGCCACCTCAATCCTGTTCATGTGAGTCATTAGAGCTGCTTCTTGACCAAATGCCTAATCTTTAACTTCAGTTAATCAGATAAGGTTGCACACTGAAAGCTTGAAGTATTTAAGTTTTTTTTTTCTAGAGCCTCTGATTATATAGGTTGTTAGACATTGTAAACGTATGCCCTTTATAATATTCTATTATGATGTTGTAATCTGATCTATCTGATATTCAGAATGAGGTCATGAATGCCAGGGGACTTATTGCTTGTATACGGTCATTTACATTCTGAGAGAATAGAATACTATTTTTGAATTTAGAATATTGTTGCCAGTGGGGATGCACCATATTGGATTTTGCCAATATTTTCCAGCTCATTTTGGTAGCCGATAGCCATTGCCAATACCGATATATTTCCTTTTGTTTGGAATCAACAAGTCTCTCCTGTGTGGAAATTATAAAGATTCTTTTTAAATTTGGTTAGTTTTTAACAATAACTTTTTTTTGTTGGAATTAAGTAAACGATAATGAAGTTCTTTTGCAATGACAGTACATTGAAGCTTTATAAATAAATAAATTATATATGAATTGCTGGATTTTTTTTTTCTTCAGAAAGATACACTAGTAACCATAAAATGTCATTTTAAGATTTAACATTTGTAGATGGTCTAAAGCAAAAGAGCAATCAATCCAAGTGTGAAAGCACCCTAAGATAGATAGATAGATAGATAGATAGATATATAAAATATACTTTTTAAAGGAAAGTTCTTAATAGTGATGTCTTTATAAGAATGAGTTCCTTTTATATTCTTCCTCCTTTTACTTTCAGAAACATCCTGTGCTATGAACTAATCATGTGTCACTGATTTTTTTTTTTTTTTGGCTGTTTTTTGATTAATTGTGTACAGTTTATGATCCGTTTTGTCATTGGCAGGCTAATCTACTTCTTGGACCCCTCTGTGCTCACTGGTCTGTCCTTCACTGTCATGATCCTGTGCCTGTCTGATTACTTGGTGCCCACTCTTGCCCCCCGTGTTTTCGGTTCTAACAAATGGTGAGTGAAGGGATGACTGCAAGTCCTGCTTTTGGCCACAGGCTTTTAAGTTACAATCTCTTCATCTACTAGCGAGGTTAATCAAATGGCATGTTTCTCTTCAGATCCTCTGGGAAGATGCATAGGTATTTGCACAGCATGTATGTTCTTGCCTCTTCTGGTCTCGCCTGACAAGTTCCCTTGCTCTGGTTCAGGAGCTGGGTCTCTGGTGTCTTTGAGTGACAGCTTGCAGTTGCTGCTGAGTGTCCAGTGTCAGGCACCGTGTTGATTTGACTCAGCAGATCTCCACTCTGCAGTGAGAGATCTTGCTATGCACATCACATTCTGCAGAGCAAGTCAAGATCAGACCCCTGGCATTTATTTTAGTATCTGGCAGCTTCCTGTGGCTCTAAGTTTTAAGCCTTCAATATGGTCATGTTTTATGCCCAGAAATAAAATGCAATGGCTAAGCAGAAAGCAAAACAGATTCCCTCTTCGTTTACGAGTAAACAATTCTGATGTGTTTGTGGGGCCTGTGAAGACATTGTTTATTGTGCATGTTTTCTGAGCACTATTTTGTTCCTGCGCAGGACCACAGAACAACAGCAGCGTTTCCATGAGATCTGTGGGAACCTTGTGAAGACTCAGCGCCGTGTGCTTGGATGGTGGAAACGTCTGTTTGCCCTGAAGGAAGAAAAGCCAAAAATGGTATGCTTATTTGACAGCACCTTCCTTGTTTCATGTCTTCAAATTTACTAGTGACTCATAAGCATTTCACACTCAAACCAAGCTGCCATTTCACACCACTGAGTTGTCTTTATCACTGTTGCTCAGCAGTAAGAACAAACAAACATGAGCCTAGCCCTACTTCTACATAATTAAGGAGCCCTTGAGCCCCTAAGAGAATCATCATCATGTTCATAATCCTGAAAAAATCCATGATGTAGCCTATTAGAATGCAGGTATATGACCATTCAATTCAAGATATGAAGGCCAAAAATTACCCTTTGTTGGTTTTGTCTTATACATTTATGATATATATATATATATCATATCATGTAGTTTAGCAAGATCACTTGAACAAGAGTGCTGGTTTTCAAAATTGTGCAAAATTTTTGTTTTCTTTGTACACCTAAGTATTCTCGTATCTTATGGCTAACCTCTGATGTCAGATAAATTATTGAACTATTTTGTCGAGTTCCGTGCTTCCTCTCTGGGCCTTGAAAGTGGTAGTTGTGTTTCTGTCTATGCAGAGTCAGAAAGCTCTCAGATTTATCAAAAATATTTTCATTTGTGTTCTGAAGATGTCTTGTGTGTTTGGAACAACATGAGGGAGAGCAATTAATGACAAATGTTTAATCTTTGGTTGAACTATGCCTCTTAAGACCGTCACTTACTTTCTCAATGGTTGACTGATCAGAAAATATAAATTAATTGATCCGATGCTGTTCAAACCAAGTAGCTTGTGCAAGTGAAAGCATTTGTGTATATTCTTTTAATTCCTGTAGAAAATGATCTTTTTTTTACTTCTCTGCAGTATTACCTCTCCGTCATCAGCAGTCTTGTGGCTGTGGCCTGGATCGGACAACAAGTGCATAACCTCTTCCTCACCTACCTGATCGGTATGTACACTGTTTATATAGGCATACAGTTTACCAAGTTAAGCAAACTGCTTGATGAAATCCCCTGTGATGAAAGTGTCATAACATTAGAACAATGTGCTGCTCATGTCCTATCCCTTACACCACAAATGCATTCCGACTTTCTAGCAGGAAAAAAAGGCTGTAAGATCTATGACACGCCACAGTGTGCAAACTGTAGAGAAGTCACTGTACTTTATCAAAGCTAAGCTCGTGCAAACAGTCACTAGGCTGCTTAACAAAGAGGTCATTGTATGTCGGTCATGCAGAGCAATCCGGAAATATGCTGCCACTTACCCTCCCTCCACACAAAGTTTGTTAAATCTCTTTTTACCAATTAGGTTTAAGTCATTTTTCATTTGAGATGAAAGTGTTGTATCCATTATGAAGTGAATAGTACTTTCAAAAAAAAAAGACGATTCCAGTCATATCGGTATCCCAATAAGAATAATTGTATGATGTATAGAACAAGGACAGTAATTAAGAACTGTAAAAACTGAACTGTACCTTTTATTCAGTGTCTGTGGTAGGTTTGTACCTCCACAGGGCTATTGTATTCGTGATTGACCACTCATGTTCTGTTTTATATCCACAGTGAGTTTCCTTCTGCTTTTGCCTGGCCTCAACCAGCACGGCATCATCGCCAAATATACTGGCATGGTGAAGAGAGAGGTCAACAAACTTCTTAAACAGAAGGAGAAGAAGAATGAGTAAAAGATTAGGCTCTAGTGAAAAGTGAAATCCGGATAAATTTAAGGGTTAAAAAAAAAAAAGTGTCATCTGCCCCACTCAACGTCAGATCTCAACAGACCAATGCAAAGCCTGAGCTGATAGTGAAAAGTAACATCCTGTAAACAGCTTAAATGTGCGCTGATCTGTCTTGAGGTTCTTATGTTTTTTTGTTTTTGTTTTTTTTTTAGGTTTCATTTCAAATTATACCTTTTGTTTTCCATGAAGTATTTTTTTTTCCAACACTGAAATGTTGCGTTCATTTCAGCCGTTTTACATCCATGTATAATTTACATGTCATAGTAAATGTGTTAAGTCTGTGCAAAATATAAAGAGAGCTTAATTTCATCTCATTCATTTTTAAATTGAAGCATCTACCGAACTTTAGCTTTATCTAATTAGAAGCACAGACCACATCATCAGTAGTCTTCTTTCTCAGATGGTTTGGAAACTTGCATTTCTGCACTGTTCTGAAAATTGCACTGGAAAAACCGAACTGGAGTGTTTGTGTCGGGGAGCTTTAGACCCGTACTGCTGTACTAGTGCTGTGTGGACCTCCTTACTGTCCTCTAGCTCTAGCCACTTCCCAATCCAACACCTGTTGCTGGGCTGTATATACATGTTCATTTTCTCTCCTCATGTTTCTTTGTTTCTACTGGCTTGTCTTAAGTTTGTCTTCTCTCTCTTTTAACTGTCTTTTTGTGTTTGAGCGTGTTCAGCACAATAATAAACTGATTCAAAACTTTTTTTCCCAAATCCTTGTTATTGTCAACTATTAAAAAATCAGTTTTAGTGATCAAGCTGAAATGATATGTAGATGGTACTAGATGAAGAAAAAACAAGTGAAAATTTAAAAGGCTTACTTGGCAGAAAACACACACACATATACACCGCTTGTATATTTTAAATTATATTAAATCATATTTGGGTTAGTGTTAAGTATTATTAATTAATATTTGTTAATATTTAGCTTTTATTTTCATTTTAGCCCTCTATTTCGGTTTAGATTTAAATTATAGTAACTTATTCAGAGACAGAATATACCAGATAATTACATACCTTCAAATTCTTTACCTTTTTTTTCCACAGAACACAAATTTTGAAGACCTACATGCAATGTAGAACTTTTTGACTTCTAACCACTACAATGAAGTGTCTCGAGTCCTTTTGAGTACATTTTATTAGTTATTTATTGGTGTCATGTTTAGTACAAATGAAAAGAGTCCCTGTTCATCTCCCAACGCCGAGCTGCCCACAGAATGCTCTCCCCAGACTGTCTTCTGACCGGCCCGGGCCCAGCTGCTGCCTTCTCCTCTCCTGTAGCTCAAAATAGCAAAATGCCTGTTTGCATGGTCATTTATGAGAGTCACTTGCATACTGCAACACAAACATCAACATCTACTTTTGTGTAGATACACAGTGGCTAAATTACCTGTGATAATATTATGCCTGTGCCAGGGGACTGGCTGTCCACGTGCTTCATTTGTTTGATATCTTATGGAAGTGGTGCAGTGCACGGTTTGATATGTTGTCTGGTATAGTGTGGCCTCAGCGGGGTTGGTGACCTCTTTCATCACGACCCCCTCCCTGTTCTGTGTCCTGTTCTGTAACCCCACTCTGTGCAGTATGTAATGCTGTACACATGCATAACAACATCCTAAGCAGGGCTTCATTTGATCCCCCGCTTTGTTCCGGGACCACACAATTTACAAATTAAGCACTGATCCTTAGTAATAATTTGGTATTTTGAGCTGGTACTTCTATGTGTTTTATAAGATTTCAACATTTTCACATACTCAGTAGCTTCAACATCCTACTGTGAAGATGTGCTACTGCCTTCAACTGAATAAAGACTTAAGACTTACTGGTATGATGTCCTTTGGGCTGTGTACATCTCTGGAGTGTGTCTGTCCTCGTGACACAGGGATGTGACTGAGCTTCAGCTTTCCATCATACTGAGAGGAATGACATGGATCTCGGGGCAGAAAGACCAGCGCTTGACCGTCGAGGCCTCTCCCAGAAAAATACTTTTATGAAACAGAATTGAAACGTTAGTTCCCCATCAGCAAAATTATTTTTACTTTCAAGTTGCCTTATTAGTGGTGAAGTTCTCCAGAAAAAAAAAAATTTAAATAATGGCATTATGAATTAAGGTGACCAATGACTATATTCTAGTTTTCCTAAAAGAGGACAGGTGGGGCTGGGGGCTGGGGTGTGGTTGGTTGGTGGTTAAAGTAGTGCCCAAAGTAGCGCAATGACCATATCCCAAAATATCAAAACTCTAAATATGTATTTTTTTTTTACAGTCACAGTTTTATCATAGGCAAAATGCTAAATATGACAATACAAGCATTTCAGTCAAATGTAATTTATGCAACATTTCAAATCTTTAACCCAGGAGGGAAAATCAAGCCATGGCAACAGATTAAACATAGCCCAATTCCATGGGAAAGGTCAGATCTGACTGATCAAGTTTTGAGAGGAGAGATGGCTGACAGATCATGCTGGAGGATTTGCTGCTCAACAGATCCTGAGCTCATTGACAAATATCTGATCTTCCTTTACACAGAGCAGGTGTGATCCGAAATAGAAAGTTAAAGTGAACAGTGGGCGCTCATTCAAAAGAAATTCAAATACGAAATTAAATACGAATTCTGCACCCTTGACAGCTTATGTACCCCCTCGTTTAAATCGCAGAATTGGGGATAACCGGTTGCACGTGCCTCCCAGAACTATTCAGACTTTTCAACGTTATATGTGTAATGTTCTAATGCTGTTCCTAATGCGCTTTTCTACCAAGGGTTTGAGGGAAAAAAATGCGATTATGCAATGTTAAGCTGAGATATGGTAGCGTGCTCTTACCTCTGCGTGTGTAGTAGAATAAATGGCTTTAGTCTGATCGCCAAGAGTCAGAGTACTTTGATGCATTGGCCGTTTGCCCCGTATGCACGGTGTCGGTGTGCAACTGGGACGCTCTTTGTTTGAGGTCATCTGATGATTGCCTTCAGCACATCCCAAAGACACAACTGCAGTTCTTCTTCTTAGAGATGACACGACTTGATTTCCACTAGGACTGAATATCACTGTGTGATCCTGTTGTTTCACAGCAGGCGCTAGTAGCAACGCCAAAACAATAGATTCTATTTGAAAGTACAAGCGTAAGAACGTTATTAACGTGTCAGTAATATTCTCAGTATTTAAAATAATAATAACAACTTAGAAAAGTGGGGTAAATGTTATGAATAATATTAATATTAACAGGTTGTGCCACTTTCTGAGAGCACAGTGAAATTAACAGAAATCTCCAGTTCTGTTCCTGTATGAGATCAGCTTCTCTGAGCACAATTAAAAGCATGCCAAAAAACACATTTGACATGTTTGCGTTTGAATGGTTCTAAAATGATATGCCTCTATACAGTATATGTTAAAATGCCAGTGGAAAAAATTTACAGAATGTCACTTTTAAGTGCTTTGTGCTCCGGCACATAAGATTTATAAGAATAACAACACTTTTAGAATTGCATCCCTCTATTTCATGTGCGCATTAGTACAATTGACAGTAGGCCTGCAGTTGAGAGAAACAACTGACATTTCTTCTTAAATGATCAGGTGTTTTTATTGCATTAATTGAACAGTGATCACACATCAATTTGACAAAATATTTGTATTTTATAATGTACAATCAGCACACAAACATTATTGGCATTGCTTAAAAAAATTAAGAGATTCAATAAACTTGAATCTTGAATCAATCGTAAATAATTTCACATATTTTCCCTTGATATATTCAGTCACATTACAACTGAACTCATCTGACACAACCTTCATTCAGATTGAACATGAATGCTGTGTGCTTTTTTCTGTGATAGATTAAAACTTTTTCACACTGAGGGAAAGTGTACAGCTTTTCATTGTGACTTACGGTAATATGCCTCTTAAAGTTGTGTGGGAACATCTTTCCACACTGAGGGCATGTGAAAGTTTCCTCTGTGAGTTCTCATGTGATCATTAAAAGCCCATCATAAAGTATGTTTTTGACCCCTGTTCCTGCTCTTGTTTTTGTTTGCAGGGAAGTCGTGGCCTAATGGTTAGAGAGTCGGACTCCCAATCGAAAGGTTGTGAGTTCGAGTCCCGGGCCGGCAGGAATTGTGGGTGGGGGGAGTGCATGTACAGTTCTCTCTCCACCTTCAATACCACGACTTAGGTGCCCTTGAGCAAGGCATCGAACCCCCAACTGCTCCCCGGGTGCCGCAGCATAAATGGCTGCCCACTGCTCCGGGTGTGTGCTCACAGTGTGTGTGCATTTCGGATGGGTTAAATGCAGAGCACAAATTCTGAGTATGGGTCACCATACTTGGCTGAATGTCACGTCACTTTAGTTAGTTTGATACAGTCTATGGTTTGATAGCAGACTTAAATAGCGCACTACCGCCACCTACAACTGTTAGCGTGAACTACACACACAACACCCTTCATTCAACTCTTTTTATTACAGGACAGTAAACATTTACAGTCACAATGAGCAGCAATTCTGTGAAGCATGCCAAAGAGTACGGGTAATCATATTTTGTAAATACATTAATTTTTTAGATTTAGTTCCATAAAGACTAGCACCAAAATTAAAAACACAAAATTAAGAAAAAATAAAAACAAAAACAAAATCTAAATGTGAAAGGAATAACATGAAAATATATCAAAAGAAAGTCCTATTCAAATCGCATTTGTTTAATTTCTTTTATTTATTTTTTTTAAATATATAATGCACATTATATTATTTTCTATACAGCTAGCTAGATCTTGGAATTTGCTTGATTGAATCATCAACAAGGATTGTATACATTCTTGACCAGGACAATTCTACTTTGGAATAAAATTCATTAAAACAAATAAAATAAAATACAAAAATGCTACTTTTTTAAAACATAGGCTATTCCTCTAGGTGCATGCTTGACCCTCTCTAAATATACTATAGAGCATCAGAGAAACAAGTCTTTGAACTTTTTGCAGTAGCTGGATACCACCTTATTTTTCTCGTAAGAGCAGGATAGCTGGATAAGGCCAGTTAGGATACAGCTGTGGATACTGGGCATGCACACATCAGAATAGCATAATTCTTTTCACACTATACAACAATAAAACAAAACAGCTTGTTCTGCCACTGGATATGGCAAACTGGTGCATCTTACCATATTATTTTAAACTATTATCTTAGTTATGAACACACCGGTTTGTAGAGCACACAGTTTTACAGTTGACTTAATGTTGTTTTTCTTCTCGTTATTTCCCTATGTTATTTCCCAGTGGCTAATGAACTGGAAGTCTCACACATTCACAAAAAAAATTTAAAAAGGTTCACTTCCATGTTGAAAAATAAGGTGGATAGCATCACTGTTGAAGAGTAATCAGCTTGCTGTAGTGGATTTACTTGTAGATTTAACACAAGTTATCATGTGCATTGTAATGTTTGAAGCAGATGTAAAAAAAAATATATAAATAAATAAATATCAGTAGACCTGGAAAATTTTAAACTGAACAGTTCATTCAGAAATCCTTCACACTGTGGAAATAAAAATAGAAGTCAGAAGACGATGAGTGCAGTGCTGAAAAGAGGCGGAGCTACAGAAGGTCTATATTTACATTTATGTATTCTAACATATGTACAATTTTCCAGACTCCACCCTCACTCCCTTGGTTTTCTGTTTTATTTCCTTCCCTTAAATTTTCTTTAACAATAAAGTACTAGATGCACAAACTTTCTGCTGCCATTTAGACTGAATGAGAGCTTATTCACCACTAAAGGTTGTAGATGCAATGGTAGAAACGCAATCTTTAGGCATATCTGGCACGATCTGGATTTCAAGGGAACATGACTGAGGCACGCTTTGAGAACAATGCTTTTCTCTGTGATAGCTCAGACCTTTTCTCGAGGTGAAACTGTTTCCACACTGAGCGCAGGTGTACGGCTTCTCTCCAGTATGCAGCCTTACATGATCTACCAGGTTTGCTTTCTTAGTGAAACTCTTTCCGCAGTACAAGCACACGTACGGCCGCTCTCCCATATGGATTTTGTGGTGTTTTATCAAATAATCGGCCGTGGCAAAGGCTCTGCCGCACTGGGAGCACACATGGGTTTTCACGCCCTCGTGTATTTTCTGGTGCGCTTTGAAACACAGGAGCCACAAAAAGCTTTTCCCGCAAACCGAACAGACAAAAGGTTTCTCGTTTTGATGAATCTTCAAGTGTCTCTTTAGGTACGACTCTAAAACAAAGGTTTTATTGCAGTGCTCGCAGGTAAACTCCCTTTCTTCCGAGTGAGAGTGGCGCATATGGATTTTCAGACAGCTTGCCCACGCAAAACCCTTTCCACACTGAAGGCATTTAAAAGGCTTCTCCTCCGTGTGAATTCTCATGTGAGATGTAACGTTTTGTTTACTGATGAAGCTCTTTCCACACTGAGGGCAGGTGAACGGTCGCTCTCCGGTGTGGATTTTCATGTGATCCTTAAGATGTCCTTTATTCAGGAAGCTCTTTCCGCACTGAAGGCACGTGTGCAGACACTCTCCAGTGTGAAGTTTGATGTGATCCTTAAGGGTTCGTTTAAAACTGAACCTCTTTCCACACTGTGAGCAGGTGAAGGGCTTGCCTCCATCGTGACTCAGTAAGTGACTCCGAAAGTGCTCGTTGCGTTTGTAACTCTTCCCACACTGAGGACAGACAAAGCGCTTCTCTTCGCTGTGAATCAGTATGTGATCGTTGAGGCTTCTTCTGCGGGAGAATCTCTTCCCGCACTGAGGGCAAGCGAACGGCTTCTCTCCGGTGTGAGTTAACATGTGATCGTTCAGGTGGCCTCTGTGGGCACACTGCTTTCCACACAGAGAGCAGGCGAAAGGTTTTTTGGCTGTTGTCTGAGTGCTGCTTTGAGAGAGATAGTTTTTTCCAGTTTGGGGGCAAATCAAAGATTTTTCTCCAGTGAGGACATCATGAGCTTTGTGACGCTGACGTCTGTCCTCCATTTCATTCAGAGCTTGACTTTCCTCTTTCACTTCCGTCAGGCCTGATATGACAACAATACATTATTAAAAACCAACAGAAAAAAAAAAGATTTATTTTTTTATTAAATTTTCTAATCAGCTCTAACTGGTTACATCAATGCATCACAACAATAATAATAAAAAAATAAAAAGAGAGAAACAAATAATCAAAAATAGACACCAACCTTCCTGGTGCTGATTTTCTGTTGTGAAGGGTTCTGGATCAGATGTGTCATCATGCTCCTCTTTAATAAACATCATCTTTAAAGTTGCATATCACCTCGATATATATTCCTGCTTATTCCGCTAATAACGAGGGCAACGCCAATATTTCTAGCGTTTGACTGAATTTGATCTTAATTTGTGACTTTCTGCTACGAATTCACAATACGTCTGATGGTTAAATGTGTGTTTTGAAATCAGTATCCAGGAACACAAGCTGTCATTTAAAGGGCTGCTTTGTCATTGTCTTGTTCTTGTGATGTTGGCAAGTTCCCTTTAGGCGCATTGCTGCCACTAACTGGACTGGAGGATGAGAAAAACTTTCTTCTTTATCTTTATTTCCCCTTCATGTAGCCTATTATTATTTTTTATTATTATTATTGAACAAACATATTTTTATTTAAATAATAAAATATTTGAACTATATTTTAAACAACACAGACTTTTTAAAATCTATAAATAACAAAGCTGTGAAAATCATATGTGCTTAGTAGTTTGACGTGTAAATCAGGTTTTGTGAGTGAATATGTAAGTAGTAAGTAAATCAATTAATTAAATGCAACATTTTGATAAACCCATGAACCAGTGAATCAAAGGCAACATCAGAAAACAGCATTCATAGCGAATCAAATACTGAGATAAAAAATATTAAATATGCTTTAAAGTAATTTATATTCATTTTGTAAATTGTTATTGATATAAAAGTATGAAGGTGACCTATTTCATTTAAGTAAAAAATATTCTAAAATAAGTAAAAAGTGTCTGTGATTTTCCAAATTTAATAAGTAGATTTATATTATATCATATTTTAAATCCAACATAATTATCTTTTAAAAAATAAAACATATCTGTTTTATATCACATTTTAAAGTTTGTATTGTTTTTAACAAAAAATTTCCATTGCACCAAAATAAAAAAATAACATATTCATAAAATAAATGCACAGCGCTCTCGTTTCCTTTAGGCCAATAAATAAACAAACAAATACAGGTGGATCTCAATAAATTATAATGTCATGGAAAAGTTCATTTATTTCAGTAATTCAACTCAAATTGTGAAACTCATGTATTAAATAAATTCATTGCCCACAGACTGAAGTTGTCAAAGTCTTTGGTTCTTTTAATTGTGATGATTTTGTCTCACATTTAACAAAAAAACACCAATTCACTATCTCAAATTAGAATACTTCATAAAACCAATAAAAAAAAAAATTAAAAAAAATTTAGTGATTTGTTGGCTTTCTAGAAAGTATGTTAATTTACTGTATATGTACTCAGTACTTGGTAGGGGCTCCTTTTGCTTTAATTACTGCCTCAATTCAGCGTGGCATGGAGGTGGTCAGTTTGTGGCACTGCTGAGGTGGTCTGGAAGTTCAGGTTTCTTTGACAGTGGCCTTCAGCTCAACTGCATTTTTGGTCTCTAGTTTCTCATTTTTCTCTTGACATAGATTCTCTCTGGGGTTCAAGGTCTGGTGAGTTTGCTGGCCAGTCAAGCACACCAACACCATGGTCATTTAACCAACTTTTGGTGCTTTTGGTGGTGTGGGCAGGTGCCAAATCCTGCTGGAAAATGAAATCAGCATCTTCAAAAAGCTGGTCAGCAGAAGGAAGCATGAAGTGCTCCAAAATTTCTTGGTAAACGGGTGAAGTGAGTTTGGTTTTCAAAAACCACAATGGACCAACACCAGCAGATGACATTGCACCCCAAATCACCAGAGACTGTGGAAACTTAACTGGACTTCAAGCAAATTGGGCTATGAGCTTCTCCACCCTTCCTCCAGACTCTAGGACCTTGGTTTCCAAATGAAATACAAAACTTGCTCTCATCTGAAAAGAGGACTTTGGACCACTGGGCAACAGTCCAGTTCTTCTCCTTAGCCCAGGTAAGATGCCTCTGACGTTGTCTGTGGTTCAGGAATGGCTTAACAAGAGGTAAACAACTGTAGCCAAATTTCTTGACACGTCTGTATGCCTTGACCCCAGCCTCTGTGAAGTTCCCCTAAATTCGTGAATGGATTTTGCTTGACAATCCTCATAAGGCTGCGGTTCTCTCGGTTGGTTGTGCATCTTTTTCTTCAACACTTTTTCGTTCCACTCAACTTTCTGTTAACATGCTTGGATACAGCACTCTGTGAACAGCCAGCTTCTTTGGCAATGAATGTTTGTGGCTTCCTCTCCTTGTGAAGGGTGTCAATGATTGTCTTCTGGACAACTGTCAGATCAGCAGTCTTCCCCATGATTGTGTAGCCTAGTGAACCAAACTGAGAGACCATTTTGAAGGCTAAAGAAACCTTTGCTGGTGTTTTGAGTTGATTGGCATGTCACCATATCCTAATTTGTTGAGATAGTGAATTTGTGGGTTTTTGTTAAATGTGAGCTAAAAATCATCACAATTAAAAGAACCAAAGACTTAGACTACTTCCGTCTGTGTGCATTTAATTTAATACATGAGTTTCACAATTTGAGTTGAATTAGCCTACTGAAATAAATGAACTTTTCCTCGACATTCTAATTTATTGAGAAGCACCTGTAAATAGTCTTCTGGGACACGTGTTTGATTGTGGGGCTGACTGCAGTGTCACACGATGTCCTGTAGATGGCAGTAACAGGTCTCTCAGTGAATAACTGCATCCGGAAATACAGAACAGTCGTTTGCTGTTGTTGCCCCATGCGACGGAATTGGTGAAACTGAATGGAGCAGTAACATATTCTGTTAGAAATATGCCCGTTTGTTCAGCTTATAAGTGCAAGAATCGCTCTGATGGATCTTATAAAGAGGCATACAAAAGGGGCGACTTTTCTTTTCACACGTAAGTTTGAGATGTTTGTTGCAAGTTCCAAGTAACATAAGTCAATCCTCGGATGTAAAGTCTCCTAATCAAAACATACATCATGTATAACAGATGTTTTAATATCGTGTAGCTGCTAATCAGAAACAATCCGACATGCTACAGCTTTGCCAAAAAAAACATTTACAGACTTATTTGTGTGTTTGTTCTTGTGTTGTGTGTAATGAACAAACGCAGTTACAAACTCACAACTAAGGTGTTGTAAATGTAATCATTTACGGGACTGTTGTCATCGTAACGGGTTGTGTGTGTGCACGCGCAGTGTTGCATTTTCGAGGAGCTGTTGTTGTTTGGCGGTAGAGAGTTTCATTTATTCCAGTGAATCGATTCTTTTGAACACGTTCACTAAAAGATTCATTCATCGGTTATTTTTGCATGTTGTCTGTACATGGCGACAAATGTCTCTCAGTGCCATTCATAAATACAGGTAGTAGGTGAGTTATCATTTTTGTAACATGACTTAATCAAACTATAGAAAAAAAGACAACAGTAGTCTAAATAAAAACGTAATGTCGTTACATCTCAGACATTCAGAATTAGACTTAAGGGATAAAGAAAACTCAGAAATTAAAATAGTCATTTACTCAGCCTCATGTCCAAATCCATTAGACACACAAATTAAGATATTTTAATTAAACCCCGAGACGTTTCTGTGGGGAACCTTTCCTTTTAAGTGACAGATAACGATTGGTTTACACACACACATAAAAAGGTTTCACTGAAGCACTGATGTAAAGCACCACTGGGGGTTTCCCAGAGTACATACTTTATCAATAATGTTTGTTTATACAGCAGTCAGAGCTGCACGAGAGAACAAGCAGAACAACACTCAGCACAGAAGGAGATCATTAGACGCGTCCATTAGGTGGCAGTAAGTGTTCAATCTGCCATTAAACCCCACCAGAAGAACAGTTTCCGGAAATACACGATATGTCTGTTTAACGTTTGAAATAGCTTTGGAATTTAACAAAAACAATGCCTGTGTGTTCAGCCTATAAGTGCAAGAAGCGTTCAGATAGAGAGTATAGAGAGGCATACAGCAGGGGCGAGTTTTCTTTTCACAAGTAAGTTGTGCATTTATAATATCTCATGTTCGTAAAGTTTCGAACAAACCCCCAAATAACCCCCTATACAATGTGTATTTAAATGCACACATATTTGTCCAGCATTGTTAAGGTTTTGTGACGCATGCATCAACACGCTTATGCACGTCTCTCTCTCTGTCTGTGTGTGTGTGTGTGTGTGTGTGTGTGTGCATGCTCCAGGTTTCCGCTCGCTGACGGCTTGAGAGTGAGAGAGTGGCTCCGTCGGATGAGATGGCAGAACTGGTGGCCGACTGGAAACTCAGTCCTGTGCTCGGATCATTTTGAGAAGGACTGCTTTGAGCAAGTGGGCAGTCACAAACGACTGCGCAAAAACGCTGTCCCGACTATCTTTAACTTCCCAAAACATCTGCAGTGGAAGGCAAGTCAGAACAGTTTTGTGCATGTCTTTAAAATTTTGTGACTTGTAATGCAAATACCCGTTGTTGTTTTTTAGTTTAGTTTTTCCTGCTCATAGTCCCTGTGTTCTTTTCATGATTTTTATTTGTGCTTGACCACACACAGGTGCCAGCTGTCAAGAGACGATCTCTGGTAAGTATGGGATGTTAGAGGAATCACTCATCATCACTTCAAGTAAAAATTTGAGTAAATACATTTCCAGAAAGCCGTGGTTCTTTACATCAAAGCATTTCCAAATAATTTCTGGTTTTCCTTTTAATCCTTTGTCATGTAAATACTTTGCGTAAAATTGTTGGTCTAATGCAGTTTATGGGGTATAACATCTCGGAAGGAACTTTTAGGTCAAAGGGGTTTGGCTTACACCAGGGGTAAATAAAACGGCTAAACACCTGTACACATTTAAAACGGCATATTTACTTCACCATTTCAGCAGAACAGGCATAACAGCCCACAACATAGCTCTGTGATTATTACCTTTTACATGAGTCTACGTTGTAGACTCTACGAGGGCGATTATTAAATGATGTCAATGATGTCATCATACTCAGTCCAGAAAATCCACCAATTCACGTTCGAAAAACAGCAGAATATATACAGCATAAAATCACAGCGTTTTTACTTCACTGTTTCAGCTGCATAACAGCATACAACACAGCTCAGCGACAAAACACAGCATTATTTGTTGAACTATATTCAAGCCATGTGAACTCATTGTACCCTTTTGGGGAAAAGCAACTATTCTTTCCGGCAAACTCAGTGTAAGGAAAATGTGGTCATCACTGGTTGTGAAGGCGGTTCATCAATTGCAGACAAATCATTGGGCATTATCTCGATCTGTGTCATGGAAGTCTCACCGCTGCACTCCTGTGTTTCTGTGTCCTGAGAAGCCTCAGGTGCCTCTACACTGTCTGTCACAGAAGCAGACTCAGATGATGTAGATGGCACATTTTCTCCTTCTTGCTCATCTTTTCTTTTGCTTTATTGCAAAAGCGTAATATTGTACTTTGCGCGGGAGCTGCCATTGTCACCGAATTTTAACGAAGATGACAGCGTAAGTTACGCACAACACGTGACATAGGCTAATCAAATCAAGTTGGAAAACAGCCGCATTTTACCGCGCAGCATTTTGATTGGTAAATCTTTCAATCAGACTGACACATCAACATTTTCTTATTTTATTTTAAGCAATCGGAAATCTGACATGTAAATGAGGGGGCCAAGGCCCACCCAGGCCCCCTCGTGGCTATGCCACTGGCTTACACAGAGGTTCAGGAATATAAAATCTGTGTCCTCAGTTGAGGACCATTGTTTTAAATCGGTATTAGAAAGTCTTTTCATCTTTTTTTTTATTTGCCATTATTCATTTGTTTTGTGTTTTTCAGAATCGTAAGCCGGTTGAAGTGCCTATCAAACCAAAGCCAACCACAGTATCAGCACCAGTAACACCGCGGTACTGTTTGTTAGCCTCTGTATTAGTTACAGTTTTTTTCTCTCTAGTCGTCTTACTAACTGTCTCTTCTTCATGGGTTTGATAGGCTCGAGGGGAAGTTTGTTCGTGTGCCTGTGGATGCTGATGGCTCCAGCCTTCGCCCCTTGCACGCTGGCAGCTTCCATGATGACTACTGCAAACCACAGGTTAACAGTTGTTGTGTGTGTCTGTCTTTTGTACAGCATCTCATTCACTGACTTGTACATTATACACCAGTCAATGTGTTTTCACAGAGCTTTCACTGGATGAAGCTTTCAGAGGGTGACGATGATGAAGATGATGATGATGCTAGTGTATGTAGACCTGTACATTATAACAGTCTGTAAATGTATAAACTTAAGCCTTACAGGTCTGGAAATAGTGTTTTAGCATTGTTATTTTTTATTCTTTATATGAATGTGCAGGATCCTGGAAATGATGTCGCCTATGATGACGATGCACCTCTTGAAACTGCTGAAAATCCAAACACTCCGTTTATCCGGGTATGCCTTTTACAGATTTCTGCTTTTTTTTTTTTGTCCTCCATCACAGTGGTCATTTCTGTGTGAAGACATGATATAGTTACGAAAGTGTGGCTTACCATAGTTTTACCTGTACATTTTGATATTCTTTTATTGTAATTTTTCCATAAAGGTGACTGAGAGATGGCAGTGGCTGAGTATAGATGTAACCGGGCCTTTTCAAGAAAGCAAAGGCCCCTATAGCCACATCGTGGTCATCTGTGATTATTACACCAAGTGGATTGAAATCTTTCCATCAGAAAAGCCAAATTCTGATTCCATTGCCCTGCTTATGTGTGATGCTGTTTCCCGATACGGGTTTCCTCTGGGATTTCTCACACCTTGGGGTGCTAGAGGGATTCAGGTCCGAACGGTAAGTCATGATTCACCGGATATTGTCAGAGCAATTAGTGCAGGTTTCATTATTTGTCATTGTAAATTATATTTTTATTCATCTAAATGTGCTGAAAGGTTATTTCAGTGTCTCAATACTGTTGAATTTCTGATCAAGGTTAACAGAGCACTCAATAATATTCTGATGATAAAGGACCTCTCCCTCGTCTCTCGGCATCACCAGGCGTCGCAGCTTGAACCCCACACACAATACCACATTGTTAAGTAAGTTGAGATGTGTTTGGACATAAATCATAATATTACAGAGCATAGAGTTATTCTGAAAAATGTAAGGTATGGTTTTCTTACAGTATGGTGGAAGGTCTGGTGAAGAAGTTTCCAGACAGGTGGCATGTTCATTTGCCTGTCAGCGTGCTGCGCTTCAACTGCAGTGTGCACCCAGAAACCAAACACAGACCTCTGTCACTCCATCGCAGTGAGGGAACTAAACCTTACACATCACCCAGGGATCAGCCAGTATGTACTGTGATATTGCAACAGCTTTGTTCACACTGGCAGCCCAAAACCATTGTGTTACTGGTTATGATTATGTCAAGAATCTGCAGCGGAATTGCTTTGCTTTGTGTAGATATGGACAACTTTTATTTTTTATTTTAATCAAAACGTATTTATTTTCAAATGCTGAATTTCAGCAGTTGTTACTCCAGTCTTCAGTCTCCCATGATCCTTCAGAAATCACTCTCATATTGCTGTTTAAAAGTATTAAGTTATTTTGAGAAAAACCTTAATAACATCAGACTTTTGAATGGTGGTGTATGCGTATATTATTAAATTTGAGTGTTTTTCTTTTGTCCAAATCAAGCTCAGTGAAGATGAACTTGCGAAATACACCTTCAAAATCCAGAAACCAAACCCTTTAAAGGAAATCGAGGCTCTGAAACGAATATTCCGTGAGTTTGATCGTCTCATATCCAAATCTCAGTTTACCTGTCTGTCTGTTTCCTACATGTCTGTACTAATTATCATTCAACCTTTTTTAACCCAGGAGAATCAGCGGACTGCATTGTCATTTCATAAAACAAAAAAGCAGGTAAGTGTGAAGGAACAGTTCTGTTATTACTGCATAGAGATATTGTTGTACCTTGTCATTCAAATTCATAAATGAAAAGAATTGCTGCTATTTAACCAACAGGGTTGTTTCCTCTGTTGCTAGTGTTTCTGCTGTAACCAGTGTGTGGCTTCAAACTGAAGGTCCAGTGAAGAAGAGGCACAGTACACACTGCTTTGGCGAAGGATGAAAAATAATGAGCTGTTAAAGTCAGACGGAGAGAGAAACCCGGACTGAGATCTTGTTTGTGATTTTCATATTGAAATAGTTGGCAGCATTGTAAATACATACCATTAAAGGTATTAAAGAGAGTAGTACTAACTGTAAAAGAAAATAGTTGGAACGGAGTGGGAAAGACATGGTTTTCTTTAGTCATTTGTAGTATTTGTAAATAACGATTCAAGCAGATTGAGCCAGCAAGAGAGAATCTAATGTTAATAAATCCACAAATACTCCTGTGAGTTGCAGGCAATCCTAAAGGATATTGTGGAAGCCTGAAATGAAGTGTGCATGATTGTTGTTGTTTTCTTTTCAGATAAACCTTTTATAATGTTGCCTCAACATCAAAGCCCTTACGAAAATTAACCATGGTTTTACAACAAAAAACAACACTTTGGTTACTGTAGATAAACTGTGGATTTGCTACACTAATCATAGTTTAACCATGGTATTTGTAGTAAAACACTGGTTCTACAAATGCTAATAAACCAACAACAAAAAAAGAAAACATGGTTACTACACTTTTACTATAGTAAAACCATGGGTAATTTTGTGAGAGAGTAACGTCAAGTCTTGCTCAGAATAAACTGTTTATACTCCTGATGGCGTCATGTCTTTGTGCATTTCGTATCTGTATTTGTGACCAGTCATAAGGGTCGTTTTTTATTAAACGAATAAATAAGCTTTCCATTGATGTATGGTTTGTTATGATCGGACAATATTGGACTGAGATACAACTACTTGAAAATCTGGAATCTGAGGGTGCAAAAAAATCAAAATATTGAGGAAATCACTTTTAAAGTTGTCCAAATAAAGTCCTTGGCAATGCATATTACTAATCAAAAATTAAAGTTTGATATATTTACGGTAGGAAATATATCATATATATATATATATATATCGGTATTTATATCTTAATGGAACATGGTCTTTATTTAATATCCAAATGATTTTTGTCATAAATGAACAATTCATAAATTTGCCACATACACGTGCTTCTTATGACTGCTTTTGTGCTTCAGGGTCACATTTGGAAGCCACATAGTCCCAGACACATTCTACATTGTGCACGCTTCTAATGAACACACTTGGCCAGTAATCCCACTGATAACAATTGTTAAAGCTACGCCATACAGTGCATTCTTAAGCACACGATATGCACTAGAATGACTTCACAGAAATAGCCAAAGCTGTATATTCAACTTCATAAAATGGATTGTGCCTGTGCAACAAGTGTTATTTCAAATATATGCACTGAACAGTGTGGGGCCACTAGGGCGCCTCTCCGGCACAGAAATTAGTTCACGGCGCTGCTCGCGCAAAGACATCTGGGATTGTGGAGGACCGGCTAGAGCGCTTTGATTTCCGCAGTGCAGCGTGGGATAGTGGAAGAAGTCAGCGAAACACTCGGAGAGAAATGGTGAGTGAGGAAGCAAATCAGTCCCAGATCGAACGAGTTCTTTCGTTTTTGTAGTTTGAAAATGTTTCTGTGACGGATTAAACGCGAACTAGCCGCTGGTTGGAGGGCTAACGAGTGTGAACGCTGCCGTTACACAGTCCTCTTTGTTTCGCAATATTTTTAGCAGCTCTGCTAACATTCCCTGCTAAATCCGCCCCGTTTACTTGTGTTACTAATTAGATTGGGACTACATTGCGCTCGACGACCGCTCTGTCGACCAATATTATAAACCGATGGGCAGTCAGTTTTGTATCGCTTGTGTGTGAGCTGAAGCCGAAGTGGGGCTGTGACCGCGGTGTTGATTTCAGGACAGATCCTGTCACTGGTCGTTCTGGGCCAGGCCTGTTTAGATGCCCATCTAACTTTAGTCATTTAATCTGTCCGCACGATAAATGATAGATAGATAATCATCAAAAGATGATCGAGCTTAGATGAGTTGCTACATGTTTTGTCCTGCCGTTGTTACTAGCTTCAGTTTGCACGTCCATTTTTAAAAGATAGCTGTTTGGCCGCGTTTACAGTTATTATCATTTAATCTTCATCACCTCGTAATGCTGGTTAGCTGTTTGAGGTAACGTTAAACAAACCAAACAGAAACGCACCGCATTTCCTAAGTGTTGTCAGTAACTGAGTCAACAACAACAACTTAACACAACTGCAGCTGTCAGAGTTGTTTGTTGTGTAGTTGACATGTTTCAGCTGTTCACCGTCTGCTTTTTCTCTTTATTGTTTTATTTTTAAACCCCATGTGGTTGTTCTACCTGTAAATTACAACAAACACTGCTTTTTTTCTTTTTCGGGTGTTGAGAGTTAAAGAAGTTCTAAGATTATTGAGGTTTAATTTTGTTGTG
This sequence comes from Carassius carassius, assembly GCF_963082965.1. Classification (NCBI taxonomy): domain Eukaryota; kingdom Metazoa; phylum Chordata; class Actinopteri; order Cypriniformes; family Cyprinidae; genus Carassius; species Carassius carassius. The sequence continues at coordinate 31,587,656 of NC_081755.1, read as the reverse complement.
TGAAGGACGAGAAATGTTCTGTCAAAACTCAAATGAGCCATGAGTTTAGGTTGTGGAGGGTTGAACTCGGTATAAATCGAGATATGTGTTTATGGTGACATCCTTCTGCAGGATGTCTTTCTGATGATCAGACGTCACAAGACAACCATCTTCACGGATGCCAAGGAGTCGACCACAGTCTACGAGCTGAAGCGGATCGTGGAGGGCATCCTAAAGCGAGCGCCAGAGGACCAGAGACTTTATAAGGTGAGCAAAGAAAGTTTTCATCGTGCTGTTGATTGGTAATTAATGTATACATGTGTTATAGCTCTTGCAGTATATACTGACGGTTGTATGTAGTGGAGTCATTCCTGTTCTGAAGTATTAAAAGCATTCCAAGTTATGTAATTTCACACCATGTTACAAAATTTGGAGCTAGTAAGATTTTTTTAAAGAGAAATTAATACCTTTATTAAGCAAGGATGCATTAAATTAATCAAAAGTGACAGTCAATACACTTATAATGTTGCAAATGCAAAAAAAGCTAAACTGTTATCACCATTAATAACTGAAAAATGTTTCTTGAGCAGCAGATCATATAAGAATGAGTTCTAAAGAGAGACTGTAGTAGTGCTGAAAATTCAGATTTGCCATCACGAGAATAAACTACATTTGAGAATATTTAAAAATAGAACAGTTCTTTAACTTGTATTGATTATTTTAAAATACAGCTGTTTGTGCTGTATTGTTGATTAAGTGCAGCCTCGGTGAGCAGAAGAGTCTTCAAACATTTTAAACGGTAGTGTGTGTAACACAAACTAATACCACAAAACATCACAGAACTAATCAAATCTTTTGTTAATACTAGTTCAAACAACCCAAAGTTAAGAAAACCCACAAATAATATGGTTTACTGAACTGTACATTCACAAGGCACATTTACAGGATTAACAGAATAGAAAGTGAAAAACGACTTCCTTTAAACAGCATTCTCCATAGTTTTAAAAATTTGTACACTTAACGTTATTATATGTGTGTGAATATGGGAAAAAGCAAATGGATAGAAGTCTGCTCGAACCCACTTTGTGACCTTGTGATAAAATACAACAAACTAATAATAATCCATTTTTTTAAAAACTGTGAGTTTAATACTTTATTCAGTGACAATAAGTGGGCACATGAGCAGCATAAAAGGAATGGCCAGTTTCTCAAACATAGGCTGTTGTGAGTATATCATGTGCTTTATTAAACGATCTGTCCACGTCCTGCAGGATGACATGCTGCTTGAAGATAGTAAGACTCTCGGAGACTCTGGGTTCACAAACCAGACAGCCAGGCCTCAGGCTCCGGCCACAGTAGGACTGGCTTTTCGCATCGGTGGTGAGCTCTTGTTTCAGTCGCTTATCTCATGTCCTGCTGTGTGATATTTGGTGATCTGAATTTGCCTGCCGTGTCTGTTTCTTTTATCACAGATGATGCTTTTGAGCCTCTGAGAATAGAGGCCTTCTCCAGCCCTCCTGAGCTTCCTGATGTCATGAAGCCTCAAGACTCGGGCAGCACTGCCAACGAACAAGCCGTGCAGTGAAGGAGGAACTGAAGATAAAGGGTTGGGGGGGAGGGTGGGGGGAGACAGCGGGGGTGAAGAGTGTCCAAAACAGCGGACAAGCAAAACACGTGTGTTTAAAGATGGTGGTGCGTATTGAGTTACAAAAAGAGGGGGGAAGCATGAGTGAGAGTGATCTTGTGTTATATTGTACCTTTGCTGGGAATCTGAATCGCTCTCCCTGTTCCTCCTCACGTCCCATCGAGCACTAGCAGCTTACTCTCACTGTATTGTCGCAAACCCTTCCAATGTTCAGTGTCTGCTCATTTACAGGTTAATCCACCAATCACAACGCCCCATTTTGATTTGGTAACATTTCCCTTGATTTCTGGATGAATTGCTCATCTGTCAGACAGCTGTTAGTCACCCGTCAGAGGTGGTTAGATATCGGAGTATTTAAACCCGTGCTTCTTATTTAATTCAAGCAAATGTTATGTTGAGAGAGTTTAACGTTTTGTGCTTTTTGTGTGTTTCAGTCTGATTGGGGCGAGGGGGGTTTGTGTTTGTGGCTGTTAAGGTTTTACAAATGCCCACTTTACTGATCGCATTTACAGTACGCTGTTGTGTGTTATGAGTATTGATATTATAATTATTCTTATTTAGATTCTGCATAATTTTATTGGGCTGCAGAAGGCCATAAGCTGAACAGTTTTATGTTACCCACCTAATATAGTGTAAATGCACATGGAACGTCCTGGGCAGCAGAGTGGGCATGGATGCCTGCAAATGAATACACAGCACATGGTTAAGGTGAATTCTGACATACAGTGGTTTCATTGTAAATACATTTTTCCACTCGCTTTGTTGCTTCCTGAAGTGTGTTTTGCTTTTCTTTACAGTCCTTTTGTTGGAGGAGTGTGGTGGTGTCCACTTGTTTCTTTTGGAATATTTGTTTGGGAGCTTTAGTATTGACATTTAATTCCCTGATTTTTGTGTTTAAAAGAAGAGTGTGAATGCTAGTCCGTTTTTTGTGTGTGTGGCATTTTAAAATAGTGGAAAGAATCAAGTAAAAATGTAACGATCAATAAGAATGAAGCCTTTGGGTGCAGTTGCTTTAACAAGTGAATGGTTATCTTTTACACAAATGCTGAGGTTATGTTCATCCCCCCCAAAAAAAAACAGAATCCTAATGTTTTTGCAAACTCACCCTTATTCTTCTCAGTGATGGCGATGCTCCTTCACAGTGATCTTGCAAAAACAAACAAACAAGAAAAAAGTTTAAAACAGAAAAGAAAATCATGCTGCAGTATCTGTAACTGAATGAATTAAAATCAGCCCTTTTCCACTCCTTGTCTAATGTTCAACGACTGTTTATTAATGGTGTTGCTTTTGGGGTTTTAGTTTATTATTATTATTAATAATAAATGTGAAGATATAATTGCCACATTACAGAATAATAACCAACAATGGAAAAAAAATAAGTGCAAAAAAAATTAACAAGAAACGGGAAAAGCAAGACTCGGCTTATTGTTTTCAGGTATTAAGGGATTGAAAATACTATCGAAATTAGTGGAGAAACGCCTTGAAATGTGATTTCAAATGGGAAAATTTGCATTTACGAGTCTGAAACTTAAAAGTGAAAGACTTCTAAGATTAAGTTATGTTTCAGTTTCTGTATTAGTAAGACTAAACGCATTACATTACACACAGTCATATCTGTGGAAAAACTTTCCCCAGATACTTCTGTAATCCGTGGGGGTTTAGGTGCCCTGGCCTGGAACTTTTCAATTAATCGGTTAAACCAGTTCACAAAATCGGAACGATTCAGATTGGATCACCGACAATTCATCCCAGAACCATCCCTGCATCCCAGTGTGCATACTAGCCTCCCTATCTGCCCTAAATAGTATTGAAAATGACTAATATACACAAAGAATTTAGAATGGAAAGCATGCACATTGGGACACAGGCCGTCTCATTCAGACCTGATTCGCAACGAGCCTAGAAGTGTATTTGGAGGACTTGACTGATGTAAGAGACAAGTTACAGAAATGTTACACACTGGAAATATGTTTGACATGATCAACAAATATACAAAACAGAGTTGGTTTAGATAAATAGTATTTTATTAAAACATCCTTAAATTTTTTTTGAAGAAGCGACGAGTTTTAGAAAAGAATATTGCTTAATGTTAATAATATTTATAGGTTTCACATGAATGTTCACATGCTCTCATCTCAGTTTGTCTAATCTTGCTGAATGAAGGACCATCACCTTCAACTCAACCTTGCCAAGACAGAACTGCTTGTGATTCCAGCAAACCCATCGTTTCATCACAATCTCACCATCCAGTTAGGCACATCAACCATGGCTGGCTACCAATAGCTGCTCACATAAAATTCAAGGCATTGATGTTTGCCTACAAAACCACCACTGGCACTGCACCCCTTTACCTAAATTCATTGATTCAGATTTATGTGCCTCTAGAAGCTTGCCTTCTGCAAATGAATGTCCTTGATTGTGCCATCCCAAAGAAGCACAGAGTCACTTTTAAATGAAATGTTCCTCCTGGTGTAATGACCTGCCCAACTCAACCTGAATCAGCTAAAAACACATCTCTTCCCTCTTTATTTAAATGTAATGTAATGAATGTCTTTAAATTATTTGCAAAATGAAACTGAAATAAACATCCTGATATATATATATACACTGACTCTAGTATTAGTCTGAGTGACTGGACACCCGACCTGGCTTTATAATTTATAGCTATAAATTAAATCATATTAAGATGCCAGGTCGGGTCTCCAGTCACTCCGACTAATACTAGAGTCAGTCCAATTCTCTTCACAATGTTCTTTTAAAAACATGACAAATCTAGCGAAGACCAAGTTAAAAGAGAAAAGGGTTATAACATGGTGTTTTATCGACACTTAACAGATGGACGTTGTATTGAACTCACAGGACCAATCATAGTTGTTAAATGTGCGCATGCGCAGTAGATCTATCTCTTTCTAGTAGCAACAGAAGCTAATGGAAAGAGAGGATCGTCTGTTATAAAGGTCTGTCAATTCAAATATCTTCTCCGTGTTTAAGTTTCAGGTCAGAATTAATATGGGCGTGCCACCACGCATTTTAGGTTTTAAGATGTTTATTTAATTTCAAAATCACCTCTATGTTAACTCAATCACTATGCACGTGAACTATCCATAGTAACTTGGTGCATTCAGTTTGCACGGGTAAAGTTACAGCGCTAGTATCTACTGACGCTTCTGACTGATTTTACCCTCATTATTGCTTAAGCTCAGATATTTACTCCACTTAACCTTCCACAAACTACTGTAGGAGCAACGTTTATTAGCAGCGTCTAACGTATGTTTTTGGAGAGCCAACTCACTTGGCTAGCTTCATCCGTGTAACGTTCCTCTCACGTTAATCCGAACTGTGTGTAGATGGAGGCTCGTAAACGAATCGTGGCGGCCGCAGGGCGCGTGATAATGGACGCGGTGCAGGCGGAGTGGGAGCCGCTGTCTCACTGGGAGCTGGACCAGAGGCTGGACCGAGCGGTGGAGGAGATGATAGAGGCTGACCTGGTTGCCCAGGTTCAGGAGCAGATGGCCTCTGTGCTGAAGCAAGCCTCTCAACAGGAGGCTTCATCGCCAGCAGATCCGGCTCAAACAGTGACCCCCCGGGCGTCAGGGTCCAGGAGCGCGCAGGAGTCTGCCCTGCAGCGCGCGCACGCTACCGAAGCCATGGAGGCCAACCCTACAGTACAGGTACAGTGGGTCTGCTAGAGCATGCACTTCATCAAACAAATGTTGAAAAGAACAGCAATTATTTGTAACAAATGTCATTACTGTCACTTTTGATCAATTTAATGCATACTTTATGCATCCTGTTAAACTTATTATTTTCTCAGTATTTCATAAGATAAACTTTTGTTTGTTTGTTTGTTTTTGTGTTGAATTGCTGTAAATGAATCCAGCCTTGGTTAGCATAAGAGACATCTTTCAAAAAGTTTTATTGTATACTAACTAAACTTAAACATTTTTCTAATTATTCCAAGCTCTAAAATAATTTGTGTAGAAATTGTGAGTAATTTTAGATATCGTTATACTTGAAGGGGTCATATGATATTGCTAAAAAGAACATCATTTTGTGTTTTTGGTGTAATGCAATGTGTTTACGCAGTTGAAGGATCAAAAGACACATTATTTTCCACATACTGTACATTATTGATCCTCCTCTCTGCCCTGCCTTTAAAGTGAGGTGTGCTGTGATTGGCCAGCTATACAGTGCCATGTGATTGGCTGAATACCTCAAGCCTAGGGCTGGGATAAACGATTATTTTTTAAACGATTAATCTAGCGATTATTTTTTCGATGCATTGATTAATCTAACGATTAATTTTTCAGACCGATTTGATTTCGATTATCTCCCCATTAATTGACTACTAACAATTTATACATGTTGATTTACATATCTGAATGAAAAAAACATCAATTCCTTAACATTGCAATATATGTTTATTGCTCTTAAAATTACAAAATAAAAGACTGACTAAGAATGCATTACTTTACACTTGTATAGAGATAGCATTCAATAAAACCTTGAAGCCTTGAAAACACATAGCTTACTGAAACAAGCTTACTGAACACATAGGGCCTAGCTTACTGAAAAAAAGTTCTTCTTTCAGATGAAAATAACAACAACTTGATGTCTAGTATTCAATAAAAAAGGTCACCCAAAATACTTGTTTAGAGCAATTGAAAGAATACAGTAACCAATGTAAACTTGAGGGCTTTAAGCTAATACAGAGAGTGCTTTTACAAAAAAAAAAAAAAAAAAATTAACAGTGGGAGCCAGCAGCCTGTCATGCTCCACGTGAAATTTCGACGTTCCGTCCTTTTTCTATCGTGTCTAATGATTTTGGTTAATATGCACAAGGGAGGGAGAGAGCAAGAAGCGCTCGTGTTGTTTGAAGACTGTGAGTGCGCGCGCAGCCGGGGCTCTCTCTCGTACGTGCCCTGTCACTGTCACTCACCGATCAAATAAGGCTTTGACAGCCGCCAAAAAAAAAGATCAATGCAGAAAAACCCCTGGATTGGTTATATAACGTTGGGCAGAATGTTGATCCGACCATCACGTATATTCAGCGCACATAAGGTAAACGTTTTGCAAACGTTTTTTAGAGAAATAAAAACAGGTCGACGAATCGATGCGCACATTTTGCGTCGACGTATTTTTTGCGTCGACGTCATCAATGACCTCGACGCGTTGTCCCAGCCCTACGTCAAGCCCCTTACCATATTTGGAATTTTCAGCTTCCATGGTGGTGGCAACAACACTACAGTGAGAATAAAAGTTTGCCGCCTTTCTTTGTGTATCACACAATCACATCATATGACCCCTTTAATACAGCAAGTTATGAACCACTGGAGAAGTCATTGGGCCTTACAATTGAAGGGGTTGAGAACCCCTGCTTTACATCATTCTCGTTGTCTTATTATTTCTTCCAGTATGTGACCAATTTTCTGCAAAGCTCCAACACAGGCCACAGCAAGAACCGCTTGTCTGGAAGAGCTCGACTGTCCTTGTCTCACACTGTCCTCCTGTCCCTCACCCTCCTGTCCAAACGCATCAGCTATCGCAGCGTGTCCTCTAGTTTCCATCTGGAGAAGGGGAATATTCACAGGATCTTCTTCTCTTTCTGTGAACAAGTGATCACACAAAAGGATCGGCTCATTCAATGGCCTACAGGTACAAGTTAATTAGCTGACCAGTCCACACAGTTGTTTTATTTTATCTATGGCTATTTTAATGGCAGGAACAGGATTAAGTCAGTTACAAATAGGTGCTTCAAGAAACCTTGCAAAGCACCCTGAAAAGCTATGCGCAAGTGCATCCAGGGCAAAAAGGATGGTCACACCAAATGTTGATTTAATTTAGTTAATAGGAGTTCATTGATAAAGAAAGTCTGTTTCTGACATTTTACAGCCTCATTTTAGTGCCTAAAACTTTTAACAGTACTGTACCTTTGCAGGTAGGTTTCTTAAAGCGTCTTGGAGATGCTGCCACAGTTCTTGTGGATTGAGTCTGTCTCAGTGTGTTCTGTTTCTTCATGTAATCTCAGACAGACTGATGATGATGAGATCAGATCTCTGTGTGGAGCACTGACCTCCTTGTGCAAACAAAAAGCTCACTTGATTATTACAATTAATGGCAAAATGAATGTTTGGAAATGTTAAAACATGAAAAACACTTTCATTACTTGAAAATAAACTAGCTCAATTTAAATATTAAAAACTGACCTTTTCACTAACAATTTAGTACAATTTAGTATATTCATTTAGTATAATTTAAATATAAACTTTTTTTTTTAAATGACAAAAACAGAACATCAAGACAAACTTAAAAATTAAAATTAATTCAAAATATGTACGAAAACTATAATAGTATATCAGTGGTAATAAAATATCAGTAGTTACTCCGCAGGTTTACGCATTGTTTTCTCCTTTCTCCTTGCAGGACAAGAGGCCCTACAACATCTGCTTCCTTTCTCCAGCTGGCTGAGTCGCAACGAGGGTCTGGAAGAGAGAGGTCTCCCTCGAGTGCTGGGCGTGCTGGGCGACACACGCATCCCCATCCGCCTGCCTGCTGGGAAACCGGACAGTGAGAGCGATGCTCCGGAGGCCGAGACACCCAAGAACGAACCACATCCAGATTCCTGGCTGAACTTGGAGCTGGTGTGCAATGACAAAGGGCGCTTCATTTACTGCCACATCAGCAAAGGATCGGAAAAAGACAGAGGATGCACGTTAGCTGAAAGGATTCGGCAAAACCCTGAGATGGTGCCTCCAGGGACCTGTCTGATAGCCAGAGCCGGATACCCGCTCACAGAACAAATACTTACTCCATTCTCAGCAGGTCGAAACCCGCAGGAAAACCTCTTCAACCGATCGGTGGGGAGCCATGTGGGCCGATTCAACCAGGCTGTGGCGGACTTAAAAGAGCGATTCCAGAAATTGAGATACTTGGATATGGGAAACTACGACAGGGCGAAAGCAGTGGTTCTGACTGCTTGTATATTACACAATGTTTTTCTGGACATGGGGGACGTGACAAAGGGACTGGTAGAGAGCAGCACACCAGAAGATGTGGACGAGGTAAACGAAGATGCTGCTGGGGTGAAAATGAGAGAAACTGTAGTGAATCTGCTTTACAGCACATTGGAAGCAACACCACAATAAGATTTTGAGACTGATTTGCATATTTAAAGGGATAGTTCACCCAAAAAAGAAATTGTCATCATTTACTCATTTTTCTAAACACATGTGACTTTCATTCGTCTTTGGAACACAAATGAAGACATTTTTATTACTTTTTATCATTTTTGTCCATCCATTCAAAGTTTTAAAGCCAAAACTTACACTTGTCAAAAAGTGCAAAATTACATTCTAAACATAAACCATATGAATCAAGCGGATCAAGTCTTTTGAAGTAAAACAATTGCTTTATATAATAAACCAATTTAATTTAGGGTCATGAATGAAAGCTTCAATTAAATCTGTTTTTCAGATAGAGTGCAAGTAAATAAAAAGTGAATTTCTTTAACAATCTTTCTGTGAACTTTTTGAAACATCAAAGTTTCGGTGGAATGGAGCAGGGTTTCTTTAAAAACATCATAATTTGTGTTTTCAAGGTGAACAGAAGTCTTGTGGGTTTGGAACGACTTGTAAATGATAACAGAACCGTCTAAAGCTCTACGATTCTGTATGTGATTAAAGGATTAAGAAAGTTTTGGCATAAAAAAGAAAAAAAAAACCTTTATACATGTTTTGTAGGATTTTTTTTTTTAATTATTATTATCAAAATACAATTACTCATTGTACAGAAATACTACAATTTAAACTTGAACATTTATTTTTTCAGTTAATGTTTATTTTTTGTTGTTAATAATGTTAATTTTCGTATGTTTTTAGTTTGTTAATGATAATATCACTGGTCCATGTCAAAAGAAAACAAAGTCACAAACTAAGGAATGATCTGTAAACGATGACAGAATTGTCATTTTTGGGTGAAGTATTCCTTTGAAGCTCTTGAGATTGTGTGTGTGTACGGTAATTGATAAATATTTGGTGGTATGAAAAAAAAAACCTTTACCAGAAAACATGTAAACATTTTGTATGATTTTTATTAAAACAAAAAATACTATGTACAACTTGTCCTGTACTCATTTTACATGAATGTGACATCTTTAACTTTTCCAATTCACACTGAAGGAAAGGAAAGCCAAGCATTTTTCAGCAAATTCCTGTTCAATGTCTTTTTAATTGTCTGAAAAGGTTTCAACATATCGGGCATTTCTCTCTAAAAAAAAAAAAAAGCATTTCTTATCTTAAAAAAAAAAAAGACTACTGTGGGGTAACGGGGGTGTCCGACAGACACTCTTTGGGCAATTGTATGCTATTGTTCTGGGACAGGCAAGTTATGGCACGTGCCAAGTTATTAATGGCCTCAATCTTCCTCTCTTCCAGCGCTTTCTGTTGAGCCCACATGTTCAGTTTCCTCTCCTGCAGTTCCAGGTACAGCTGCAGCAAATCCTGAGGAGGCCTAGCGCTGGGTAACTGTGGCGCTGGCGCTGTGGGTGTGGGCCGTATCGGGGTAAATCGTTTGCTGGCTATGGCCTTGCCCAGCTTGGTGCCATTGAGCTTCGTCTTGCGCTGAGCCTCATCCTCCTCGCAGCTCCTTCCCAGCACTTCATGCATCTCCTTGAAGAACTCCCAGTGAACACTGTTGCTTCCCAGTCTCTTGGCTCGCTCAGCATTTTTGCGATACGTCGCCAACATGTTTCTCCACTTCAGGTCACATTCGAAGGCTTTGACTGAAACGTCTGTGCCCTCCTCGGCTCTTAGCTTCGCAGTCACTCTCTCGGCCACAGTCTCCCACAGCTTCTTCTTCTTGACCACGGGCTGGTCGAACTCTGGGTCCATGTCCAGACGAACATGGACGAGATGCCATGTAGCCTGCAGAGTCCACACAAACTCTGAATGAAAAAGATAGAGTAGATCGTCAGTTATTCCAGAACAAGAATCTAATCAGATATTTAGGAGGAAACGTAGGCCAAAATTCAGCTTGTGTATGTGTTTTCTGAAGAAACATGGTCACTTCATATTGATGAATCCATTTAATTCAGGCTAATTAATAAAATGAACAAATTACATTAATACTAGCCAACGATTAAATTGCATAAAACTTTTTTTAAGCTTAAGTCTGTTAGGAGGGACACAAATCAATCGTGTTATATATATATATATATATATATATATATATATATATATATATTAGGTTTTGTTTTTTACTTTTATTTTCCATGCTAAGTATACCGTACTAAATCTATTGTTTTGGAGGTCTGAAGCTCTTCTTAGTAACCTAACACTGGTGGAAAAGCCGGTGTGTAGCAGCCGGCTCATCGCGTCCTCCTCGCTGGAGATGCCTGCTGAATTGACTTACATCTTACCTGTTTTTGACTTTTCAGTCTCTAAAGTCGTAACCGTAGTTGTTGATTCCTCCACCTCAATGGCGTCTGTGACAATTGTCGCAGTGACCTCCATGTTGCATTTAATTTTAAGGCAAGCGTTATTGCGACTAATCGTGGATTTTAACAACTCCAGCGATGATAATAACAACGACCTCGCTCGCACCACGCAGCGCTGAGCAGGGCGTTGTTGTGCTTTTTTTTCGGAAATGGACATAGCGTGTGAGAGGGGATTGTGGGAAATGCTTGCCATTGTTTTTACAAGTGTTTAGCGTGCAAGGTAGAAAGTCAAAACGCACAGTCTGTTTTCTTCTTTATGGCAAAATAAATGTCTGCATGCATTAAATTCACACAGTTTTTAATGTTTCGTTATCTTAAGTATTAAATAAGTCAATAATTGAGCTATCTAGAAACTACAACTCCCATCAGCTTTAAAGAGAACGAGTCTACAGATACCCCTCCCTTTCTGGAAAGCCCTCCTGTTTGTTGCTCTACTAAAGATGGCGTCAGTGCAAATCTGAGACGATTGCGCTTTGTATCGTGTTGGACATTTGACGTGAGTAAGATGGAAAGTTAACGAAGCCTTCTCACTCTTCATCGAAACATCAAAATACGCCCATATAGATTAATACTTAGGCAGCACTGTCAAGCAGTTTATTTTTGTGGCCTACCACCCGCTGTAGGCCGTGATGACATCGCGTTGGTTAAAAGACTTCATTTCCCAGAAGTCATTGCGCGTGGCTTGCTTTGAGCGATGAAGTTGGTAGTTGTAGTTTTTCGAATGTTTGTATCTCTGTGGATGGAATGTCAATCATATGAGAATTTTGTATTCGTTCATGTGTTCTTTTATTTATTTTTATTTTTTTAATTCTTTATAGAATTAGGGTTTGTTGCCAAGTTATTTAAAGCCACTGAAATATTACTTTACGTTATCAGGAAGATAGAATAGTTAAGTTACAAAACGGGGTGGTGGCAGGAAGGTGAGTCTGGACTCCTGGGTCATCATGTCTACACCTTTAGAGCAAGGGGTTAAACGACATTCAAAAAGTCTGAACAGCACCTCTGAGGCATTCGCCAATCTCCCAGAATCCTCTCTGACTTGGTGTTTGGCTCAGCTGTCCAAAACACGCACATTAGCAGACAGTCACAGCAGTGGACTGACAGGAGCAGAAAATAAGATTGTCCCTAGAGGTGACAAAGCCAGGGATGCAGACAAGAGACTCAAAGCTGGTCAGTGGAGGGCATTGGTGGCCATTCGGACGCAGCACATCAAAGGAGGTGGTGGCAGGATAGCCCGCTTCCAATCACAGGGAGGACTTCCTCCTTTGCTCGATCTCCTCAGGCGACCAGAAAGCTCCAGAAAGTTTTTGGACTTGGCACTTAGCATCCTGGCCAACTGCTGCACTGAGAAACAGACAAGACTAGAAGTAAGAAAGATGCTACTCTAATGTATAGCTTGTGTTCATTGCATATATGTAGCTTTAATTTTTTGTATATGATTAAAGCTTTTTTATTATTATTCTTCTCATAGGTAAGAAAGCTTGATGGCATATATGTTGTTGGTAAGTCACTCAAAGGCTTCATAAAGATCAGTTCGTTTTTCATGCACTGTTCATACTGATATCTGACATGGTTGAAAGGTCATTTGTATTTATATAGCACCTTAAAACAACATAAATGCTGACCAAGGTGCTTCACAATAACACAATAAGGAGATGACAGTAATTCAGAAAATACAGTGTTTAGAAAATTAAATCAACAACCATAAAACTGAATAAAAATCAAGACTAATAATTTAACTCACTGAGACTAACATATATAAAGTTATAAATAGACCCGAGAAATAGATATATTTTCAATGATGATTTAAATGCTGATAAAGAGGAGGAAAAACAAACAGATCGAGGTAGCGAACTCCACATCTTAGGGGATAAGACACAAAAAGGCTCTTTTTTTTTAGATTTCAAGTGGGACAGCGTGACTGTTAATAGTTTGTCAGAGGATGATCTAAGACAGTGGTTCTCAACCCGCGGCCCGCGGGCCACATGTGGCCTGTCACAAATTCAAATGCGGCCCGCCATATGCTGAATAAAATAAATAAATAAATAAAATTAAAAAAACTTTCAGTTTTAGAATTAATTTTATTTTTTACATTAATAAAAAAATTTAGGCTACTAATGAAATATAAGCTATATCCTAATGTTTTTATGTGAAATTATTTTGTTTTTCATATAATATTTTCAGACATGAGCAGACCTACTCGCATAACATTACGCATTTAACGAACACATACAAGCGCGCACTTTGACAGAATAGTCATCAAATAGTCATCAACAGCCATTAGTTAAGGTAAAATTGAGCATCAGAATGGACAAATTTGTTTTTAAGGGAGAAAAAAAAGAAATGTGAAAAATGCCAGTGAATGAACACGTACAAACAGTCGCAGTATCAGTAGTGAGGAGAAGTGCTGGATTATCGGTTTGCCCCGCAACTCGCTTGAAGAAGTTCTGGCAAATAACACCATATACTATGTAGAAATCCTTAATTGAAGAAATTTGGCAAAACATCTCTGGAGAGAACTTCATATTATTAAATTCGAAAGTGCTTTCCATATTTGGATCAACATAGGCTACATTTGTGAATGCACATTTTCTGCAATGTTGCGCGTCAGGTCATGCTCCCGTGTGCATCTTACAGACTGCATCTTAAAGCCTCCTTATACTTTCCGCGTCCCGCTATGGACCACTAGGCATGACGTAAAAATCGTCATCGGAGAGTGTGTGCCGAGGGTCTGAGCAGACGACCGCGCGGACAGGTGCATGTGGTCAGTAGGCTTCAAAAGCACAATTGCACATGTTCGGGCAGTGTGAAGAAGCTCATTGCTATTCGAACCTGTGCAATCCGTCAATAAATGAATATAAAGACAGCGATGTGCAATAATTCTGGGCAATTGTTTGTTAACATGTTTGTTGCAGAGCGAACCATCAGCCTGCGCTTTCAGAAGTATAAATTGAAGTCTGCGTCCGCGCTGGCCGTGTACGTGTCCGGATTGCTCATGCGGAAAGTATAACACAGGCTTTACAATAGCAACTTCTTTGTACTGTTACTCCTTTCGAGCTGAATCTCACATAATTGGTTAACTCCCGACAGCATCAGGTGCTTTATTTATGGGGAGTAGAATTATTTATTTATTTCAATGAATGTAATAGATTAGGTATCATAATATTTAGGCTATAATATTATAAATCGGCTTATTTTTTATTGGTGACATAATATGTAAATTATATGCGTGCGGCCCGCAAGACTTGCACTGGACCATAGTGCGGCCCGCTGGAAAAAAAAGGTTGAGAACCACTGATCTAAGAGATCTTCAGGGGGAGTATGGACAAATAAGGTGTAAATAGGGTCCAGACCGTACAAGGCTTTAAATACAAAAGTTAAAACCTTGTAATCCATTCTGAATTCAACTGGTAGCCAATGTAGAAGTGCTACAATAGGCGTGAGTTGCTCACTCTTTTTCTTCCCCATTTATAAGCGAGCTGCAGCATTTTGAACCAGCAGCAAACGTGAAAAGGAAAACTGCTTGACACCAGCATATAAGACATTGCAATAATGAAGCCTTTTTGCAATGAAGGCATGAATGATTGTCTCTAGAAATCTAAAAGATAGAAAAGACTGACAACAGAGTTTATTTGCTTGTGGAATTTTAACTCTGAATCAAAAACAACACCCAGGTTATTTTCGTGTGGATATTTGCTTGCAGATAGAGGTCAGGTTGTGTACCATATAGGGGGAGCCAAATAGAATGACTTCAGGTTTGTTATCATTCAGCTGAGGAAAATTATCACTCATCCAACTTTTGATGTCATTTACACAGGCTAGCAAATCAGATAAGGACTTTGACCCATGTTTGATTGACATTTACAACTGGGTATCATCCACATAAATGTGATAGGGAACCTTGTGAAATTCAAAAATGTAACGAAGAGGGAGCTTGTACAGGGCAAATAAAATCGGGCCCAATATGGAGCCCTGTGGCACCCCACCTGTAACAGAAGCAGGCAATGAATTAAACTTACCTATCTCCATAGAAAAGCTCTCCGTAAAATAAAACTCAACCCACTTTAAGGCTGAATCACAGATACCAACCTCTGTATTTAGCCTATTATAAGAATGCAGTGATCGACTGTATCAAACTCCGCACTTAAAGGGGTCGATTTCAATTTTTCCTTTCGTTTAAGTTTTTGCTATACTCTTCAAATGCAGAGTTTTGCGCGTCGCGTATGTGTGTGTGTGTGTGTGTGTGTGAAAGAGAGAGAGACGGGGTCACACTGTGGAGTCAGCTGTCTTAACCATCCATGTCTTGTGTACTGCAAACACATATGAGCTTCATCACTGTTTCTCTCACGTGACCCTATTCCCCTTTTGGGCTTGAACTGATGGTAAAACGAAGGACATTAACTGTCTTTACATTTATTTTGAAAGATGAAGCTCGCGATTATGGAAATTTCAGACAAGTGCTTGTGGTGATCGGCCAATCAGTTGGCCAATCAGAGCAGACTGCACTTGTTGGAAGGAGGGACTTTGTAGAAAATTACGTGTTTGAGAGAGGCGGGGCATAGAGGACCTACAATAATGTACAGTATTTGAAATATAATTTGTTTTTTGAACATTAAAGCATGTCAACAAATTCTGTTACACCATATACATGAAATAATGATCTTTAAAAAAGCATCATATGACGCCTTTAAATCCAACAATTTCCAGAACCCAGAACTAGTAACAAGTAATTAACCACTCTTGACAAGGCTGATTCAGTGCTATGCTTGGATCTAAAACCAGACTGAAAAGGATCCAATATATTTTACCCAATTAATAAAGGGGAAACTGGAAAAACTAAAACGCTTTCTCCAATACTTTTGATAAGACTGGCATTTTCGTAATGATTCCGTAGTTGTTGTGATCAGATGGATCCAGATTTTTCATTTTCCACACTTTTTTTTAAAATATAGATTTTTATACTCCGTAACATGAAGTCTTATGAAATCAAAATGACAATTCTTATTATTTTTGGAATATTGCAGTCATTATTATAAATGATTTATCAGCGCATGTCATTATTATTAATCTATGTAATAAATGAATGTGCCCTAGCAATCTTTAATCGAAAGAAATTCCCTCCTCCTTGCAATGACATTTATTTTCTGATGACCCGTGACCTGTCACTCACATGAGATCACAGCAAAAAATCAAATCTTTAAAATTAGTTTTTTTCTTTTTTGCATCTATGGTTTCATAAAGAACCTTTAACATCCATGGAAATTTTTAATTGCAAAAATGGTTCTTTAAAGGCGACAAAAGTTCTTTAGAGTATTCAAATCTTCTTTACACTTAAGCCAAAATTGTTCTTTTGAAAACTTTTCACTGAAGTTTTTTTTCTTTCTATGGCATCGCATCATTACAAAATATGCTGCTCATTTATATAAATAGTCATGATCATAAATGCTTATGATCTTTTATTTTTGTAGTGGATGTCCTCAGGAGGAATGTCTCTGTGGAGACGGTGCAAAATCGAGCAGCTCGAGCTTTGGGAAATCTCGCGATAGACCCAGATGGTTCTGCTGAGGTCCACTCTGCAGGTTTGTCCCAGAGTTTCATATGTTTAAAGTAATATAATAATTATGTTTGTCCTCCATTATGTACGGTCACAGGCTGTAAAGTGCTTTGAGCCTTAAAATCATTATATTTCTGTCTCTCTCGCTCAGGTGGTGTTCCACTTCTCCTGCTCTGCTTGTCTCTCTCTCCATCCTCTCCCTCTTCACTGACTCCAGCCCCTGAACTCTGTGCTGCTAAAGTGGAATGTGTCCAGTCTGCTGCCCGGGCGATTGTCTACCTTTCTGACACGCCGGCCAACCGGCTTCTGCTGCTTTCACAAGGCGCTCTTCCATCTCTCGCTTTCTTTATTGCTCCAGAGTACCCTTTGGGTCTGCAGCGGGCATCTCTTCGTGCCATTCATGAGCTCACCAGAGGCTGCAGTGCAGAGTGTGCCAGAGAGATGTCCAGGTCCGGGGCATTGACTCAGCTCGGGGTCCTTGCCTCAGGAGAAGGTTGTCGGCCTTTGGAAGAGCTAGCTTTGAAGACGCTGGCTAACTTGTGCTCTCAAGGCTGCCTGAGGCCACTGGTCGGTTCGTTGGGAGTCATTCAGAAGTTCGCAAAGGAAGTGAAAAAGGATCTTCTGAAGTCAGGTGTGTTCTTCAAGGCCCTGTGCCTCTGCTGCAGAGAGGCTGTAAACAGGGCTAAAGTAAAGGAGAGTGGAGGACTGGAGGTGTTGATCAGCTTTTTATCTGCCCATCAAAACCATCCGCTCACACGTTTCGCAATTCTTGCTTGTGTGGACTTCGTCTACGATGAATCTGCTCTTGAACAGCTGCAGGAGCTCGGGCTGGTGCCGCTGCTGATCAAGCGGTTAGTTGAGCTTGCTCACGGAGAAGAACCGACTGCAGGAAAGATTGATGCCAGCCTGTCCTCTGGTTCTCCATGCTCTGAACTGATGACCTCTTGTTTTGACTCGTTTGACTTCTCAGCCCTTGAAGGGAACAAGAGGGAGGATGTGAGCAAAGACCAGACTTCGGGATCTTCCAGCTTCCTCAGCCTTAGGTCAGCTATTCATAGTCTTACCAAAAGCAGAACATAAAAATCTAAGAAAATAATGTACATAATTATTTTTACACTTTGCAGACTTAACAGCACTGATCAGTAATATGATATGCAGTGTTAAAATATACACCTTTTTTTTGCTTTAAATTTCAAGTTAATTTTTCATGTCATCATTAAGTTTAGTTAATTTTACGATCTAATTTTAGTCAACAAACTGATAAATATTTTCATTTATTAGAAAATTAAACCAAACATTCAAAAATGTAAACGTTTGACCATTTATCAGTACGTTTTAAAACTGTCCTGGTTGTGCAAACCTGACTTTAATTTGACATTCATTTTTAGATTATAGAATGTCGTCTTCTAAAAACATTGTTAGTGCATCAATATCTTGTTGTGTTATTGTTTTCTTGCCACACCTAAACAAAATGTTTTAGTTTAAAACAACTAGTCCTAGTCGTCATCATGACTGATTTTATCAGGCTCAGAAACCCTTCATTATTTGTCTTTTTTCTCAGTAATTTCATTGACAAGATGACCAAAATCAGAGAGTCCGTTTTGGAAGAATGGACATTCCAATCATAATTTAATTGTGATCCTTTGTGTGAACAACATTGATCTACATGCTCTATGGAAAAACTTTCTTGTATGTTGCTAATTTTTGTCCGTGTGCCTTCCTCCAGGTCTTGGCTGGTTTCTGAGGGTCTGATCTCATCTGAGGGTGAGCTGACTGAATCCCCATGTGGAAGTGAAGTCTTTGGTAGCAGCCCTCAATCCTCCATCTCATCATCACCTTGCTCTGAGATCTCACAAAGCTCGACCTTGCGTCCACCCCCCTTTTCTCCCTCCACCCGCTCCAAACCCATCTGGCTCTCGTCTTCCTCCTCTTCCTCCTCCTCCACCTTCTCCTCCATTCCAATATCTCCTCGAAACGTACCAGGGTCGCCTTCCTCTTCACAGCCCCCCTGTGCCTCCTCCCCTCGATCTGAGCAACCACCTTCAGTGACGAAACCTTCCTCATCTCCCCTCCAAATCTCCTCTCCTCCCAGAAAGAGGCTCCGTGCCTCTTCATCCTCCTCTACATCCTCCTCTCGCTGTAGTGTGGTCACCCTGGACAGCCCCCCTGTGATGTCAAAAACCCCAGTCTACCATCATCCTTATCACCCTGAGGCCTGGGCCCCAGAATCCCCCATTCTTCTGCTCTTGTCGCGCTTCTCCCACGCCTCAGACCCCAGCACAGCGCTTGTCAACACAAATGTTTTCTCCGGGCTGTTGTACTACCTCACCCAGCACCATGACCCCAGTGGGCGATGCTTTCGGATGCTTGGGCGCCTCAGTTGCAACCCAAACTGCTTCCAGGCTTTGATCAGAATTGGAGCCGTGGCTCTGATCAAACAGAGACTGTGTGTGAGAGGAGAGGAGATCGGGGGATGCAAAGGAGTAACGGACAGACAATCAGAGAAAGTCAAAGGCAAAATCACACAACTAGGTTTGAGACTTTATTAATATACGATATTGAAGCATATTAAGACTGCTGGCTATTCAAAGCTAAAATGTTTCTGTCTCCTCAGGTTTGACCCTGCTCAGTAATCTGAGGGTTCAGAGCGAGTCTGGATTTGGCACTGGAGTTCTTACACACATCATGCTGTCAGGCTCTGAATCTGACAAGCTGTACTGTGTCCTCTCTCTGCCTCTGATTAACAGGTATGATTAATTAACTTTCAGGGTTTATTTCTTATGCTTTTATACCCTTATATATGTGGGTCAATGTCAAATCAAACAATGTGTCAAGTTCATAAGAAAATCAACTTTTTGTAGTTAAAAAAAAAATCTTTGAGCAAACCAATTGAATTTAAAGATTTTCTTTCTTTCTTTTCTATCTGTCAAAGAGATAGAGGTATTTTTTATTCTGTACCTAGCAGCTTTAATAAACGAAAGAAGTACTAGCCATTGAACACTGCGAACAACATAGTCAAAATATAATTGATGACTAAATATAAAACTATTGATTTAAAAATATTGATTGTGTATATCAAAACAATGTTTTTTGCCAATTATGCAAATATGCCTACATAATCGTCATGACTAATGAGAGTCATGAGAGTGAGTGGGTGCTAAAGTGTACCTTTGGTGTGATTTGCTAGTTTCGTTTATTAGATTGGTGGAGTGGAGATTTCTTTAAGGAATCATAGTCATTCACCATCAATTCTGCAGTTACTTTTAAAAAGTTATAATAAGATGGCTTCAGCAAAAGCCACACCATTGTCAGTCTTTATAAACTAAAGGTTTATAAGTTACTGTAAAAACTTAATTCCCCAGTGGAGAAAAAGTTTTAGGGGACCTGCACCAACTGAGCTTGACTTGTCATGAAAAGGTCAAATGGAACCATTCTCCAAAAAAGCTAGTGTGAATTTTAATATATATCTCTTCACCACACAAGAGGTGTATTCAAGTAATTGCACGTATGAATCATTTTTTAATGTCTTTAAAGAAATGAATGGAACCAAAAGAAAATGTAGTTGATTTGATCACCTTCTTTTTTTGTTTTTTGCTCTTTGGTCTGCAGCAACAGAGTTCTTTTGAAGAAGCTGCTTTTGGATAGTGGAGGGCTGGCAGCAGCTCTTGAACTGATTGGCTGTCACAGAGAAGAAGATGATGATGATGATGATGATGATGAAGATGAACAGTCTGACAAATGTTGGGCATTTCTTGCCGGCTGGTTGCATCCTCTTGAACAGCCATCCCCTTTGAGATTTAAATCCCTGTACATCTCTCTTCTCATTGGATGCCTCTCCAGTCTGCTTTCAAGTTCCAAGGAGGACAGAAAGAATTGTAGCATAGATTGCCAGACCGGAACAGAGACAGCCAAATTTCTGGATAACAAATCCCAACCGCATCAAAGCCAGTCATGTCCCTACTTGAAGGCAACTCATGATATAACTTTCCTCCTTGATGATGGAACCCTTCTATTAGCCAATCACGAGGCTGTCACTGGGGAAGAGGGAGCCAAAGACGTTGGTTCTGAGTATTTTAGAGCCCTCTTGATGGGAGGATTTGGGGAGGCCCAAAAAGCTAAAGGCGAGGCCATCCGGATCAAGGACGTGAACAGTGGGATGCTCTTACCTGTTCTGCACTACTTACACGGCTGTCGTTTGACTGATGGAAACAAAGACCAAATGTCAATGCATGACACAAATTGTCTTGTTTTGTCCTCTCTAGCCTCTCATGGGCTGCTTAGACCACAGGACGAGGTTGAATCATGCTTGGCACAAGAGAAGGAATTTCAAAAAACCCCACTGGCTGAAGTGATGATTGGGGCTTGTAGGTTTTTAGTACCTGGTTTACAACGGTCAGCTGAGGACCTAAGTGTAGACCTTCTCTACTCGGTCATAAGGAGCCTGACCAAACATTGCTGTTCAAAAGATGGAATGGATGCTGGTTCGGTCTGCAAGGGTCCTGAAGGATCACCACACTTGACCAAAACTGAAGTGTCAAAGTGTTCCAAACAACATTCTAAATCCTCTCAAAGTTCCAAAGAGGTTCCGTCATCGTCTTCTGACACTGAAGCAGCTTGGCTGAGGTCTCTGCTGCCTCAAGTGTACTGGTTCTCACAGCGCTACTCTTACCTGCGACTGGGCCAGGCCTGTCTGTCCATACTGCTGCAGTCTCAGGGCCTCCATCCTGCTCCCCTTCAGCCCTCCCTCTCCACTGACTGCTTCCTGCGTTTGGCGCAAGAGGCGGACTGCGCAGAAGGACTGAGGAAGGACATCTTAAACCTCATTAAAACAGCCCTCAGCTAAAGGGCAAACAGTACTGGATAGGGAAAGGAATGTAATGCATTGTTGGTGTAACCTAATTTAGTAGCTGCTGTAATGCGCACACACAACACACAAAAAGGGAATGGGACAAGATTTTCATTAAACTTCAGTTAGGAAAAATATTTTGAAAATACTACTATTCTCATGTGCACCCCCCCCCCCCAATACATGTTTAGGGAGTAGACTTTTTTTTTTTTTTTTACTTCATTTATTCATCTTATTTAGCAAAAAAGAAAAGGGTTTAATGCTGATTCCATGGTAATCCCAGTGAATCCAGATGTTGTACATGAGTTTGTACAGTATGTTATGTAGATAAATATAATGTCACGAGAAAGACCTGTTTATGTTAGCTATATTTTTCTTTTTGTATATGCCACTTTATTCATTTATAGAAGTCTGGATTATCTGATGTATGTTGGAGTGCCATTTTCTTTTTTTTTTTCTTTTTTTTTTTCTTTTTTTGGTATTTATGAGAAGTTGAATAATGGAAATGGCCAAATGTTGGTGGAAGGCAGAGGATGGTTCTCAATAAATGAGCTCTGCATTAATTATGTCTACATTGTTTTTTTATTTTTCTAGAATTTGTGCCTCATTTAGGTTGGGCAATATCTTCAAGGTGTTTTTCTTTTCTTTATTTTTTATTTTTTGTCGTCTCAGCTCAGTCCTGGACTTTTTATTTGGCAACTGGCAAATTTAGTAAATTCTGAGTAGAATTGAATAAATACTTAAAATCGTCTCAACCATGTAGTGTTTGGGGCCTTTCTTAATCAGTCACAGACAAAATTCATGTGAAAACTGTTTATTTCTGTTAAAAATGTTAGAAGCTTGTCCATCAGTATTGATTGGCATCTGACTGAGGGGATGGACAGTTGATACAGCAGGGGGCGTCCTGCTCAGTGGTGAGGTCCCTCGTACCCAGTGGGCAGAGCGTTCGTATGAGAGTTGTGGAAGAGGGAGTGATTCCCATCACCCCATGGCCATGGCTGTGAAAGAAAGACCGTGCTATTTGAAATTGATTAATGTAATGTCCAATGTATTTCAGATGTTTTACAAAGTGAAAGCATCAACATTTTCTTCTATGTCCGTAGAGGACTCGGAGAGAAGTCCACATCATGCATTCTTTGACTGAAAAACTCAGAATATAGTCACCTTGGTTCGAATGCGGAGGTGTGGGTATGGCACAAACTCTGGGGGATCATGGGAATGGGCCTGCATCTTCATGTAAGCGTTCGCCATGCAGACCCCCACACCAGGCAGAGCTAAGACGAAGGACAGGATCTTCCAGGTCCTTGCTGTGTATGATTCATATCATTAGTACATCTATTATTAGAATCAATGATTACGGAGTAAATGTTTTTAAAAGATCCGATTTGTGTCAGTATTTCTTTCTTACTCTGTGAATATGTAAATAACCTGAAAATCTTATAATTTTTGAGACGCATGAAGTCAAGTCACTAAACCTATTTCCTTACCATATAAACCTGAAGTAGTAAAGTAATATTTTATTATGGTTCATGAGAACTTGGCTATCCATACTGGATAACATCTGCTTATTTTACCCCACGTTTCATCTAGCCCAGCCTTAGAAAAACATCTCAAACCTCCTCCTTCATGGCTTCCTTGTGATGCAGCAGCAAGAGCTCGGCGGACCACCACAGCAGTGGGAGACATCGCCATCTCTGAAGCACAGACAGTAAACAACACTTCAAATTATGAGCACTTTTATTTTTAGACTCCAAGGTTATAAGTCAAATATTTTTAGTCTTCACCAAAGCTGCCTTTATTTGGTTACAAATAAGGAACAATTTTAATATTGTCAATATAATAACAAAAATGTAACCTATTCCCGTGATGCAAAGCTAAACTTCAGCATCATGACTCCAGTCTTCAGTGTCACATGATCCTTCAGAAATCAATCTAATATAAAACATTTATTGTCAGTGTCGAACAGCAACAGTATTGTTGCTTAATATTTTTGTAGAAACCATGATACATTTTTTTCAAGACTCTTTGTTGAATATAAAGAACAACATTTATGTGAAATGGAAATCATCTGTAACATTATAAATGTCTTGACTTGTCACTTTTGAGAAATGTGATGTATCCTTCACTGATTAATAGTATTTATTTGAAAATATTACATCTGAGAAGCAACGAAGATTCTTTTATGCAGGAGAAATTGACCAAAAGGCAAATGTAACCACTTTCTACTTGTTCACACACCCGTGAAATGTCAGCTGTGTAAGTCTCAGTGTTATTTGTCGACACAAACTTAAATAGTGCCTTCATCAAACTGAAACAACAGCAAGAGTCAAGGAGACAACTGAAGCATGGCATGCATCTGTCTGCACATTGACTGTGGGTTTGATCGGTAGTTAAAGTGAAGGTGATGCAAAATTTGAGGTCAGATACTGGGCAATCCTGCTTGTATCTCCATTATATCCATGTAAAATTCATATGGTCTCCTTATACAGTTGGAGAAGGATTTGGTTAATTGTTAAATGTTACATAATGGTTCTGCTATACTTCTGTTTAATAAAAAAAAAGACGTATCTTTAAACGGTTTCACATATTAGCCAGGCTTTGGCCTGTTGCTTATCTCGTCCCTTTAGTTCTGTCCTTCAATGCTGAATGCTATTTGAAATCTTAAACCCCCTTGAAACTATGCACAGGTAGCAATTATAGAAAAACTGTCATACATTTAGATGAGATTATTTTAATTTATTGATTAAAGCTCATGTCCTTTGCACAAGGACAAACAAGCTGTCCGTTGTGGGTCGTGTGTTGCATTACTGCTGTTAAAGAATGAAATACTCCTCTATTGCTCCTAATATTTTACACCTACAGTTCAAAAACTATGCATCTAATACAAAGGACACTTACATACTCTGCTTCCAAAGAGGGTGGTCAGGTGTTTTCGTTCTTTGTTCCTCAGTTATCAGCCACTTTCTCTTTCTACACCTCTGTCTGTTTGTCCTTTGGTCTGTCCTGGCCTAAACCATAGACTCCTCCCCACTAAAAATCTGTCTGTCTGCCAAGAAACATGAAGTTTATATTTGGTCAAGTGCATGGGCAGATCTGTAATGGAGAGACAGGGGGAGCAATGAATTAGCTATTCTTACAACAATCAGATATAGGAGATATTGCAAACTGGCTTGTGTTGTAAACAATTCTCAGCTCACAGATGTAGGATATATGAAATGCAGAAAAGAGTCTAGTTGACAGCTGTAGGAGTTGTACACACGGCTTGGGTTACTGCGTGTTTGTGTGTACGTGACTAAGTGACCGCGAGTGACCTTATGTCACCTCACGTTTACAGTTTTCTCTTGTTTTTCAATGTTCAGTTCACTTCTCTTTTGACAAACGCTTCAGTTCCGCAGCTCTGGCGCCAAATGCGAATTAATTATTTTGTGTGATAAGAGGTTGGCAAGAGGTCGTAAACAGATTCGTTGTTTTATATTAATATTCGTAAGTAATATGATTGCTAATTTCGCAAGAATCGAATGTTTGGTTTAAACGGTCTTTTAAGAAACAACTTTGGAAAACTTTTCTAATTGATTATCAAGCGCGATTTTGTGAAAGATTTTGCATTTTGAATTTAAATGTAAATATTGAATATAAAAACGCCATGACTGTAAATGTTCGATCAAATTTTATTTCAGATTATTTATTTATTTACATTGTATATTCATATAATTAGCGGTTTCCCTTTGTTCTGTTGCTTATTGATTAGAAATAAGTTCTAATAATTTTATGAAGCGTCATTAAGTCGAACTAAGTGTTTGTATATATAGTATATAGACTAACATGTCACAAGGTGTCGCTGTGAGTGTTGCATTGCTGGCAGCTGCTACAACGATGAGAAATATTTCAAATGTTGTAGGCCTAATTGTTTAAAGGTGACCGTTAGCTAATTAGTATTTGTTACCAATTAAATCTTCATTAATCTTTATCTAGTTGTATGTAGTATTACATATTATCATGCACAATCTTTATATAAACCATAAACTACTTGAAGATTAGTGCACTAAGAGTTTATCCTTGGACTGTATGTATTATAAGACATTTTGTTGTTTATAATTGTCTTTATATGAGTCATGTGGCTGATATTTGCTACAATATCCCTACCGAAAAAATAGCTTAAAGATTTGTTAGTGGTACCAGTTTGAAATCCTTCTGCCATCTTAATAATATAAGTTATTCCTTCATGAGCATACCTGTACCTTAACAAAAATCATAATCAGAGAGGCTGTTGTTTAAATTTAAGATTACTCCCACTTGAATAACTTAAATGTAAAAGTATGTTTTGTCCGAAAGTGCACATTGACGGTGTCTTTTGTTATTTCAGGGCTGTTCCATGAAACATAAAATTATGTTTTGTGTATATTTTTGATGAGTTTGCGTGCATTTTCCCACCATAAACCAAGAATAACCTCTAAAAATTTCCTATTGTTGACTCTTCAAATTAAAGACATGTTGTTTGAACAAGAGCAGTTAGGGTTACCTGCAGTTATGTGACCCTGGACCACAAAACCAGTCTTAAGTGTCAATTTTCTCAAATTGAGATTTATACATCACATGGGAAAAAAAAAACACACAGAATATCTGGAATCTGAGGGTGCAAAAAAAAAAAAAAAATTGAGAAATTTAAAGTTGTCCAAATAAAGTCCTTAGCAATGCATATAACAAATCAAATTTAAATTTTAATACATTTATGGTAGGAAATGGTGTATCGCATATAGCTATGTAGCGATAACAACAAAGAGGAAGAGATTGTTGGTATCACTTTTTTTTTCTTAAAGGCTGAAAAAAAAACAGCCATTCAGAGTCTATTGGTGTGGACACTAACATTATAGTTATTGTTCTTGGTGTGAATGGGCCTTAACTCCATACCATCATCACACAATATTATTTTGCTTATTCTTAGCATGATTCACAGTTCTGTTGTCTGCTCTTTAAATGGATTATGACTGCCTGTAAATATTTTCTCAGCTGTAAAATTTTTTTTTAAGTATATTTGTGGTATGGAATCTATTATTCTTTTAGATATAGTTTTGCAATATTTTTTATCTTTATAGTTATTGTCTTTGGCAAAAACAGGCCTTAAGAGTGGGAGATGCTCCAGTATGTTTTTTTGTGCATGTGCACAATTAAGTGTGAAAAACATATGCATATTTTTTTCACACTCATTGCAACCGTTGTGCAGCCTTAATGTGTGAGCCTCTTTCTACAGAGTCGTCTGAACATCGCTGTCTGCACAACTTCCATTTCCATGTTTGCAATGCAAACAGCCATTAGTGCCAGGCATGAAGTCATCCTACAGCCCAGGCTGGAAGAGACTAGCCGGGCATCAGGGATGTTCGTCTGGTTCAGTGTTTTTGTGGGCAGAGTCGCCGTCTTGCTTCATTTACACAGGCACAATCACCAAAGCCGATAGACAAGTCAGAAGCATCAGCACAAGCTCTGGATTCTAGCCTGATGATCTGCGAGTGATTTTGCCTATGGAGAGGCATTTGTAAGCTCATGTGGAGAATGACTTTTCTTTCTCTCGTGTTCTCGGGGTCAATCTAGCATACACCTGTTTCTGTAAACTTGGCATGCTATTTAGTCTCAGGAGACATGTAGACTCAACACAGTTGAATATGTGTATAAACAGAGTAGTAAAGATTTCTTTGGTTTTGACTGGGTCCACAGTAAAAACACAGAAATCTTTAACCATGAATCTGGTCAGAAACATGACACTATATCATCACTCCAAGGAGGCCCGTGGCCAGTGTCTTCAAAGGGATGAATCAATGTAAGTAATATCGCCACTGGAAGGTATTTACAAGACTATTTTTCGCCGCCGCCTTCTTCTTTCTGATATTTTCACAGCCACTGTGTTTTTCACCTACTGGTCAAGCATGTGTCTTCATTCCAGTCTGTTTGGCTGCACATGCTGTGATAAAGGAACTCAGCATTGCTATGTGGTCAGAGGTTTTACGGTGGGATGGAGGTTTCCTGTGTGGAATGGGCACTGTAGTAGGTCCGTCTGGCAGGCAGATTGGCAGAGGAAAAGAAACGGGGATCAAAATAGAGAATGTCAAAAAAAGGCAAGACATCGCAGAGATGGTTGGGATGGGATTCGAAGGTTTGGGTGCTGAGATACAGAAGACAGGCTATAAAGTGATTTTCATGTCATGTCATGTTTTTTGTTTTGTTTTTGTTTTTGAAAGGATGCATTAAATTATTCAGTGACAGTAAAGACATTTCTAATGTTACAAAAGGTTTCACAAAAATATTTAGCAGCACAACTGTTTTCAACACTGATAGTAATAAGAAATGTTTCTTGAGCACCAGAGCAGCTTATTAAAATGATTTCCTGTGACACTTTGCCATCACAGGAATAAATTACATTTAAAAATATATTACAATGGAAAATAGTTAAATAGTTTTAAATTGTGTTAATATTTAAAAGTTACTGTTTTTACAGAATGTTTTGTAGCTCAAACAGTAGAGCATGGCGCTAACAAAAAAGCTAACTAAATTTTTATGTCTCCCAAAAGCGTAAAAAATGTAATTGTGTGTTTTTGATTAAATAAATGCAACCTTGACTTAAAAAAAACAACTACAGAATTTTGAAAGACGGTGTTTGTAGGCTACATCTATAACAGATTCTTAAACAATGTGTATTTAAAAATAAATAAATAAGTATTGTTGTAACCTTTCTCTAACTTAAAAAAACATACAGTATTAGCTTTCTGTCTGTCTTTGACCTCCATGTTCCCCTTTCTTGCTGTCTCATTACTCTGTGTGTCTTGGATCAGGACAGGACTGTGCTTGTCTGTTTTTAGTAAAGACGTCTTCCTGTAGACAACTTGAGCAAATCTTTGACATGGAGGAATATAACACTAATATTGTCTCTGTCTGACTGTGTCAGTGGGATACCGGAAAGCAGGAATATTACTGATGGACAAATCCTAAATTTTCTCTGTCTCTCCGTCTGTCTGTCTGCCTGTCCATTCATCTATCTGTCTGTCTGTCTGTCTCTCCAGATGACATTTACTTTTTAGTTTTGACAGTAAGACTGTGAAAAATGGTATCTGAAAAATACTTATGAACTTACAGTATTAAGCTTTGCTGGGCCCTTAACTTCAGATATTGACGATGACTAACATTAACCATATATTTTGACAAACAAGTCAAAATTGCTTTGTAAAGTAAAAAATGAGCATGTTTCAGTGGTTCAGTGTGTGTTCCCACCGTTTATGCTACACACTGTGGAGCGAAACGCTAACACAGCACAGGTGCAGGCAGAGTGACATGCAGGGCTAAAAACATGCAGCGTCGTGCCACAGAAATACTAGGTGTGTGTAGAGTTACTCTGCGAGAGTTTATTATGCAGCATGAGCACAGAAGACTGTTTCAGTGCAATAAAAGTAATAAACACTCGTAAGCTTTGTCATTTACACCAAAACACACACATTCTTACACATATGTGCAAAAGCATTCACAAAGAGTGAATTTCCCTGTGATTATTTATCTTCACCTCTTCTGTGGTGATGGCACACAGTCAAACTCCTGCGGGCCTCAAACTGCGTGTGAGGTATATTTAGAAATGGTAAATTTGCTTATTAATGGGTCTGACACCAGCTATCAGGTATTATGCTGTGGTCTTTCTGCTCCAAGCTTCTGGGTGGCTTGTGGTTAGTGTCTGGGTGTCCATTTAAGTGGACAACAGAGCCCAAAGATCAGGCCTGTCTCTCTCTACACCTGTGTCAGGATTGTGTGCACATAATCTCAGTGTCACCATTTGAAGACTTCTTTGTTTGTAACTTTAACAACGTAACACTGGTCTTATCCTGATTATCTGGCATTTGAATTTGTGCACTGTCTGCAATGAAATCTTTTGAATAAATTAACCAGGTAGCTGAGTTCATGGGACACTGGTTGTGCACATGTTTGCAACACATTAGCACTGGTCCTAAACCTAGTGTGATGTGGAATGAAGCAATACTTTAGAGATAGTTCACCCAAACTTGAAAATTCATCTTTTACATACCTTCATGTCATTCCAAACCTGCATGTCTTTATTTGTTCTGTTGAAATATATTTTTGGAAAATGTGGTACCTAAACAATTTCAGTTCCTTTTGACTTTAATGCGTTAATGTGTTTTGGAGCAAATGATGGGGAAAATGGAGGTTAGTTTGGAAATATATATATTTAAAATATTTTTTTGTGTTAATGTGTTATTGAGTAAACAATGACAATTTTCACTTTTTAGATTTTTTTAAATTTGTGGTTTTCAGTTACTTATCTTATTAAAGCAATATCGTTCAGAAACGACTGAATTGGAATTGTATTCATAATATAAAAAAATTCTCTTGTTTCATCGGTCACCTTAGATTGTGTGGATTTATTTATTTATTTAGCTAAATTCATTGCATGCTGGCATTGCATTGCATTGTTGACTTAAAATTTTTGGCGAAAATAAGGTGTTTTATGAGGTGGCACAAATTAAGTTTCCTAGGTTTTTGGGACAGACTTTGTGTTGGGACTGCTGTCTACATCTATTAAAAACAGAAAAAAACAACATAAATAAACAATATTAAATGTCAGTTATTAAAGACAAGATTGTTACTGTAGAGAATTAACTCTGCTAAAGCCTTTTCCAGAGGGAAAAGCCAAGTTAATATTGTCCAAACAAGCATATTGAGTGTTTAATGAGCATATTCATCATTCGTCATACTCCTCATATAATATGAAGTCAACATAGACACCCATCAGACAGGACACTCATATAAACAAGATTGGAGATGGATGGATGGTAAAAAGTAATTAGTCTAGTTTTACACCTGTTTATGTGTGCATTCTGTCTGACGAGTGTCTGTGTTTGCATTGCTAAAGATGATAAAACAAATAGATTGTCCAAGAAAAAGGGTGAGTGAAAAGCATGAACCTGACGACTGTGGTTTACAGAGCATGTTCTGTGTTCAGTGCAAGGTGGTTCTTCATGCCTTTGAAAACAAAAATGCGGAAAAGAACGAATGCTGACAGAAAACGTCGAAATAAACTCAAAAGTCGAAATAAACGGCTGATGACGTCGTAGCTGGAGGCTTTAAATTGCTGTTCAAATATGACTTCACTGGACTGTGTTTCTGCCAGTGACTGTCTTCTTGTTGAAAACAAGCTTTTATAAGTGCTTAATGTGGAACTTTGCTTCTCCACATCCTACACTGGTTTGTATTATTCCTCTTTTATATGTACAAATCCTCACTAGCAGGACATTTACACGGTTTGTAAATAAAACAAAGTCACAAGCTACAGAAAACTACTAGACAAACCTGTCTGGAGCTCAGGTAATAACCTTAAACTTATACACAACAGAGTGGACCTGTCCTTCCTCCATTTGGCTCTTTTCATCACAAGATTGTCTGCTCTGTGTGTCACAAGCCTCAAGCCTGCCTAATTGAATCTAACTCATTAGACAAATGCCTGCTTAGGAAACAGTGTGAAACAGTATGAAAGTCAACTAAACATAAAACTACTTTCCTTTTTCTTAACAAATGGATGTTAATCTTGTCTAAATTAATTAAGTGTGTGCTTTTATTTCCTTTAATGCATTTTCTGTGATTCTTAATATTACATACATGCTCATATAATGTCCATCAGGAAAATGGGATCTTTTTGAAAATCTTTAAGAGGTAGCTTGGGTATTTTTGAGGGCTTAAAGGGGAAGCAAATGAACATCTGAGGACAAAGTTAATGAAAACAAAAAGAACACCCATAACCTATATATATATTTTTTTTTTCTGAATCATTGCAAACAGAAGCTACTGCAGTGTCTCACATGGTGTTTTTACTACTGTAAATCTTAGCACTGGATTCTCAGTGTGAGGTGTGTAAGCACTCATAGAATCTGATCTTTGTGTCAATGCTTAGCCCTTAAACAGACAGCAAAAAAAAAAAACTATGTTCACATGTTATTGTTATATGATCTAGATTACTACTAATTATCCTACCAATAAATACATGAACATATGGCATTGTTTTAGTTGAATTTATTTAATAATATTACCTGTATATTATCTCACTAAGGAAATAAAAATGTCACTACACTTTTATAAATGAAGGTTCTTTATTGGCATCTAGTGTATATAAAGTGTATAACATACAAAACAATCACCCTAAAAACAATATTACCATAATACTGAAGTCCTTTGAGGAAATTTTCACTTTGATAAAGGAGAGATGGCTTTCAGTTACCGGGACGCAATGAAAAAATACACTCATAATGCAAAAAATAAAGTTTCTGAAGGAGTGTGTTTGTGAGGATTAAATAGAAATCATTTTTGGTTCCCAAAAGAACCTTTCAGTGAACAGTTCCTAAAAGAACCATTTTGAAGCTAATTTGAAAAATCTAAATAAACTTTTTTGACTAGAAGGAGTCTTTTCTGCACTTGCAAGGTTCCATGGATATATATATTTATATATATATATATATATATATATATATATATATATATATATATATATATATATATATATATATATATACTGTAATCACTGAAGGCAATAAAGAACCTTTATTTTTAATTAAGAGTGTATGTATATCGGGAATCTGGATGAAGCCGGCTGTCTTCTTCAGGCTTGGTAGAGCATGAGAAAAGGAGGTGGTAGAATGGGACGAGGAGTGAGAGAAAGGGCAGTTGTGTTAGGGGGTGCCCAATAGAAGAGCAGAGGGCAGGGCCGGTCAGAGGAGAGACATGATAAATAAATAAAGACAGAATAAATAAAGGCCTGGCGGGTAAATTGGCCAGTGGTACTGCTTTCAGCTGGGGTTGCTTGACTCTCAATTCACCTGTGTGCATTTTCAGCTATTTGCTAATACCAAGTCTATCTGTCTGTCTGTCTGCCAGTATGCTGGTTTGTGCGATCCTGCAGACCTCACTGGTCCTGTGGCTGGTACAGAGCACCATACAAGGAGGTAAGTTAGACGTGTCTTCTGAAGGGCTTGTAGAAGAGATTTAAGGGGAGAATAGAAATGCTTGTTACCATATTGGGACACCCATGGGGCCAAATAATTGTAATTTTGACTAAATGATTTTAATCTAAAATGCAAATTATGATAAAAAAAGAATCTATGTAGTGGCACTAAGGTTGTGAGGCTAATTCCAGATATAAGGTACATATGTTTGGTTGCTGAGAAAATTGCATTTTTGTTTAAAGCAGAGCAATATGTAGGTGGAGAGACCAATCATGCAATGCTTTTGCTATCTGAATGCCGCTTTGAATTTCTAATAATGTTGACAGATTCCAGCAGTTTATTGATAAAACACTTTACAAATATTTGACTTTGTTTGTTTAATATATGCAGGGGGTTTATGAGTTGGTGAATAGCTAATAATGAATTAACATGTAATTAAAATGAATGAATTAACAGTAGAAGCAAAGTTAAACATTTATTACAAAAGATGTAATATTTTATTTGTTTACCTCCATGTCATGGCATAAGAGAATCTCATGTCCAAGAGATTTCGGATGACAAAACGTTTGGGAAATCCAGTTGAAATATATTTTGGGTAAATAAATAGAATGCATTAGTTCTCAATTCTTGTTCCTTTGAGAATTGAGATTTCAATAAAATAGAACTTCAGAATGACATATTTATATCTGCTTAGACGTTTACACCTTTTTATTTATAGGCTACATGTCAATACACAAGGTTATATTAGAAAACAGAAAAATTATAAGTTTGTAAATGTTTTTAACCATGTGTTTGCATATACTTCCAATGCACTATTAGATTAAACAGAAATATAAATTTTAGGTTTATAACTGTTAATCGTTTTCCCCATTTAATATTGCAACACTGTAAATGCAACACTGGGGTGAAGTAATCACTGAAGAGTGGTGCTTTTCTTTATCTAGTGCCAGTGAGGAAGGAAACAAATTATTTTCTACTTTTCTGCACCTTGTAGAGAAAAACAAATGCCACCTATTGATACTTGACAGACAAAACTTCAGTAGTTCAAGCCACACTGTCTTCTTCAGTCATCTTGAGGCATTATTGCGTCATTAAACGTTCAGCCAACAGCCACGAATGTTTGTACGTCAGAATAAAAGGTGTCTAGGAAATGACATAATAAAATGCACATAACGATTCCATGTTAAATGTCTGACGAGTGTGATAAATGGAGACATGGCTCAACGCGTCTGAGTTTGCCTGGATATACACTGACCGCAACTTAAACAGTCGTATTTCATGTCTGAAGATCAAAACCCAGTGCCTGAAGGTGACAGCGGTGGTCAAAATTTGTCGTCCTTCTGTCAGCCCTGAGTTTATACGGCCGAGACACAGACCATTTTGTCCTTACACTTTCTGGGCATCAGTGGAGGCCTGTCCCAAATATGCACACACAGTGGTTAGTTCAATGAAATTCACACATTAATCTATTACTACGTCAACTGACATAGTTTCCCAACAATGGAAGTTTTATAGGTTGATTTCTCAGAATTCAGACTGGAGCTAATCTCACTAACTGAGAAGTACCTAAATCTATTTGAGCACCCTCTGCTGGAGTATTATTTACGACCTTCAAGAGCCCTGCTCTTTAAAACTTATGGCATTAGTATAGTAATGTTATCAGTTAATATTATGTTGGCCATAATAACTACTTGCATAGAAGGTTTGTCAGAAAACATGGTATTTCCATGGTAAATCTCCAAAATTATGGTATTTTTATTTTTGAATGTGGTATTCAAAATATATTATTCTTTTTTTTTTAGGCTAAAAGCTTTTACACAGTTTTTTATTTCCTTGTTTTAAAGGAGTTAGGCCACAGACTGGAGCTCTGGGAAGATTGGCGAGTCGAGGTATTTGGTGCTTTTTCATTTCTGTATATATATAGTGTTTCTGTGAGATATTATAGAGGGTTAGAGGTCAGAACATTACCTCACATGATGAGTTTCTTTATCAATCCGGCCTTCTTTCTTTTCTCTGTAGGTCCTGGTGTCGGTGTAAAGTCTGGAGGTAATGTCAATGTCAATGTCACTTTTATTTGTATAGCAACATTCAAACAACACATGTTGACCATCTCAATAAAACAATACAACAATATTAGGACAAACTGATAAAAAAAAAAAAAAAAAAAATATATATATATATATATATATATATATATATATATATATATAAATAGTAATAATCATTATCATCAAATAGATGAATAAGTCATTTCAAACAAGTGTGTCTTAAGTTGTACTTTAAAAACATGTACAGAATCAGCGTCCCTAACATGTGATGGTAGTAAGCTATTCCAAAGTTTTGGAGCAACTACCCCAACTACCCCTTCTGGCTTGGCTTGGTCCTCGGAACTTTTAACAGGTTTTGAGTTGATGATCTCAAGGTTCTACCTGTCTTGTTCCCTATTAACAAATCTGATAAATAACCTGATGGATGCTGCTGAATCCAATGAACAATTTGCTTATGTGAGTGCAAAGGTTATCTTATCTTTCTTTGATTTCTGTACTGTCAGGTCCAGTGGCTGGTATCCTCGGAGCCCGTGGCTATGGGGCAGGCAAGCCAGGAAAAACAGGTGATTTAGATGAAAATATGTACAAACAATAAATAAAGATTTACAATTGACCTTTGATTTAACACATGCCAAAATACACAGAACTGACTTTGAAAAAGAGACAATGTATTTGTGATCACAATTCTCGCTATTACTTTTGCCTCAGTAAAGTCTTAATTTTATGCTTATTAACATCTAGTGAGGCAGTTGTTAATTTCAGGCATTGGGGATACAGAATATGGTCACGCAGAAAGTGCTTTTTAAGTATTAATAAACAGCCAATGTGCTTATAATAGGCATGCTAATAAGCAACTAGTTAACAGTGAGAATTGTTCCCAATGCTAAAGTGTTACTGTATTTGTTTATTTATTTACAAAAATTGAGTGTTAATCTTTTGGATTCTGTCATACCAATCATTTAATTTTTTTTCTCTTTTTTCTCACAAACAGCTGGTCGTTATCTTGGAGGTAAATTTATTCTGCATTTTATTTTGTGTACATTGCCGTTCAAAAGTTTGCGATCTGTACGATGTTTGTGAAGGAGGTCTCAGATGCTAATAAATACTTTATTTTATTGAGCAAAAAACACAGTTATCATTGTGAAATATTATTACAATTCAAAATAACTTTTCTCTCCTGCAGAATAGTTTAAAATGTCATTTATTCCTGTGATGCTAAGCTGTATTTTCAGCATCATTACTCCAGTCTTTAGTGTCACAGGATCCTTCAGAAATCATTCTTATATTCTGATTTGATGATCAAGAAACATTTCTTATTATTTTCAGTATTGGAAACACTTTTGCTGTTTAAGATTTTTGTGGAATCAGTGATACCTTTTTTGATTAATAGAAAGTTTTTTAAAAAACTGTAAAGAATATAAATCTTTTGTAACATTATAAGTATCTTTTTAGTCACTTTTGTTAATTTTACTGTGTACTTGCTGAATAAAAGTATTAGTTAAAAAAAAGGTATACTGGCCCCGAACTATTGCAAAATGCACTCAAACAGTTTGTAAATGTGTGCAATAGTCTGTGTTATTACAGTATGTGCATGTGTGTGTAGTATGTGTAATGAGCATGGTGTCTTTTAGGGATGGCATACAGACCCACTGCAATCAGAGGAGGCCTGAAACAAGGATATGGAACACTCGGAGGTTATGGAGGAGGTATGTCCTTCCTAAAACTATAATGGGCAGATATCAGTTTCTACGTCTGATGGATTTATAATTCTTGCATTCATCAACACAATCCTGCTATTTTGGTCTTAGCTGCAAACCTTGGGACTGGCCTCGGGACTGGCCTTGGGACTGCTGGGCTGGGACTCGGCACAGGGTATGGCCTAGGCAATGGGCTGGGAGCAGCTTTAGGTTATCCAGCAGGGAACCTCGGAGGAAGAGGTGAGAGCTGCTCATTTGCTTTCAGTTCAGAAGGACTCTTGCAACACTTACTCACTGTTTGATTTTGATATTTTCTAGGTTACACCAGTAACGGCTATGGAGCACAGCTAGGTGAGTGACCCAAATCAATTAACATTAAATGACACATTCCAGTTTGATGCCATCTCTTTCCGACCTGAAGGTTGTGTAGCAGATTGGATCCGATCTAACCAATCAAAATGTGACCTTGTGCTTTGATTAAAATCTTTCACACGTAGTGATATATGCTGTCCATTTGCCATGATTAGGTGTCATGTTTCTGATGAAGATGTGTGGGAGTGGGAGTGTATGTGTCTACCATGAGAGACTTCCACTAAACAGGCATTTACTTCTTCTTTCTGTAACCTTAACATCTCTCTTGTTTTGTTGCCAGGCTATGGGGCAGGAGGATACCCCGCCGCTGGACGCGGTATGTAACCTCTCCTTGTCAAAGCATTAGGAAAATGTGTGTGTTTAACTAAACTCAGGGGTCTGAAAAGGTTTTGTTGTTTACTCTGGTCGCTACAGCAGCCTCAACTGACTAACTTTATCCACTTTATTCCAGGAAACAGTTGGACCCTTTTTCCTCCATAATATTTTCTTTATTTCAGATTTCTGCAGTATTGGGTGTTTTAGTGGTAAAGTGAAAATTTGATAGACACTGCAGGAGGGCATGCACCTTGCCTACAGATAATTGTTTGCAGAATCATTTCTAGACTTTTATCCTTGTTTTATTACGTACGTGCATACATAAACGTTCAAAAGCCACTTCACTGTGACAGTGACACTAGTCACACGGTTTATTATTGTGGATGAGCTAGTGAGTTTTTAGAGAATATGCAGATGTCTTGTGCTATCAGTTTCATGTTGGTGGATGTGGATGGTTGTCTGTTTGGACATCGTATAGGTGCTGTCGTGTTGGAAATACTGGATGATTTATGCAAGTGTCATCTCTTTGTTTGTTTAATTGCAGTAATTGTTTGTGTGTGCTTTTGCATCTAATGAGCATTATTGTTTGAGCTTTTTTGTGATATGGCACAGCAGCAGTTGTGTCTGCTGGTCAAAGTGTTAGAGCCTATGTTAAATCAGTGTTGTAATATGCATGCTCTTACAAAACATGTCAAAAAACGAAAGGCTTATCTAGATTTGGTGTATCATAGCTGTGAAACTGACATTAATAATTTTGTGGTCTTCAGGATATGGTGTACCAGCTGGCACACCCACAGGGCAAGGCTCAAAACCATCAAAACTGGGTAAAGCCTCCAAATCTCTCATTTCCTTTAGGGATAGGGTAATTCCCATTCACACGTCATCAAAATTAATAGATATTCATTCATGTTTTTTTCCTTTTGTAACTGCAGAAACAGCCGAAATGAGACATACAGACAAAAAAAAAAAAAACAACTACCACACAACAAATAAAAAATATATAAACATTCTTAAATCAAGATACATTTACCTGAGAAACAAATTGACATCTAAATATATATTTAAAAAATCTAAATATATATAAAAATGTGGTGACTTAATGCTTTAAAAAAGAAAAAAATATATTTCTGCAAATAGTTATTATAGTTTTTATTGTTGTTTAAATCATAAAGTCAATTAATATTGATAAAGTTGTAAAAAAAACTGTGCTTCTCAAGTAAATATATTGATATAAGTAAGTATATTGATTTAGGAATGTTTTAGATGTGTATTTAATATTTAATATATATATAATATTCCTTGAAAGGCAATAATATTAGATTAAGATTTTTTTTATTTAAAAAATGTGTATGTATGTGTGTAGGTGTATTAATCTGTCTATTAGTATTATATGTTATATAATATATATAATATTATATTATAAAATTTGTCATCGTTTTGTTCTCTCAGCCCTTTTTGCTTGTTAAGCGTAATATAGGCTGTTTGAGCTTGTTGGATTTTTGTTGATGTTTGAGTCAGTTTGGGATTCTTTGCTGGTTTAGGAAGGTTTAGAGGTTTAGAGCACAAAAAGACCCCAAGCTAGTCTATAATCTTTATTATCAGTTTCAGGTCTGAGGTTCAATTCAGTTGTCCAGCCAGCAGGGGGCTTTTTTTTCTCTCTCGTGCAAAAAGATTAGAGGAAAAGTTGAGGAACATGTAGATGTTTGAGTCAGTAGATTTTACAGGTCTAAATCATATTTTTCATTCATGCATTGGTTGCTCATCAACAAAAGCAGTATAGGTCCGTAAATCCAGATTGTTCCACCCACTGAATAAAATTGTGTTTAGATAAGGACCATCTAGTACTTTTTGAAAGGGTACTGTCCCAGTTACAGCTTTGTAGCTTTTTTCCCAGATAATGTAGGAAGCACGATTGTGCAGTTCCATTGAGTAGCCACTTTTTTGGTCATGTGGTGGTTTTGCACCTACTTCAGATGTTGTGTGCCTGCTTCTGTGAGCATCTATTGTGTAATTCTGTCATTTTGCTGTGACACAATAGAGGTAGCTTGTTGTGCATTAGATATTTGTTGTGAACTTTATCTCTCACACCATGAATCACTATCCTGTGCACCTTTGCATAGATGTTTGAGAAGTTAGAATGCATGCTGACTCAGTACTCGACCAGGGTCAAGTTAACACCCTAATAAGTGTCATTCACAATTATGTTGCTTAATATCTTTCTCACCCTTGAAATCTTTGGCTCCAGCTGATGTGTCTGTATCCACAGGTGTTGGGCCTAGAGCTGGCCAGCCCGTGTCACAGAGAGAGAGGGGCAATGGTAAACCTCAGCACCTCCACGTGTGGCTTTCATGCTTTTTAAAGCTTTTTTAGTCTGGCTTTTTAGTTACAATATTTTAGCAATTTACACTGCATGATGAGTGGCACATTGCTTCCTTTTATCTCACTATACAATACATGCCTATCCTGAAATGTGTTGATTTTTTGTCTTATGCTCTTGTAACAGTAGCAGCTGCTATGTTGATAGTGTCTTGGTGAATGTTAACTGGTGTTATGGTGTTTAGGTTACAGTCGCGGAGGGGTCCCTAATGGACAGGGTGCTATAGCCAATGGTAAAACTCATCCCAGATGTATGTGGGACTTCATATTTGAAAGATTCATTGTTGTATAATATGATTGACATAGCTGTAGTATATAGTCGAGTGTTTATCCGCTTGTTAAGCCGTGACATGAGAAAAACTGTTTCTGTGTCCAAGTCTCTGCTCGTTTCAGTTGAGAATCTCGACACTGTTTATTCATAAGACACATGTAAGATAAACTTTTAAAAACTCATACACTACAGTACCTTGGACACTAATATTTAAGGATTTATAAACAGTGGCCATCTGAGATTTAAGTTCATTTTATATATATTTTTTATATATTTTTTTCTGGCATCTGCCAGAGTGTTTGGACATTGGAAACAGTGACATGAGACGTCAGACAGATAGTTAGTATACAGTTGTGTACAGTGTCCTCTTATGGCTTAGGCAAGTCAAAATTGTGGGTTTTAAGTAATGGGACTAATATAGTAACTGTAGCTGCGCTCAATAGGTTTCCCCTCAGGACCAGGAGTGACCAATGGAATGAGAGCTCAAATTAAGGGTAAACACATTCCAACAGCTGAATTAAAGCTAATCAGAACACACCAGACTGTAAAAAAAAAATGTAATTCTATTTCAAATTCTTATCTTTGTTGTCTTACACTACCGTTCAGAAGTTTGGGGTTGTTAGGATATTTAAGTCCCTCCCTTATGCTAACCACAGCTTTATTCATTTGTTCCAAAATGCAATAAAACATAAATATTGTGGAATACTACTACAATTTCATATTTTAATATGAATTTTATGATGTTATTTATTCCTGTGAAGCATCGTTACTCCAGTCTTCAGTGTCACATCAGAAATCATTCTAATATGCTGATTTGCTGCTCAAATAACATTTCTCATTATTATCAATGTGGAAAACAGTTCATATTTTTGTGTTGAAACCATCACATGTTATTTTAGCTTATAATACCTTTATCATCCCCGGACTTTTGTAATGTAGTATAGATGTCTATTAATCAAAACTGTTGGTACAAGATTGTGTGCATTGTGTAGATAACCACTGTTATGATCTGTAGGCTATGGTCCAGCAGCAGATATGAATAATGGACGAGGAATTATTAACAATGGTAAAGTTTTTATTGCCTTTATAGCATACAAATGATCTGTTCCTATCTGCAAGTAATCAGTGGAACATTTCTGTGATTAATATGTTTATATTCGTTGGAAGTAAAGGGAGAGTGAGTGGAAGGAAATGCATGCAAAAAGATTGTTTTTAAAGAATAAGCATATAGGTGATGTTGGATTCTCTGTATTGAGATAAACCACTGTTGTAATACAATACAGGACCAGTTTTGCCTAATGGACAGGGCACCGAACCATCCAATATGGGTAAACGTCTTCCTATTAAAATGTCACCGGTTTATGGCTGAATGCATGTCACGAGGTGCTGTTTTCTCCAGTCTAAAATCAACACAGTATTCCAGCTGTCATCCAATGAATTGTATATATGGCATTTGACATGTTAGTGTGTTAATGATTGTAGACTGGAAAATGCACCCCTCATCATGAACTCATTGCAGCTGCAGGTCTATGAATAAGTGCTTTTCTGTACCACAGCTGTTCAGAAAGGTTTCTGTGTGTGTGTGTGTGTGTGTGTGTGTGTGTGTGTGTGTGTGTGTGCGTGCTGGACTAATGCCTCATCTATTTCTTGGGGCTGTTCTCTTTTCTTTTTATATGCTTCACCTGAGCCTTTATCTTTATATCTGCCTTTGTGCTGATGTGTGCCCAATGCATGCTAACTTCTCTCCCACAGGCCACACATATGGACCAGTCACACACACTGTGAATTCGCCTTGCATGATTACTCTGACCCACAGGCCCCTGAACGATCACATTATTCTGTGATGGCCATGATTTTTGTTACTAGTGGCTAAATGTTCATAGTTGATATTTTGTTGGCAGGATACGGCCTTGGTGCTGGTTATCTTGGAGCTGGTTTAACTGACGGTTATGGAGCAGGTATCTAGAAATTGTGAACTTTTGTTTTTCTCTCTAACAAGCTCTATAATAATCATATTTTGCTAAAGCTACCAATATTTTTTTTGTTGTTTTTTGCTGATACAGGTCTAGGGGCAGGTGGATACCCACAGGGAGTTCGAGCAGGAAAGCAGATTGGTAAATAATATCTATTTTGTTCATTATATAGAGGAGACGGGGCGAGTTGTCACAAGGGCTGCATATCAGCAACTGTGAAGTTTTTTTTTTTTTTTTTTTTTTTTTTTGAGTTTAAAGTCTAATTAAATAAAGGTGTGTTTTCTAAAGCAGTTCGTAAACTTTTTTTGTGCAAAAGATTTATAAAAAATATTCAAAACTTTCAAAAACACTAAAATATGTTTAGAGTCCCCAAACTTTTAAATGAAAACCTGATTATTGACAAATAATCCTAAATTTTTATGAATTATTATTATTTTTTCCACTTTTCTATGGCTGTTGATATAGATCTGCCCTGAAAAATAGTTACTGGAGTAAAAACTATGACAACTACTTTAGATGTTTAAATATTGTCCTTTGTTTCTTCTAATGATTTTTCTATTCTTGTCTCTGTTAGTACCCTAGTAAAACCTTTCATAATATCATAACGTTGTTGTTATGCATTGCATGATGCATTAAGCACGATTGTGGTCAGATCAGAGGCCTGCTGCTTCAGCACAAAGCCAAGAGCTGCTCTAGAACCAAAGTGCTCCTCTAAGACCTCTGCATCTGAGTTCTTGCCCAAACATTGGCGTGCCAGTTTGTGCAAGAAACACCCAAAATTTCACACTCTATGTTATGCTCTTTTTTTTTTCCGAATCACCTTGGTTACACAGAGGTTGACTTTGACTGTGAAACACAGTGGTGCTTCCTGTGTTACTTTTACACCCTGTGCAGTGTTGAGTTTAATAATATTTTCTCAGCAGGCTACAACAATGGATACGGCAGTGAGGTTTATGGCACAGCAGACGGTTATGGAGCAGGTGAGTCTGGACTGGATAGGTACGATGGAGCATGTCCTAATGTCACACTAACATATAAGCATAATTATAATTGAGAGACAATTATAATTATGTTAAAGGACCGGCTTATCCATCAGTGTTAGCTGATAATGTTGGCCTGAACAGTATAGCTGGTAAGGTTATGGGTGTAATCAACAGCATTGCATTCACACTAAAGAGATTCAAAACACCTGTCAGCACTTCATCCAGTGTTTAATGCACTCTGTCCTGTGATTATACACAAGATTATTTTACTCAAGATTGTAGAACATAGCCTCCTCCAGCCTAATCTGGTTGAAGTGTCTGAACTGCAATAGCTTGACCACTGAGCAATCAGCTGTTGCCGGTGCAATTGCTTTTATACTAATACTAAGATAATCTGAGCAAGACTGTAATATGCTCCTAGGATACCACTAATGGAAATGGTAAACCGAGTGTTTTGCATACATTAACTAGAAGCAGCATCATCTGCATGAAATCACAGAGGTCAATGTCTGCTTGTGTAGGTCTTGGACTGGTAGTGAACCCCGGCCTGGGTGCTGATGCCAAGTCTAGAAAATATGGTAAGAAAAGTCATCTGAAGATGACAGTTAAATAGAAACACACTGAATACACAACCGTTCAAACAGGGCTTGGGTTGTTTTGATCAATTTAATGCATTCATTTCTTAAAAATCTTACTGACAGATTACTGCATTTTCCTACTTCACCTGCCATTGACAAATGTGGCAAAACTCTTTCCAGCTCAGTTGATCATGGTTGAGTCATGCTTATGTCTCTTTTTCTTTGTCTAGATATGTCTTAGTGGCTGTGGTTGCTTGTTCCTATAATACCTCTGGTTTAATTTGTCTAAAGGGGCTGGTGGAGTTCTTGGAGCTGGATCCTTGCCTTATGGTGGCCAGCCTGTGGTCTCAGCTGGACTTGACCCTCAAGGCAAGGCTGGTAGTTATGGTGGAGCTACATACAGAGGAATACCAACCCTTGGGGCAGACACTTCTTTGGGTACGTGCAATGCACATTTTTGTTATTCAAATGCAGCATGCAAATCTCAGTTTACCGGCTATCCTGATGCTTTGCCTGAGGATTTGACTTGAACACAAATGTCCCCTGTTCAGAAAAAGAATGATGATATAAACAAGAGAGTAAAGAGTATTAATAAACCAAACATGCTAACAGAGATCCGATAACTGTTATAAGAAAGACAGTAAAGATGGTGTGTCTCCTATCAGGTGGTACAGGTGGAGCAATGGAGCCATTAGCAGGTAATATTGTGAAGTTTTTGGGAAATATATTTCAAGTCCTTTTATTGATTACAAAATGTTACTGCCGCAGGCGGAGCTGTAGGCCAGATTCCTTACAACGCACCAGTCATTGCAGCTGGGCTTGATGGTAAGTTGATAACAAAAAGAGAAAAAAAGAAAACATCATAGACTGTCTGATTGTGACACAGGTGTAAATGTGTTTACCTGCAGCTGATGCTGGTTATCCTTTTGGTGCTGAGCAAGTCAGCCTGGGTGCTGATGCTACAAAGACAGCCGCCAAATATGGTGAGAATATAAGCAGTTTTCTTTTATTCATATACATCTAATACATATCTATTAAATACACTTCCATAAAAAGTTTGGGGTTGATTGCAATTTTTTTTTCCTTGAAAGAAAGTGAATACTTTTATTCAACAAGGATACATTAAATGGACCAAAAGTGATTGTAAGGACATTTATAATGTTAT
The DNA here is from genome assembly GCF_963082965.1 of Carassius carassius. NCBI lineage: Eukaryota > Metazoa > Chordata > Actinopteri > Cypriniformes > Cyprinidae > Carassius > Carassius carassius. The sequence continues at coordinate 31,543,379 of NC_081755.1, read as the reverse complement.
AAAATATTTCGGAAACACTTTCTATGAAGCACCTATTTATGTGTTCCTGTAGCTCAAGTGGTAGAGCATTGCGCAAGGTTGGGGGTTCGATTCACCGGGATCACATGATAGGTAAAAATTGATAGCCTGAATGCACTGTAAGTCGCTTTGGATAATAGCGTCTGCTAAATGCATAAATTAAACTTTTTTTTTAATTTAATTTAAATTTAAAACATCATAAGGCTATTTTTAAGGCATTATAATGAATGCATAATGCATTACAAAAAAACCTTCTAATATGTTCCAACTCATCACCAATCATAACAACAACTATAACACGTCATAATACTTACTTATTTGTGGTTATATGTTTAAGAGTATGATTATTTATTACACTCAATGAACATCATATTAAATCTACTTCATTTACAGTATAATGGACTGTATCATATCCTGACATTGTTTATTTCAGATCTGACCCATTTCTTACTAACGCTTGTGCGTGGTTAGATGTGGAGTGTTATTTGTGTGTTTCCTGTGGAGCTGATGTTAATTAACTGATGTGAGCTTAATACTCCAACTGAAGAAATGCTGTTTTATATGGTTACATTTTATCTTGATTGTCCTCTTAATCAATTGACTATAAGCAACTTTGCAACTACATGCCAAATAACTCTCATCAGAGTATTAGTAAGCTCAAGAATATGCTCAATAAGTTAACGTACTTGCAAAGTCACAGACAGTCAGTTTGTCTGTTGTTTGACCATCAAAATAAAGTGTTAGCATATATTTACAGTAGCAGGCATACTAATACTCTAATGACTGCTAGGTGATATGTAGTTGCAGAGTTACTTATCAACACTTGTCTTAAGGGTACCATCAAAATAATCAAACTGATATTACAATACAAATAGTTCAAAGCAAATGTGTCATATTACACATTCATCTGATCTGATCTTATGGCTGTTCGAGAGAACATTTTATTATTATTATTATTATTATTATTATTATTATTACTTATAAGTGGTCTCTGACCCCTTTAAGTAAAGTAGCATCAGAAAAATGGCAAGATATGAGACTTATAATACATTATAACTATGAGAAGAACAATCCATTGTAAAAGTGGATGAAACTTGTTCATTGTGTTATAAATCATACTCTTGAAAGCTATAGCCACAAATAAGTAAATATTATAATATATTAAAACTGTTCTTATTAATATTCATGAGATGATACAGCATATAATAAGGTTTTTTATATTGCATTATGCATTCATTATAATGCCTTAAGATTACCCTCATAATGTATTATAAATACGGGCTTCATAGAAATTGATACCAAGATTTCTATTCTATTTCTCTTTCAAATAAATACTGCTCCTTTAAACTTCCCATTTATCAAAGTGTCCTGAAAAAAAATGCATCACAGTTTCCACAATAGTATTAAAAAGCAAAACTGTTTTCAACATTCATAGTAATAAGAAAGCAACTTGAGTGTCAAATCAGCATATTCGAATGATTTCTGAAAGATCATGTGACACTGAAGACTGTAACTGAAAATTCAGCTTTGCAACCACAGGAATAAATTGCGTTTTAAAACAGCTGTTTTAAATTGCAATATTATTTCACAATATTGAAGTTTTGTTGCTGTATTTTTCAGTCTGGGTGAGCATAAGAGACTTCTCTCAAAACCATGACCCCAAACTTTTGAACAGTAGTGTATGCATTTAAATCATTAAATCATCTTTAATATTGACTGATAACTGATGCATGCCAAATGACCACCAGTCTGTGTTCTCATCTTCATCCTTTCTCCACTAACATGCTAAAACCTAACAGACATCACTGACTAAATACATAAATGCTGTTGACTAATAACCATTGTGGGGACTGATCACAGGCACTGGATATGCAGCTGCACTAAGTACTGGTGGTCAGGGTTCCTATGCTGGTGAGTAAATCAATGATATGAGATGTCTAACCTAATGACATCTGTTAAGGTCTAACGTGTGGTTAGTTTCACTATATTATTGTTATTATTTTTTAACAGGACAGAAGGATGGAAGCAAGCTTAGTGGCATTTATGGGAATGGCTACAAAGGTAGATGATATATTAGAAGATCTGTATTCTTAACGTATTGCGTATTTTGTCTTTTACCTTTCTCATCCATCACTTCTCATCTTCCTTTTTCTGTCTAGGCTGATTTCCAAGGCCATGCTGTTAAACTCGTCAGTGTTTTCTTAGCCCTTTTATGCCTAGTGTTCCTCACCGTTGTGCAGTTTCGTGACATGTTTTGTCTGCCATATTGTTTTAGTGTTGGTGTTGGTGCCCATTTGCGCGTGCATGTTTGTTTTGTGTGTACGTGTGGTTTTGATGTTCATTGTTATGTTGCTTGATGTGTCCCCAGTCTGTTTATTTGTCTTGTCCAGTGGAGTGTTTTATGTCCCTTGTGTGTCTCTTTATAACTAAAACATGCTAAGCACTTCATTGACTGTTATTTTAATTCTTATGAAACACTAAATATTCCACCTCCTAATCTGACTCCTGAGTGTTTGTTTGACAACTATGATCAATGAGGATTTCAACAGACTGCCTAGTCCTGCTTAAGGGCACAGTGATAGCAACTATGCATCAGAACGAGCTAAAAAAGTGGTTTTGAATTCTGTATTGAGGTCATGTTATGTTATGAAATTACACAATGTTTTAAAGTGAACACTAAGAAAATGACATAATAGTCAAAATGTTGTGAGCTCTCACATGGGGTAAACATACTGCTCTGTTCTCATCCATCTACAGGAAAACCACATAACAAGCATCCTGTGTCAGACTCATGAGGTGACATTTAAGAGGAAACAAGTCAAAGCCATTGTTAAAGGGATAGTTAACCCAAAAGTAAAGATTCTGTCATCATTTACTCATTTACCTTGTGTCATTTCAAACCTGAAAAAGACCTCAAAATGTCTCAAAGTGGTGTCTAGTGTTGTTTTGGACCCCATTTATTATGCCATTTTTTAACTATCCAGTCGGTCAGAAAAAGAAAAATGACTCCAACTCCAACCAGACAATTTATAGTCTTTCATGACATGGAACATTACATTTTAAGTTATGGATTACTTTTACACACAATAAAAAACTGTCATAGTGACATTATGCTACTTGCAATAAACACAAATCATTTTCAGCAATACAAAGTGTAGACTGAAAGAGCATAACACAGTACAATGCATATGATGTGTTTTTGAAACATTGCCAGTGCAAGCATAGAAATCCTCCAATAAAAACAGCAGATAATAAATATATCTGTATGTATTGCGCATTGTCTCTGAAGTTGAGAAATATGAAAATAAGAATTATATTAAATATTTCTTTTTAATAGTGATTAATACAAGCAAGGTTCAAGTTATATTTTGCATAGTCGCACAATCAGATCCAAAGCCAAAACTGACTACAGAATAGCTTTAGCACTGTAATTTGTCTTTTGAAATACATAAAGTCTGTCCAGAAGTACTCCCTTGCTCATCAGTATTTCTGCCGGCACAGGTCGTGCATTTCGGGATGTGTATACCTTCTCCAGTTGAAAGTTCATGGGGGAACCGACATACTTTGCACAGTAGGGGCCAGACAAACTTGGAGCGCATGTCACTTCTGTTTTGTAGAACAGCAGACCGTGATTTAAAGTACAGAAATTGTCATTCTGACCTGCTTTTATGGGTACTTCACAGGTTCCCAGCCAATCATCGTCCCATTTACTATCTTCATCCCACACCTCCAGTTTTATCTTTTCATTATCTGCCAGGACAACATCACCCAAATCAAAGGTCCTCCCCCAGTAGGGTGAGTTGTTATTCGTGATCATATCAGTGCGTCCAATCGGAATGTTATTTTTGTCGAACAATTTAACATACCCATCGGTCGCTGTGGTCGTGTCACCCCACAGGCCTTGGGCCCTCACGATTGTGACCTTTACCCGAGAAAGTCCACGCTTAGATGGGCAGCAGTCTGGTGTGATCCCGGGATTGTTGCGACAAGTGCAGGCACACGGGTTGTTTGGGTTGGTTTTGACGCCGTCTTTGCAAGAGTCAGTGCAGTTCCTCCAGAGGGACTTTTCCAGGATGTAGTCATGGATGGCTTGGCGCAAGTGTTTGCGCACTGGATCTTTTTGGGAGATCAGCTCATGCAGGGACTCCAGAGAGTAGGTAATCACATCTGGGTTTTGTGGTAGGGAGTCGAGCCATTCTTTGTAAGCTGATGGGTCTTTTCCTCCTGAGAAAAGCAGCTCAGGGTCTGAAGTGTGACCTCCGGTCACCTCGGTCAGCCTTTGAATTAAAAACAAGTTGATTAGGGATACATTAATATTAAAAGCCTTTTTGAAGTGAACATGAAATTATTTTCATCAAGTCAGTTTCCTTCTCAGTGTTTTTGTCATGTTTTCCAGTACAAATATCTAAATATTATAACATGAAGATACATTTACTTTTAGTTAGTTCAGTTTATTTATGTATAAAGCACCATTAAAACAACAGAGCACTAACCAAAGTGCTATCTAAGAATAAAAATAATTCCTCAAAAAGAAAACAACAACATCAAAACACAGATAAAACACCAAAACAGTACAAACATTTAATTTAATTAAGGTTTTTTTTTTTTTTTTTTTTTTTTTAAATATGACTGCCAATGGGGTAAGGATGAATTCTTACCCCATTGATATTTGTTCTTGTTTTAAGAAAACATTTTTAATTTTTAATTTGCTTCAGGAGTAAATGTCTGCTGACAATATGGCTGATAGCAGATAAATGACTGAGATAAAAAAAAAAATCTATACTGTATGTCTGAATGAATAAAATACAAAATATTACAAATAAATAGACAAATTAAAATTATTCATGCTAAATGAATTTTAGGCACCACAATATTATCATTTACAGTATTTGAGAAGGGATATCAAATCGTAGATCTGCTAAAGATTACAGTTAACTATTTAGAGTTATTTATTAATTTACTTTAAGTGAGCATTAGATTATGGCAGAGCTAATCTAAATGTAAAAAATAGGGGATTAAAAATAGGAGTACAGTAAATATATGACAAGCTACAAATTACAATACACGTCATGATTTAAACCCACCTGTCATTAAAGCGGCTGGAGAAGCTGCTTTTGCTCTCTGTTTTGTCCTTGTCTTCATTACAGTGCTTACTTTCTGCTTTCATATCTACTTTGCCAAGGATGCTGGCACTTGCCTCCACGTCCAAACATGTCTTCACTTCATCTGCACTTAAGCCCTGCAGAGCGGTCTCACACTGTCTGATGCTGGTCACAGAGTGTACGCTTCCTCCAAGAGTTACCTGGCAAAACACAAAACTCCTGATTAATGGTTTGACTCGCAGTGTATTGTGTTGTTGAAGCATTTTGGGCCTTTGTAATCCATGCATGTGGAGTACATTGTAAACTAGAATTACCTTAGTGAGGTAATGGGTACCATAGGTGTTGATGAACTTGTAAAAACGATTTTTGAAATCAAGATTGTATGTCTTGGGAAGCTCCTTCACAGAGCGCTTGAACTCGGGATGGAGGACAGGCTTGTTGGAGACCCTGTAGCTGTAGGTAGACATGGAAATGTTAGAGGCGATGGGAGAAGGTTATGACTCTTCTGTTTCTTTTACCATGAATAAAAAGTATTCAGTATTCAAGAAAGGCATGAGGCAATGGGAGCTGGTTTTTCACACCTGTAAAATGAACAAGAGATACTTTGACTGGCAAAACTGTACTTGTCTCTTTTGGTCTTCTCCATTGAGTACTCTGCAAGCTTCGAGTTAGTTCCTGCCAAAATTAATGAGCCTGAATTTTCCTTAACATTTATACCCAAACTAGCCGCCCAGTTGTTCTCAATGGAGGACATGCTGGAGCTGACAAGTTCCTCACTGGACTGGTACAGGGAACTTGATACTTGAATGCTGCACTTTTTGTTGGATCTCCAGTCTACCACAGATGTGGGAAGCTTTTGATTTGCTCCTTCCATGTAGGGGTTCCTGCAAAGAGTGCATGATTTATCCTTTCGCCTCCAGACCTCCGTGTTGATGACAAAGGCTCCCTTGCGCTGCATCTTGGTCACATCGTATCCTTCTCCGGCCAGGTTGGACCCGGGGGCGAAGGTTGCTTCTGCACATTCATTCGGTTTACCTTTAGTGCATGACTGCACGATGGGCAGAAAGAGGTAAAAGACAAGTCCGGCCCGCATTCCTGTAAAATGGATTGAGATGTGTTTGGATGCTCTTCTTTCCTATGAAAAAAACATGACAGTTATGTATGTGCGAGTGTTTATATTTTATTGATCTGTTTTTGTATTTTTATGCAAACTTGGAAATGACAGTCAATTGAATTGCACAGTCAGTGGTGAGTAAAATAAATAGTGTATCTTGGCTACAGGGATCATAAGGAATAATTAAAAAGAACAAATTTAAGTTACATTTAAAACCTATTTAATCCCGCTGGTCACATTAGTGACCATAAAAAAGGTTTTCATTTATAAACCTCTGAAAACCTTATTGACTGATGTTTTAGTGCACTTCCTGCAAATATAGAATCAAATATGTGCAGTTTCTTGAGAAGATGATGACTCCATCAAGGCTCAAAAATGATAGGCTAGTAAATTATGTTAACAAAGATATGGTACAGATTTTTGGTGCACATTATCTTTAAGGTGTCAAGTATTAATATTTGAATTCACATATATTCAGTTTTGTTGAGTGTGGTCATAGCTTGAGTAAACAATCTTGATGGTCACAATAGTGGGATGACAGTGAACTTAGGTTGGCAATACATAGAAATCCAATTGCAATTGTTAGTGAAAACTGCACTAAAATGTTGCAATGACAAAATATTGCACTGAATTAAAGTTCAAATGTTACAAATAAGCTACTATGTTGATGTTGTAATACTGGTAGCACAAAATAACATAAACATTGATGATGTGTTACAAACAAAGTAACAATTTTGAAAAAAGTTTCAATATTCCTATATTTTATGCAATATAGTAACCCTAGAACGTGATCAAACTGTTTAAAATAGTTGGACTGAGATAGGTAATGATTTTTATGACTGCAGAAATATGTTAATTCAGTACACACATTGTCCCACGGTAACAATTGTGACCGACCATAAAACACAATTTTTCACACATACTTAAAAAAATGTTGCCCTACTTTTAAACTCCAGTCTCCAAAATGTAACTAATTCTGAAATATTAACAGGACTGCCGTAACAGGATGTATGCCTTGTGTGGAGAACATGATAGAAAAAGCTTTTTTATATAGTACTTAGGATCATGACAATGTAGTTTTATGCTTACAGGGATAATGTGGAATATTATTAAAAATGAACCAATTGTAGTTGCTTATTTCTTTTGCATTACATCACAGGCAAACTTAAGCAGCAAGAAACAAATCACTATTTTCGTTAAAAGGTGATGTAAAACTCTCTTCTTACCTTGAACTACTCTGTATTTTCCAGCAGTCATTGATGACTGAAGTGTGAGAGGGGGCTATATGTAGGAAACAAACGCTAGCTTGTGGGTGGGCTTTACCGTTACATGCTACCAATAAAAAATACACTCATCCATCCGTTGTGGGCTGAGTGAGGGTACGCTTTTCAGTTTAGAGGAATTGAATGTGGTCTCAAATAGCCACTTCAGTGCTGAGTATGTTCTAAGTTGAAATGTGGTCTAGACGACAAGTCAAGGGAACATGTGAGCCTTCATTTTCATGTTGACCTGTGCATTGTTAAAACATGCAGATGTAGAACCAGAACGTGGGACTAAACGTGTCAAATCAGAACTAAATGTTTGACTAAATGTGCCTCAGTGCTGCTGTTAGTCACATAGTTCCTCTCGTGGTGTTAAACCTCCTACACACTTTTGACAGTTCGCCATCCTAACAACGAAAAATGACAAGAATGACTTAGAAAAATCTCTTCAACTTTTTTCATGATTGTTTTATTAACCACAAAAATTTGCATGCAAGAAAGTGCAAAGCATAAAGCATACTGAGGGAATATAGCAAACACCCACAGGTCGTATCAAAGATCTGAATAGCATTAAGAAAATTTAAAAAAGCTCATTAAGCACCAATAATAAGATGTTAAAAGGATAGTTATCTGTCACGTTAATGCAAAACACAAACACTTAATTTATTGTGCTTTGATAATAAGCTTTCACAAAGTCTGGGTTTTGCTTTTATGATCACTCGTTTGACTAAACCGCATACCGCGCTCATCTAAAAGCACTCCCATTTTCAGCAGCTCATCTTTGGGGATGGGACGGGCGTGTCGTGACACGTATACCTTCTCTAGATGGGAGGCCATCGGAGAGCTCACATACTCTGTGCATGAGGAGCCAGCTAAACTAGGAGCACAAGTTATAGACGTTTTGTAGTACAGCAAACCATGGTTAAGTCGACAGAAGTCGCTTTTGACTCCGGCTTGTAGTTGTATGTTGCACGCCCCCAGCAGGTCATCGTCCCACTTGCTGTCCCTATCCCACACTTCTAGTCTCAGCCCCCCAAAATGAGAGAGAACAAAACTGTCAAGACCAAACTTCCAGTTCCAGGTTGGTGAGTTTTGGTTCCAAATCACTGGTGTTTCCCCTAGGAAGACCTTATGATTTCTCAGGACCTTGACATACCCATCGGTCTGTGAGAAGTAATCTCCCCATAGACCTGTCGCCTTCATCACGGTTACACTAATCTGAGCCAGTCCACGCTGTGCAGGGCAGCAGTTTGCTTTTACTCCACGGATGTTATGACAGCTGCACTCACAGGGCTCTTTGGGGTTAGTTGGGATACCGGCCTTGCAAGGAGTAGAGCAGTTCTTCATAAGGGCCCTCTGCAGTATGTAGTCACGAATGGCTCGGCGTAACTGCATATATTTTGGATTCTTGACTGGCAGCAACATATGGAGGGGCTTCAGTTTAAAGGAAATCACGTCTGGTTTTTCTGGCACTGTGGCGAGCCACTGATTGAAAGCACCAGGATCATTTCTGTCTGAGAAGAGAAGCGCTGTGTCTTGAGCGTGGCCACCTGTGATTTCAGTTAACCTTGTGGAAAAAAAGAAAAGAAAAGAAAGCTTGAACCCTTCCCCCAGTAATAATGATGATGATGATGATTACATACACTTTTATCATTATATTATATTATATTATATTATATTATATTATATTATATTATATTATATTATATTATATTATATTATATTATATTATATTATATTATATTATATTATATTATATTATATTATATTATATTAATGTACTACCTTTCAAGGAAAATATTAAACTGTGAATCCCATTTTATTTTCACTGATTAAATTTCAAATTTCAACAAAAAAAATCTTATTATTACCATAAGTATAATTTTAATTACGTGACATAATAAAAAAGCAATACAAAAATAAACCATAAATAAAAATGTATTTATTATATTATAGATATTATACATTTAAAAATATACGTTTAAAAATATCAAATAAAAAATTATAAAAATAACTATTATAAATTGTAATATATATATATATATATATATACACACACACACACACACACACACACATACTCAAATAAAGCTAATATTTATGTAACTAATATTTATATCAGACTATATTGTTTAGCCATTTTTAACTAATAATTTAGCTGATAATCCAGTTAAATCACATTCTGCCAAGTCAAAGAACAAACCTGTCAGAAAAATTGTTAGCAAAACTGTGTTTGCTCAGTTTTTCGTCTTTGCTCTGTTTACAGTGACGGTATGCAGTGTCAGCGCTGGTCCTCCCCATTACACTTGCAGATGCCTCGACGCCCAGACATGTTTTGACCTCGTCAATACTGAGGTCCTGTAGAGTAGCAATGCAGTTCCTGACACTGGTCACAGATTGCACTGCTCCACCGAGTTTCACCTAACAGATTACAAGCAACAGTGACACATTTGCGCTAGACTGAGAGAATTAGCACACATTGATATTTACATATTTTGGCTTACCTGGACAATGTAATGTGTGCCAAACTTTTCGACAAGTGACAAGTAGCTTTCTTTTGTTTGGTTGTCATACGTCTCTGGAAGACTTGTGAATTCATTGCTTAGCTCGTGATGAAGAGAAGCGCGGCTGCTAATGCTGTATCTGAAGACAACAGTTAATAGTGATGCACATTAAAACCCTTATACAATCATATGCATCACAGCAATTAACTCATATTTTAAGTCTTACATGTAGTATTCGCAGGATGTAGACTGTTTGATGAAGCTGAACTTGTCCTTTTTGGTCTTTGCCATTGAATACTCAGCGAGTTTGGAGTTCGTTCCAGCCATCATCAGCGATATCTTACTAACCATGTTGCCTATTCCCAGGCCGACTTTCCAGTTGTTCTCTATGGAGGAGGTGCTGGAACTGACCAGGGACTCGCTGGACTCATAAACGGAGCTGGATAATGACCTTTTGCATTTTTGGGTGGCCCTCCAGTAAATCACAGACACTGGGAGCTTCTGCTTTTTTTTCTGCATGAATGGGTTTTTGCACAGGTTACACGTGTTATTCGTGAGCTCCCACTTACTCATGTCGATGACAAAAGTCCCCAGGTGCTGCATCTTAGTTATGTCAAAGCCCTCTCCAGCCAAGTCAGATCCTGGCACGAAATCCGCATCTTGGCACTCTGCTTCTTTACCCAGAAAGCATGACGGGCTGGTTGGAAGAGGAAAGTACAGAAGAATCCCAGCCCACAGGATAGCTAGAGGAATCATTGTGAGTTTGGGTGTTATCCTGCCATGATATACATAAATCAGAAATAAGGTTGAAAAAAAAATCTTCCGATTATAAGAGCACAATATTAATACTGTTAACTGTGCAAATGTCAATATATGAAGTTTTTTGCTCGTATATTGGTTCTAATTAAAGTCTTTGTGCAGGATTTGACCGGTGTATCCTAGACCCTTCCTTATGTATAAAATAAGTTTTAATGTTTTTATAATTAACCATTCTATATAGGGATGCTAGATTTTTAGCAGTTTACCTTTTATATTGTTCCCATGCAAAATCACTAGAATAATTTTAATGCTGTTAGTGCTTCAGCATCATCCTTTATTTTTTTTTTTTACAGAATTTAAAATAGTTTAAAACTAGGTTGAAGATATTTTTATATTGGTATTATTATCAGTTAATAAACTCACAATTAAGTGAGTGAGTTTAGGCACTTTTTCACTTACCTGCAAGGTCTTTTTAATCGTTATCTGAGAGCGCCCAACACAGACTGAGATCTACTAGTTCTGTGCTCATATTTATGCACTTCATGTGTCCCAACTGCAATGGACAGGTACAAGAACATTCACACTTAGATGGTCACTGACTCATCATGTGTGAAAAAAACGAGTCAAAGGGATAGAATGTATGAAAAGGTGTTGCTTGACATCATGGGATGTGGTTTAAATTCAGCAAAACAGATGTAAAAAAAAAAGATTTTTTAGGTGCCTATACCAGAATTTGCAAAAAAATTGATAAGTAGTGAATCTCCAACACAGAGACATTCACATAATTATATGCAAAATTTAACGACCTGAAAAGCAAGCTTATAGAAATCAAACTCTAAACGTAGATGTTTGACACTTTAAGGGTTAGTTCACCCAAAAATGAGGCTGCGTTTTACTCACTCCAGAGGCATCCTAGGTGTATATGAATTTTTGTCTTTCAGACGGATCCAGTCAGAGTTATATAAATAATTGTCTTTGATCTTTCAAGTTCTATTGTTGCAGTCAGTGGGTTTTGCATTGCTTCAATCCAAAAGAAGTTAAATAAAAAACATCCATCCATAAAAAAAGTCTCTCACATGGCTCCGGGGGGTGAACAAAGGCCCCCTGTAGTGAATTGATGCATTTAAAAAAAAAAAATCCTCATTAAAAATGTAATAATCACTTTAAAGGGATAGTTCACCCAAAAATGAAAATGTGATGTTTATCTGCTTACCCCCAGATCATCCAAGGTTCTTCAGTAGATCGTGCACAGGAGGACCAGATTAGGAGAACAGTTTGCACATTGTGTGAATCAGAGGTAAGAAACTATATAAATACTGTTCAGTTTCTTGCACAGACCGATCGTTTCATGTCTTTACACATCAATATATCGTCCCGAGTCAAAGGGTTCAATTTGGTTTTGTTTGTGTATTTTTTTTTCTGTTTTATTGTATGTTTATGCCATGATTCCCACCCATTTACATTATAAGAGTGACAGACTGCAACGGTTTCAGTTAAAAATCTCAGTTTGTGTTCTACTGAAGAAACAAAGTCACCTCTCGGATGCCCTGGGGGTAAGCAGATAAACATCACATTTTAATTTTTGGGAGAACTATCCCTTTAATCTATAGCTTGTGCCAACAGTTAGTACAAAGAAGCATCTCCGGGAGGATGACGTATGAGGTCAGTGTTGCACATGCACCTGTGAGTCTCGTTAAAACCAACGTTTGTTTACAGGATCAACGGAAGCAAAGTTTCCTTACTTTAGCAAAGGAAATCCTCTTGGCTTGTATCGAAATCCTCTCACATTCTTCTTTACAAATCCACAATTTGTACTTTTAATTGGTGACTGTTGTTTTGTTTTGAGCAGTGCATGAGCAGAGCCGACCTCATATGGCATCAGTTTACACCAGTGAGCGCAAGCTAGATTAAAGTGATTACGTTTTAAATATAGATATTTTTCTTACAAAAACTAATCGATTCGCTACAGGAGGCCTTTGTTCACTTCCCGGAGCCGTGTGAGACACTTTTTAAATTATTTTTTTTTTACAGTTGTGCGCTTTTTTATTTAAATTCTTTTGGACTGAAACACTGTAACACCCAATGACTGCAATGATAAAGCTCGGAATAACCTGGACAATTTTTATATAACTCCAACTGGATTCGTCTGAAAGTCATATACAGGTGCTGGTCATATAATTAGAATATCATTAAAAAGTTGATTTATTTCACTAATACCATTCAAAAAGTTAAACTTGTACATTATATTCATTCATTACACACAGACTGATATATTTCAGTTTGATGATTATAACGGACAACAAAGGAAAATCCCAAATTCAGTATCTCAGAAAATTAGAATATTGTGAAAAGGTTCAATATTGAAGACACCTGGTGCCACACTCTAATCAGCTAATTAACTCAAGACAACTGCAAAGGCCTTTAAATGGTCTCTCGGTATAGTTCTGTAGGCTACACAATCATGGGGAAGACTGCTGACTTGACAGTTGTCCAAAAGACAACCATTGACACCTTGCACAAGGAGGGCAAGACACAAAAGGGCATTGCAAAAGAGGTTGGCTGTTCACAGAGCTCTGCGTCCAAGCACATTAATAGAGAGGCGAAGGGAAGGAAAAGATGTGGTAGAAAAAAAAGTGTACAAGCAATAGGGATAACTGCACCCTGGAGAGGATTGTGAAACAAAACCCATTCAAAAATGTGGGGGAGATTCACAAAGAGAGGACTGCTGCTGGAGTCAGTGCTTCAAAAACCACTACGCACAGACGTATTCAAGACTGTCGCATTCCTTGTGTCAAGCCACTATTGAACAACAGACAGCGTCAGAAGCGTCTCGCTTCAAAAAGGACTAGACTGCAGCTGAGTGGTCCAAAGTTATGTTCTCTGATGAAAGTAAATTTAGCATTTCCTTTGGATATCAGGGTCCCAGAGTCTGGAGGAAGAGAGGAGAGGCACACTGTCCATGTTGCTTGAGGTCCAGTGTAAAGTTTCCACAGTCAGTGATGGTTTGCGGTGCAAACTTGCCTGACCTTAACCCCATAGAAAATCTATGGTGTATTGTGAAGAGGAAGATGCGATATGCCAGACCCAAGAATGCAGAAGAGCTGAAGGCCACTATCAGAGCAACCTGGGCTCTCACACCTGAGCAGTGCCACAGACTGATCGACTCCATGCCACGCCGCATTGCTGCAGTAATTTAGGCAAAAGGAGCCCCATCTAAGAATTGAGTGCTGTACATGCTCATACTTTTCAAGTTCATACTTTTCAGTTGGTAATATTCTAATTTTCTGAGATACTGAATTTGTAATTTTCCTTAGTGGTCAGTTCTAATCATCAAAATTAAATAAATAAACATTTGAAATATATCAGTCTGTGTGTAATGAATGAATATAATATACAAGTTTCACTTTTTGAATGGAATTAGTGAAATAAATCAACTTTTTGATGATGTTCTAATTATATGACCAGCACCTGTACACTTAGGTTGTCTCAGGGGTGAGTAAAACAATTTTCATTTTTGGGTGAAATAGCCCTTTAAAACTGTTATTTGACTTGTTTTTAAAGCTTTATATTTTTTTTTAGCATGATTGTACTGTTGATTCAGATCTGTAAATAATGCAAACAGTATATTGATGCATGCATAATGCATGTGTTTAAGCTAAAATTAATGTAAAAGGCAAACTGTGTATCTTAGGTCATGTAACTTTACTTTTTAACCATTAAAAAGTGTAACCAATGTTTTAACCATGAACATTAGCACCTCAGTTCGCTATTTGTTTTAAACTGTGTTAAGGAAACAACAGCTTGTTTTCACAGGACCAGATGCTGATAAACTGCGGTCTGCCTGGTTTGTTCTGCATGGGCATCATGACTCATAAAACAACTACATTTTCACATAGTGGTTGGAAATTTTTATTTAGACTTGTGGTGTATGTGTTATTTTGTGTGGTGTAGTCAAATGGATGTTAAGATGCTAAACAATTTAAGGTTTTGACCTGCATACATTATAGTCATTGCTGGGAAGGTTACTTTGGAAATGTAATATCCCAGACAGCAACAGATCCGGCCCACATCTGGCCCTTGTGAAATCCACAAGGGCCAAATAAGTTACATATTACAAATTCCTCATATAAAATGCATACATATAAAACATATAAAATGTAAGAAGTACTTTATTAAAGTAATGTAACTACTTACATTTTATTTATTTTTTTATTATTAATTTTGTAAATAATAAATGTCAACTGTAGATAATTTTAAAACATTTAAAGCAGGGTGGTTTAACCTTACAATTAACCTTCAAAAATAAATAATGTACATAATCCCAAATAGGAAATAAAACAGTTATCAAATAATCATGTGTCCTAAACTCCTGAAACATTGGTGTCTCATATTTTAGAGCAGTTGATGCACTTTGGGAAAGGAATTAATTAAATCTGTGTACAGCATGTTTGTGAAATTAATTTATTTGGAAATGAAAATTGTATTCCAAATTTTTCTTAGTAACTGTAACAGATTACAGTGACACTTATTTTATAATTAAATTATGAAATTCTGTTATATGTAGCATAACTAGTTTCTCCCCAACACTGATTATAGTCTGTACTGCTACATGGTGCTAAAATAACTGTGCAAGGAAACAAAATACAGTAGATTAATTAACTTTTTACAAAACAACTTAAGGTTTAAGCATGTGAACAGCTTTATGTTATTGAATCTTTTATCCAATAAAAAAGATAAAGCCTATGCAAAATACTACTACTACTACTACTACTAATATTTACGCTCAAACAAAGATATTAAAAAAGAATAATACAGAAATATTTGCAATAAATAATCATCCATAACCTTGTATCATTGAATGTCATTATGCCACCTGCAATTCTCACACTTGTTATTATTAGCTTTAAGGTTTAGTGCTGGGAAGTCCAACTCAGTTCTGCGAGTCGGTTCTTTTGAACCGTTCGTTTCAAAGAACCGGTCAAAATCAGCGATTAGCCTATTTTACTACATCATCAATATGTGGTTTCTGGCATCCAGCGGAGGTATAATTTTAATTAAAGCCATGTGTAAATGTAAATTGCTGTTCATTACGCTTTTCGACTGTGTTTAATTGATGTTTTTAGCCTATTTTGCAATTCATCTGCTGCCATGATGCGCAACTTAAACTAAAATTCAAGAATCTAAATATAATTTGCATTTACAATAACTATATGCTACTAAAATTAATTTGAAAGTCTTGGCTGAAGTTTAATAAAAGCCTACGGTAAACTGTCCTAGGCCTACAAGTCGTAGCTAAACGTCCAGTAGGCCTACGTCGTAACACCTGTTTATTTGTTTTATTCAATTAAGGTAGTTTTTCTCAGGCTCATTGCGAATCAGACTAGAGCCAATTCTCGGTAAGATTCGGTCGGACTGATTCAGTTCGATTCGTAAGCGAATCATTTGGTTCGATTTATAAACGAATCGTTCAAACTCGGTTTTGGCCAACAAATTCATAGGAAAGGTCCGACTCGTTCAGTATCGGTCATGGCTATTTTTGAGCTATCATTATAAAAAATACTATCAATATAAAATGCTATGACTGTCAAATAGACTTTAATGTAATCTTGATATTACGCTACATTCTAAAATATACAATATATATATATATATTGCAGTAGAAAAAATATCTAAAAGGCACAAATTGAATGGATCCTGTCCTCGCGCCACCCCCGGCTCGTGCCAGTTGGTCCAGACTGGATTAAAGCGCTGCAGCATCAGCGGATGATCAGGAGAGAAGGCCGGGCCGCTGCGCCCCTCCACCAGCCGCATGCTCCCGCACACCGGCTTCTGTCCGCCCGTGAGAAGTGCGCCGGGGAATGTAGGGGATATTAACCTTTCTTTGGAATAGCCGCTTATCAGAAACCGAGCTCCTCGGCAAAGCGCTCGTTTAAAACTCTGCTGGCTGAAATCACTGCAAGCTAGCAGCAACATCACTTGGCAGCAGAGGGGAGACGTGCTCCTGTGAGCTGAGCTCGGTGCATTCCTCCGTTCGCTGGATGACAAATGCCAAGCCACCGGATGGAGATATTTTAGACGGAGCATGGGGGATCGCGGGAATCCGTGTACCACTGTTTGGGAAAACCGGTTGTGATGTTTAACCGCTGCTAAAACGTTGACTGTGCAGCTCGTGTGTTTTTGCAGTCAGCAAAATCAAGGTGACGGCAGCTAGCCCGTTAGCTCGCGAGCTATTCGGTTAGTGTGAGACAGGGAACCGAAAACGCACCGAGTGCGTTTGACAACAAAATATCGCTATTATCGTTATTGATAAGCGTGTGCACTTTTTCTTTGCACGGTGCACTTCCTTATTGGATAAGAGTGCACGTCGCTGACGAGGAGCAGATGTAAGGATATGCGTGATATTCTGGGGGGAAAACTTGCCATATCTATGAGAATTAGATAATAGAGCATATCAAACTCGTGTGCTTTATTATTATTATTATTATTATTTTTACATCAGCTGAATATTTTAATGTTAACCCCCTAAACCCAGTGGGATGTCATATCGATTCTGGCACATGTACTGTATATTAGTGACTAATTGTGCCAAGCAATATTGTCGTATCGTCACTATATTATTAAGCGCATACTTGTTTGTTTAGAGACAAACACACCTGCTTCGTTCAGGTCCAGTAAATGAGTCTTTTGTATCAGTTTCTTGCAACACACGAGTCTCACAGTCAGAGAAAAATCAGAGTGGATGCCAAAGCTCCGGACGGACAGATGATGGTGATGATTCACTCTGTGGGAATATGAGGAAGTTATTCTGAACCGAGCACACGGCTTCGCGTTCAAGAAACCCCTGCTGTTCCCGATGGTGGAATCAGCCTGTGGCTGTTTGATGAGCAGCGAACGAAAGCCGCCTCTCCTCGGGTCGCCTCTGAAGTCGAGCTGACAGAAGCTGGTGGGTTTTGTTTGAAAGGCTGGAGCAGGGTGTGACAGCTCTTGGTTTAAATGTTACATGCAGCACTGTGTGTATCAGCGAAGCTCACTATGAACGCAGCCTGGAATTTCTACGTTAATCCGTGTGGATGACGCCGCCGCCGCCAACGTTCCAAAACAGAACGTCGCCGAGGCAAAAGTTGCTTTTTAAAATAGTTTGTTTCGGCTAAAGAGCAGCAGGTCTGTTAGCCATGTAGCTGGCTGCAAATGATCGGACTGCACTTCTTCAACTAATGTCTAGGGTGTCGGCTCTTTTTTTAGTCTGTGTCGGGCGTGTAAAGTGTAATGTATAGCGTAGTTATTTTAACGTCGTCGTGACTGTTTCTGGTTGCTATGGCATTTTTAAACGGCCCCAGACTGCTGGACTGGGCAAACTCTCCTCCACATTTACAGTTCAACAGATATGTCCTGACTGGATATAGACCCATCTCCTCCGTCCAGGAGTGTATCAAGAGTCTCTTCTATCTGCACAATGAGCTGGGGAACATCTACACCCACGGTGAGTGAGAACGGCCTCTACTGCTTCAAAAGAGGAAGCGGACAGTGCCCTCTCTCTTTATGTGCTTACTACATTCTTTACTTTTGGTCATTGTTTTGATTTTATTTTTAACTAATGAATTGGTATTAATAAATTGCATGACTCCACCCATGTCAGTATGACTTTTGCCCATCCTGGCTGCTTAGGTCACATGTTACCAGTATTTGCATTCATATTACCCATTCATAGCTATAGTCTAAAGCCCTTTTAAATGATCTGTTGCTACACCACCAGACACAGGATATGCTCTATATTTCCTTCTTAAGCACTGTGCGTTGTGAACTCCACATTTGCTGGCCTTTTCAGAAACCACAAGTTAATGGAATAGTTCACACAAAACTATTTATTTACAGTCATGTTGGTCTAAACACACACAACTTTCTTCTGGGGAAAACAAAGGAACATTTTTGAAGTTGTCCTTATCAGTCTTTTTCATGCAGTGACATCTTCCCCCATTCACTGTCAAGCCTCAAAAGGCATCAAAAGTGTGTCAAAGTTTGTGATAAGTGAACTCAAATGAAGCATTCTCTCATGAACTTGAAGTATAGTGTATGAGTCTTTTGGATTACTATTGTGATTGAAGTGATTTTGTGTCCTTTTTGAATGTTGACATTTTCAGTCACCAATAAATGGAAAATACAGACCAATAGATTGTTCAAAACATCTCCTTTGGTTTTCAGCAAAAGAAAGAAAGTCATACATGGAGCGACATGAGGATGATTAAACTGGCAGAATTATCTTTTATTTTTCTGAAAACTATCAATTGAAACTATTATACAGCTACACCTTACAAATGCAGACATTCCACTCTTGCTGGGCACATCACGATGTACTGCAGTTTGCTATACATAATTAATTGTTTGTCAATAACAAAAGGAGTTATTCTCTTGTTAAGTAATTTGTGCTGTATTTTTATATCACAGCTGCAGTGAGCAGTATCTAGACAAAGCACTCCAATGCAACACTTGATGAGAGGAAATATAAACAATGTAAAATCAGACATAAAGCTCAACTCCAAAGGAATTTCTGCTTGGAGATGCTTCTAAATTGCAGGACTGTGGGGAACCATCAAGCTGGCTCATGTGGTTGCCTGCAGGTGTACTGTCATACACACCCTTTCCTGTCAAGAAACTGCCATTTGGACTGAAAAACTTTGTTAGTACTATATTATATTGTTTTGATAGCAAATGACACATTCACGCTGATGTCCATTGCCGAAAATCCATGAGAAGTACACTGCATCTGAGCACTGCGCGCTCAGAGTGTGTTCTCAAGCCAACGCTGTGGTTCAGATTATATTTGAGAGTGTTCTGGCCTATACTGTAGTCCAGTAAACAGAAATGAGAGGTTTGAAATGAGTGACACAGCTTAATTTGACCCAGAGGATGACTTTGCTGCTGTAGGGAGCTGCTCCTGCACCTTTTCTAAGCTGAAATAAAGATGCATTTATTCTGTGTCTGCACTGTTTGAATTGGTAAAAACATCTTTTGGAGTCTGTAACACAAAGTGACAATAAAGAAAAATCAATGAAAATTTGTTGCATATATCGTCACTTTTTTTTTTCATGGAGCAATTTCAATTCTTGCATTTGAATGCAACCGAGGTGCATGCTCCTTCAGTATTTGCTTTGTGTTCAAGTATTTGTGTTTTACTTTGCATGATATTTATGCACAAAATCCCATGTTTGCACGCCATGTCTTCAGAGCAGCGTTTGATGTTCTCCATAGGTTTCTACCTGTAACATCCGCTGTTTAAAGATTATTGTCTATTCCTGATACTTTAACTATGACTAATAGTCATTACTAGTATGTTTCTTGCTGATGTGTTTGTTTTTTTTTTCCGGTCTGTGGGCTACCTTAACCCACATGCTGTTTGTATGGTCACTAATGGTCTATGATCTGATTGCAGACTTTTGCAAAAATGATTGACACTTGCACGTACACCACAAAATTGAAGGCAAAGTTCAATGGAAAAAAAAAAGAAGCAAAATGTATTCCCATGCTGTTCGAAACCACTTTTATGGGTCACAAAAGAAGTTATTTTAAACAATGTCTCCTTGTGTCCACACAAATATCAGCAGGACCCAACATCTATCAAAACATCTTCTTTTGTGTTCAAAAAAAAAATCATACAGGTTTAGAAAGACATAACGGTAAGAAATGGTGACATAATCACCATCATCTTCACCTCATGCTTTAATGAAATTTGTAATTATGATGCAAGTTAAAATTATGACAAAACATCATATTTAGGATATTAAAAATGTCAGAATCATCAGACTTTTACATCATAATTTTCACTATGTATCACTATGTATGTCATAATTATGAATTTTTTTGTCATAACTAATTTATCAAAGCATTATTTTGTCTTATTTGGTGGAAATTATTTACATTTTAAATATTATTATTACATATATTTTTTTAAATATGATATTTACACTACATACAAAGTAGGTGCAGCTCAAATGCATTAAGTTTTCTAGGGCAGAGTGCATGTACTCTATCATTAGAGTCTTTATCAGAGTGAGTGTAAAGCCAACAGAGATAACTCACTCAAAATAGATGTGCTAGAAGCCACTGGTGCTTTTACCTGACTAGGAAAAATCATTTGACACTAGGGGAATGACAGGGGCTTAGAGAGAAAAAGATTCACAAACAACAAGAAGATTGTCCAACTAGAAGATTGTCCAACAAGATTGTCTTTTAATGTACTTTGAGCCACTAATAGAAAGCCACTGACTGTTATTTAGTGCTAAAGACTTTTAAAGACCTTTGTGTTGATGTGTAGTTTGCATTTTGGCAGCTGCTGCTAAAATTAGCACAGCAAAGCCAGTGAGACCCTCATTGTGCTGGGCCGTTCCCTGGGCCTGCATAAATCCATGTGTTGTTTAGGCTGCAGCAATTAACTCAAGGGACACGATGAAACACAGCAGGACTTGCCAGAGCATAATGTCAAATAACTACCTTCTCGTTCTCTTCACAGGCCTTGCGTGTTTCAACAGCACTTCAAATACTTCTGTGTACAATGACTCTCCTGAGCCTCTCTGTCTCGTTGTTTCTTTGTCTCCACTCAGGAATCCCTCTGCTCTGTTTCCTGGTGCTGCTCCCGCTCAACATCCCCTGGTCACAGATCAGCGTGACGTGGCTCGGCGTGGTGCATTTCTTGGCCTGCCTTTCACCACAGCTGGGCTCAGTGGTCTACCACCTCTTCATGAACCATGAGGGCGGCGAGCCCGTCTACAAAACCCTGCTCACGCTAGATATGTGCGGAATCTGCATGATCAACACGCTAGGTTAGCATCTCAATCTGCTGTCAGATCAACCCGAGCGCATCATCGCATTATCTCTCAGTATTCTTTTCAATTCTGTTCTCTGTTTTTCCCTGCTGATTCAAGTTTTTTTTTTCCTACATTTGATATTTTTGTATAGGTTGTTCATACCCGATGAAGGTGATCTGAAATGTGCATTTCTCCTACATTTGTAGTCATCGTTCAGTCCGTTGCAACATTTTACCAAAGGAGAAGTGTTATACAAGAAACAGTGTTGCAACAAAGGAAATAAAGAAGCAAAGAGAAAACAAAAGAGATATAGACACTGAAGTGCCTTACAACAAGACGGTGTTCTCTGTTGTCACACGTACAGCAGCAGTGACAGAACTGTTTCACAGCTCTTCCGTTGTCTCTTGCTCGATTAGCTTGATAAAGATCTCATTTGGAATGCTTTTTCCTGGTTTGCATAATTATCCACCATTTAGTTGGAAAACAAAGGAACGTTCTGTAAAAAGTCAAAAAATGACATTTTGACTAATTTAATTAGATTTTTTTGTAAAAATGAATTAGGCCTGATGAGACAGAAATGGTTTTGAGGATAATGTTAATTACATTAGGAAAACTGACTTATTTAGGTAATGTTCTAATATTTCACTTTCTCTTCTTCAAAAGATTGCATTTTTGTAAATATGTTAAGAATTTTAATTGATAGTATATAAAACTTATACAGTAAAACGTATTTGGTTAACCCTTAGTGACCATATATAACCATATAAATAAATAAAAATATAAGTTTAACAGCGCATTGCATATAATTTAGTTTTAAAAGTTTTTTTTTTGAAGTACAGAATGTAATTTAATTTATGGTGAAGAAAATGTCATACAATATCATATAATTAAATATATATAATTACATATAATTTAAATGTCATATTATAATTTGTAATGTATGGTGAAGAAAATGCATGTATGTTGGCACTGCAGCAAAATTGTTATTACATTTTCTTTTTTTTGTAAGTCAGCTTACTGTTTATTATGAAAAATGTGAACAACATTCCCATAAGTTTTTGCATGACAGATCACCTCTAAATATATTGTAGTTTATATTTTATTTACATAGTTTCTTAACATTTTGTTATCAATTCTTTATATTAGGTTGTTTTTTAGTTTAGTGTGTGTATGACACAAAGTGTGCACCATCTATGATTTATGCGGCCTTAGTGAGTGGAATCCACTGTTGTAATTACATCACTGTTGTGATGTCGTGATGCATTTGTTGCTGCCATAAAGCAATCCAACCTTTTTGTGGAATTTCGTGAATGATGTGAGCTGTTCAGTTACTTGTCCTCCTAGTAACACTGTGTTTCGGTTCACAGGAGCCCTGCCCATCGTGTACAGCACTCTTCTCTGCTACCCCTTCACCCGCACAGTGGCTCTGCTGATGTACATCCTGCTCTCCAGTTACTCCATCTACTGTGCCATCACAGCATGCAGCAGTGTGCGCCGTCTGCGTTCCTTCGCCTGGCAGGCGCTTTTCCGCTTCTCGTTTTTCCTTCTGCGCTGGGTAGGTGTGGGCGGAGGAAGTCCCACGTCACTGGGTCACTTTCTCACTATGGATGCACTAGCGGTGTTGGGTGGTGTCATTAATATCACGCGAATCCCCGAGCGGTTCTGCCCAGGCCTCTTTGACTACTGGTGCAACAGCCATCAGATCATGCATGTGCTGGTGGTGGTGTCCATACTGTACCTACACTGGGGGGTGCTGGACGACTTACTGTGGATCAACACGTATCACTGTCCGTCAGACTGACAGTAGCCCCTGGTAGTCTGGAATCATGGGTAATGGGGCGTGAGGACCTCTTTTAGTAATGAGATGTTTGGGAACACGACGTTATTGGGCAAAGAATGGTTTGGGGTGGGGGGGGGGGGCTGTGTGCTTTGTATATAAATGTGTGCACGAAAGTCCATAAGAAGTGTTTTACATGTTTTTTAGGAGACACCAGTGCCAGCTTTGACACACATGCTTGTTGTGCCGTCAGAAGCCAGAATGTACATATCTGCGTTCGCATTAACATTGTCCGTGCATGGCACTGTTTAGACCTGCTAGCTCAAACAAAGGCAATTTATTTATTTATTTATTTGGTTTGAGACCTACACATTTTCTAGGCACACACACACACACACACACACACACACACACACACACACACGCACATATGGGGTCTGACATTATTTAATGTCATGTGTTCACCAGCGTTTAAAGCATTTAATAAATGACCTCTAAATTTAGCTGAACAGTGAGAGACATGATCGAGCCCTCATATGATTGGCTCTCGAAATGTAAGATTTAACGTATCGTGTAAAACTAAAATTCATTGCACAAAATAGCATGGCTTTTATGAAAAACGAATTATAGTTTGTCTCTATTCTCAATTTTGCTGGTGACAAACAGATCACCGGTGCAGAAATGATGTACGCACCAACCCAACTTTCTACTTAGTACTCTATTGCAGACTATGCAGCATATCAGATGTTACATCAGTGCTTACACCACACAAACACACACGTACTGTATGCCCAGTCTCACAGCAACATTTACTGGAAATACTTGAGTTGATTTTACTTGTTTTATCACACTTATTTTCCACTCTTTTTTTGTCGTCTCCCTGTTAAGGTCCACATTTTCTGTATTCTCAACCTGATACCTTTAAGTGAAGGGTGAAGGGGTCATTCCTTGGTTTTGTAGCCTTGCCATTTATACGTTTACTGGCTGGTTAAAGTTGCTGAATGCCCATTTGATTTTTTTAGTGCCCTCTGTGACTTTGATCATGTTTGTTAACATCTAAAGGGCATTTATTCAATGTGATTTTTGCAGGAGCATGACTTCAATAATACCCTGGGAAACATTTTCCGTTACCTGCAGAAGATATTTTCTCTGCTGTGCTGCTGAACAGTCAATTCAGCTTTGTACACTTACGGTTTTAATATCCTAATCTGTAGATTGGATTTTGTACCACTCTAAATTAGATTTAATTTCTTTCTGACCTTTAACCTCAATTATCTATGTAACCTTGGATTCAAGACAAGGCAAATTATTTTCTTAATGGTGTGCTGTTTGCACAAAGGCTTTAATTCTCTGCTGGCCATCCTTGTCCACTGTGCACCGAATGTTCCCGCTCATCAGATGTGGCAGATGAATATTAGACTCCAGAATGGAGCAATATTACACATGCCACTACACTATGAATTCCCCAATGAACACTAAGGGAATATTGGTTCTGCTCACTTGTGGCAAATTAATGCTATATATACAGATTATCTAAGTCCCTAGTAATGGGATGAACTTGATGGGATATAATTCATAATGACCCCTCTGATTTAAGAAAAGTTGCCAAAAGACTTCAGGTTTAACAGCGCTGTTTATAGTGACTGAAGCTGAACAATCAGTCTCCTTTATATCTGCTTTAGAATGTGATTGATGTAAACTAAAACAGTTCTTAATGCAGATTGCACTATGGAGATGTTCTCATTGTTCCAAAGTGGGCTGCATTATGCAGTTTTGCATAAGCTTAGCACGCTTATGCAGCACTGAGTGGAAAAAACCAAGGATGACTCTTTTAACCCTTCCAACCTCACTAGTTTTAAAGAACTGACAAACAAACAACACAATGTGATAGATTCACAGACACTATCACAATAGCTTTTAGAATAAACTTCAGTGAGGCCTGCCGTTCATTTCAATTACCTTCACTTTGTATTTAGTTATATTTATTATATTTAAGATCTTTTGACATTTGGCAATGTTTGAATATGTTTTATTAGAATGCTACTACTACTGTTATTTATTTATTTATTTATTTATTTATTTATTTATTATATATATTATTTTAACCAGTTGGGGATCACATATCTTTACACTACCACAGTACTCTAATATCCTCTAGCAGAGATCAGACCTATTAGTGTAGAATCAGTGCATGTTATGTAGAATGTTGCTCAGATGTATTTGACAAACACTTACACATACTCTATGCCAAATTAGATGTTTCAGGGCCTCAGGTGTCGAGCATGACGGTCCTGATCTTAGCAGACCAGGGTGGTTTTAAAAACTAACCACTAGTCCCTCAGATTTGGGGAAGGTTTACCCCAACCCCTTTAATGCTATTAAATGATAAACATTAGACTCTGAAATCAAGTGGTGCATGTAAGTACTAGTAAACCAATCCCCTTGAAACACAACATGTGATTTCTGATGCTTGTGCAATGCAACCACTGACGTATTTGCTTAATGTGCAGTAACAGAGCTAATGCATCAAATATATCTGTCTTTAGCTATGGAATGAAATCAAGAGAGCAGCCCAGAGGCAATACAACCATATCAAGTAATTAACTGCACTGTTTATTTTTTTACCAAAAGGGCTTTGGATCAAAGTGAAAACCAATTAAGAACTTAAAAGTCCATATAGGTAACATAAATACCTGTATGAAGACTGTATATGCATAAAATGCGAGCGGCATACATACTGACATTTTTATATATTCATATTAATATATAAAGCAACAATGTTAGAAGAAAATATATTGAATGTTAACGTATTTCATCTCAGAGTGACACTCAATACGGATTGTCTGATTTAATTTCAAAGGCAGCAGTGATTTGATCATTCTGTAACTGTAAAAAGTGAGTGACAAGAATTATGAAGTCACAATGAAAAGCCTGGTTGGAGAGTTAAAAAAGCTGTTTAATTATTTAGTAGGGTTAATGTCACAATAATATGTCTGTACTACTATGATGTCCTAATGTCATTAACACAGTCTTGTGTTTTTAAGCTGTTTAGAAGGGATTGTAATATAGTTTGGTTGGTAAAAATCTTTTTTACATTATGAAAAGTACAGAGTGGCATACAGATGTTTTGGTTTGGGGTCCTGATATGTTATTACCTCTGAAATCCACTGGATAACTATGCATAAGCGAAATATGTACATACATATATATATGTATATATATATATATATATATATATATATTTATATGTATATATATATATACACACACACACAGACAAACATGTTTGACCATGTGAATTCCAAAAACAAGATGTTTTACCAGTACTGAAAAGAAACAGATCTGTGTGTTCACACCAACATGTTTTGCTCAGACCATGCCATCCTGGGGTTTCCTCTTCTCAGGGTGCCCTGTCAGTGCTCACTTGTACTGAGTGACCTCAACAGCTGATTTCGGGCCAGTTTTCTTTTCATCCTGTCATGTCTTCTTTGCTTGTTCTGGTTAAAATCGAAGACTGAAGAAAAAAAAAATTGCTGACAGCTGTATGTTTTCAAGGGCAAAGGTCGCGATGGCTTGTCAGTCATCAGGCATTTGGACTGTGCATCCTTCTTGATGCATATTGCCTTTGTGGGGCCGAATGTGTCCGTAAATGCTGATCAAGAATGTGTTTATTCATGTAGTTAGTTAGGTGATGTGAGAATGTGCAGAGCATGTTACATTGAGCCCTCAAGGAAATGGATTGCATCATAACCCATGTTCTAGAGGAGGAACAAGGACGATGTTCTCATGGATGATGGTCTCCTGTCTGTATATTCTAATGTCCTGTGTTAAAAAAAAAATATGACATGATGTATGAAACTATAATAACTTTTTTTTTTCTTAGTATGCAGGTGCTGGATAGCCTGTTAATGATCATTGAAAAACTACTCATCATTAGTTACATTTTGCATTATTATGATAATGGATATAATGTTATTATTACTATTATTCTGAGATGGGTTACCACTATCAGTGATCATCTTAATTTAAGTACAAAGGTTGAGAATACTAATGCACATAGGAAGACAGGAGGTCTCTGAAAGATCTGTCGGTTTTTATTTTTTGTTTCCGCTGCTGCTTGTGAGTTTCTTTTGAATTTGGATGTAGTTTGGCACCATCTGGTGGCCACAGCGCTCTTTTGACTCTTCTGCGTCGATAGCAGCATAAATGATGTTCAGTTAAACCGTGCTGACCTTCTGGATGAAGTCTGTCACAGGTCTCGCACTGAGCCCTACTGGCCGGATATCTTAGTTTTTGTTGTTTTGTAAGGTGTCCTCAACTCACTGCAAAATTTACTTTGGTTTCACATAAGCATTTCTTGTTGTAAATTAATTATTATTATTATTATTTTTTTTTAAATCCACAAGCGTGTGTCTCTGTTAGTTTGTTTTATGGGCCTATATTTCTCTCTCAGTCTATTTGTGTGTCAACGGTTACATTTGTTCACACAAGACAGATCTTCCAAACCCCACGGTCTCCTGCAGCAATTGTGCAATAAATTGAGGTTTATATTTTTAAATGGTCTTGTTTGACTTCTTTTATTTATTTATTTAAATGATTTAAAATAGGACTGGAGATTAAATGCTTTTATATTTTGACCTCCACTTCTGTTTGCCTATTTATTCTCAGAGGTGCAGTGAGGTGCATGTGCGACTGTGGGTGTTTAATTTATTATAATTTTTTAAATTATATTCCTCTATTTATTACATTTGTCACTTTTGACAAATTAACCCTAACATGGATTTTTTTTTTCTTCTGGAGAATAATTATTCTAATTATTGTTCAAATATCAATAGAAATTGATGTGAAAATTAGTGTTGCCTTAATTGTGGCATTCATCTGAATGTGAAAAGGGAATTCTTGTTGAAAAAACACAGTAAATAGTTTATAATTTATTTATAGTAAATAAATAAAATCATTAAACCTAAGTACTGTCATTTTAAGGTGTAAAATGTAATTGTAATTTTAGGGTAATTGTCATTAAATTGTCATTTTACGGTATTAGGTTATAAAATGGTGTACTAGTTTCCACCAAAAACATGACAAAACAAATAAATCAACCTCTTTCAAACGGGCTAAGAAGATTTCACAATATTTAATTATTTAGGATGCAAAAACAGTGGCTAATGTTGTTACCAAAGTGTTTTAACAATATTTCTGGCGGGAAATATGCTTGTCGTGGTCAGGCAGTTACTTTAATGTAGCATTCACGGCTTTAGTATTTAGTGGCCTATTGTCACAAAAGAAAGCGTAGGAAATTTGATTGTGAAAACAGAAAAGTTCAACAGAGAGATAACATTCAGACAAATGTCTGCGAAACCGCAAACTCCATGCGCGCGAGCGAGCGCACGTCACGTTCACGGTGCTGCTATGACACGATGAAGTTGTGAGATCAAGTGAGGAGCAGCTTCACGCAACGTAAATCACTTTAAAAGGAAACATAAAGCGAGGACACCTCCCATTCGCATCTACATCTCAAAATCTCACTTCCTCCTTGATTTAGAGTGAGCTCTGGCCGCAACTGCTGGCATTCACCCTCTCCTCTCCATCTGTCCGCGTCCAGCGTCTCATCCTCTCGCCTCAGGAGCCAGAGTCCCTCCCCAGCCACAGGTCTCAGGTACAGTCCCCCTGTGTTTGTGTGTTGTGCTTCTGTGATTAGAAACACTTCATAACTTTGCATCTTTATCTGCGACCTAATGAGCTGACTAACTAGACAGCACACTGGGCGCGCCTAGGCGCTTCTAAAATGCTGTTTAGATAAACGGAGTTTGAAACACAGACCTAATCTGCGGCTCGTTCATAACAATTCAGTTTGTAGTCAATTTAGTACTGTATTTATGTTAATATTTGGTCATTGGTGAATGTGTCGAGCTGTGCATTTCTGAACTGTAGCAAGGCACGGGTAAATATTTGAGGAAGTTTAGTAAGAGAACTAAACAGTATTTCCAGATAAAGATGAAGCTGGTATGACGTGAGTCCTGCATATTATTGTATTAAAAAAGTGCAGACTATGTAAGAGTTTGCTCTTGTTAAATGAGCTTGGAGGAAATGCAGAGAAAGGATAAAGCAATGTAAACAGATATTTCATGCCAACATAATAGTAAATAATAATAATAATAAAACTTAAAGTTTAGCTCTGGCAAAAATGTAAATTCTGTCATTGAACTTCCTCACCTTCATGTCGTTCGAAACCTGCATGACTTACTTACTTCCGGAGAACACAAAAGATGTTAGTCTGAATGAATTGCTATCATATTCTTATTCATTAGATAAAAAAAATAGCTACATAAATGAAAATGACTGACTGAGGTTGACAGTCGCTCACATTCTGCCCCGATTGTGCTCCAAACCAGACAAAAGTCACAGGTTTAGAACAACCTGCAGTTAATTACTGTACTCCTTTCCCACCCACTTTAATTATAACAACTGTTGTGATGCATTAACTGGATTAACTGTTTTATTTCATGGTGAAAACATTTTGTAGGATCTCCGAAGCAAATAGAAATAACTGCCTGTTTGGAAGGATGTGGTGTAACTGTTCTGAAGCTCTCCTGCGCTCCCACATTCGCTGTGGTCTTAGTCCAGTTATGACAGCTTCCCTTTCTCAGTCTATTTAATGCTCTTATGCATCTTTAATTTTTCAGGTTGTGCTGTGAGCATACATGGTATGATGCAGTGTGACATTTGTTAACTAATTATGAATATGCACAAGAGTGCATTTGATATAGGTATGATAAGGGATAAAAAAGGGCAACTAATAGTTAAATAGATGAGAAGGCAGCATGAAGCAAAATGCTTTATTACTAAAACCTGCAGAGAAAGTGGCATCAGACTTGAAGAAGTAGCCCGAGCATTTCCTTCTCTGTCACTTCATGCTAGTTTCCTTTTTCCTTCCTCTTTCTTTGAGCTCATTGCCTAACTCAGTTTTAAAGATAGAAAGTTGAAAAAGATGTTGAACAGATGCATTCTCTTTTTTTCACCTCTTTGGTCTCTTATCTGTAACTATTCGTTTACAAGAATTCATGCAAATTTAAGAGAATTTAGGTGCTAATTAAAGAACACAACTTGAGTGCAAGCATACAATGAGTTAAGATCACTCTCGATCGCTGGAATGGAGTCAGCCAATTTCACCACAAATCACAAATAGCTAAACCTCAACAACAACAACAAAAAAACTTCAATTCAATGAATCATGTAGCCTATAAGATACACAAAACGTAATGATGAGGAAACGACATTATTGTTTCTCATGTGTATGCTTTGTTTCCCCTCATGTCTGTCCTCAGGTCATCATGTCTAGGAAGGTGGTCAGGACCAGTAAGTTTCGCCATGTCTTCGGCCAGCCGGTGAAGGCCGACCAGTGCTATGATGACATCAGGATCTCCCAGATGACCTGGGACAGCAACTTCTGCTCGGTCAACCCCAAGTTTGTGGCCATGATTGTGGATGCCAGCGGTGGAGGAGCTTTCATTGTCCTGCCCCTGAGCAAGGTGCATCCAGATAGCATGTCAGACTCATTATTAATTGAATGTCTTTAATACATTTCAAATGAAGTTGGATAGGTAGGTTTCGGTCTTGATAGTTTCAGGCCGTTACCTGTTTTAAATGATCTTCAGTGGCCTTTGTGTTTTGAACTCTAGACATGCCATGCAGTGTTTGTCTAAATAAGGAAGTGCAAGGTTAAGTTTCATACGTACGTGTCACCAGGCCTAGCATCTCTTCTCTTTATGCTCTCTTGCATCTTGTTTTTGCCTTATTTGGAGTGCGCTGCTGTCAACTCTGCACAGGATGTGGTGACAGCTTGCAGACTGAGTGAGTGACAAGAACTGTGAGAAAAGGACAGCTGCCACTTAGACTTGATGTGCCTGCCTTTTTCGTCTGATCAGCTTGGTTTCAAATTTGAATATGTAGTTTTTTACTTCACAAAACTTTGAGTAAAAATGCTATGTTTTCAAAATGCCTTTCAAAAATTAGCAGATGATGTTTGCTTCTCTTACAGAGAGAGAGAGATGATGGAAACATTTTCTTTCCTTCCTCTTTTTTTTTTTTTGGTTGTACAGTTATTTCATATGCCTTTTATTTGTATCTTCTCTTTCCATCATCTCTGGTCCTCTGTTTCTATATGTTGCTCTGTCTGCACTCCTGGGTCTTATACTTCGAGAATGAATGGGAGTTCTGTCATATTCAATCTGCTGTGCATCTTACACTCTGTGCTTTGCTCAATGCCAGCCATTGTTTCCCAGTGAACACGAAAGTTTGAGTCAAGCCATTTTATTTGGTTTGGGTGGCTTGAGGAAGGTTTGTTTTGAAACTGATAACATGATCATCTGGTTTTGCACAAATTTGTGGAGTTTACACGTCAGTAAAGGGGTGCAGGATACTATAGAAATACTGACATGAATTTTTTTTTAAGTACACTTTTAGCTCAAGTTGTCGTGCTGATAATATAATTTGTATTTGTATTCCTGTATTAAATTAGATCTCAAACATTTGGACCCCATTGAAACCAGAAGTAAGACTCTTTTGTAAAAGATACATTTGGTGTAAATATCTGTTTGAACTTAAGAACTTAATTCAGTCACCAGTCACTTGAACTGACAATGGTTAAATTATCTTAAGATTAGTTTTATTTGAATATTAATCATATAATCCTATATGATTTATTCTTATTTTATTTATTAAATTTGTATTTGCAGTTTTCAGTATTTTAATTTTAATTCAAGTTTTAGTCAGAAAAACACATTTTAATATTTGTATTTAGTTTTAATTTATTAGTTACATTTAAAAAAAAAAAAAAAAAAAATATATATATATATATATATATATATATATATATATTTCACTGTTAGTAATTTTGGTTATTTTCAGTTAGTTGCGAAGGCAATATTTCAGTTTTTTATTGAGCTGTATTTTAGATTAACAGTGGTTTTTAATGGTTTTAGTTTAAGTTAAGAACAGCAATGCTTTAGTCCAGTCATATATCACTGTAGTATTTCTTAACTTTTTGCAGCCCCTAATTTATTGCAAAAATAATTTATAGATTGCACACAATACTCACTTTTAACAATATGACTTTGGCAGAGTGAAAGTGCTCTCCGTGAGCATGATGGGAACTCCTGCACAGTGCTGTCCTCTCTAAACGGGTTAGTAGTTAATAGGCATAATTGAAGGCATAGCTATAAAATTGAGATCAGGTGACACAGCCCTCCCCCCCCCCATCTGTCTGAGATCTCTCCTGCTCTTTCTGCTCTGTTTGTCAGAGCAATAGTGGTTTTGAGTTGATATTCTATATTTAGTCATTTGAAGGTCTTGTTAATGGGTTTATTTGTGTATGTTTGTTTTCCACTTCATACCAGTGTTTTCCTTAAAAGCTCATTCCTCCCTTTGATTTGTGTTTTAGACGGGTCGCATTGACTTGTCCCTGCCCACTGTCTGTGGTCACACTGGACCCGTATTGGACATCGAATTCTGCCCACATAATGACAACATCATTGCCAGTGGCTCTGAAGACTGTAGTGTCATGGTGAGTGCCTTTGGCCTAATGGTTTGATCAAATTACATTTCTGCACCAAAACAGTTGAACTGTAGTCATACAAAAGTGAAAATGCTTGGATAATTCGCAGTTCTGTGCCAAGTGCCATCCAAATTTTCGTAAACAAAAGAATTAGAAAATATATATTTTGTGTACAAAACAAGTCAAACCAGGCTTGCTAATGTGCTGCTGATATGGAAATGATTGAGATTGAAATTATTAACGAAATTTACTTATCCACAACAGTTCATATATCCTATAACGAATAGAATAGCCTTAAATAACGCTCATGTGGACACTCTCATATCTACGGATACTTTTCACACATGAGAAACATGTTTAATGTTTTAACTGTGTGAATTAATATTTTAACTTTTTTTTTATGAATTTGCATTAAAATGTTTAGTTATAATATATATTATTAAATATATTATTATATAAACATAATAAACTATACATATTATAAAATTGCAATATAATATTTAATTGTAAGTGGTGTAGTTCTCTATGACTTTTGAAATGAAAACAACGGAAATAAATAACACACTCAAAAATAGACTTATTGTTTAATGTTTACTTGCATGGCATGCTATGTGACATCAGAGAAGCGTAAGCATGCAAAAAAAAAACAATTATCGAAATTTAATTAATTTATTCTCAGGGGTACTTCAAGTGAATATTTTATTTTTAAGGGGGTTGGGTTAACAAAAAAGTTTGGGGACCCCTGTGAGCCCCTTGGACAGCAAAAATGACCCCATAGCACCACCTAGCATACAACAAGCCGTAATAATGGTATATTACCATTTGAACACAGCTGCCGTACTGGTGTGAAACATATAATACTGCCTCAAGTCTAGCTCCTACAACTTCTTATAACATAAGGTCAATGTTGAGAGAGTTAAAGAGATAATTAAGTTAGTTAAAGAGTTAGTTAAAGAGTCAATGTTAAAGAGCATTGCGTTAGCAAGTGCAAGGTTGGGGGTTTGAATCCCAGGGAACACATGATAGGAGAAAATTGTTAGCCTGAATGCAATGTAAGTCGCTTTGGATGAAAGCGTCTGCTAAATGCATAAATTAAATTTTTAATTTGATTAAATTTTAATGTTGTTATGTAATAGATCTGGGAGATTCCAGATGGAGGTCTCATATCACCACTGAACGACCCAGTTGTGAAGCTGGAAGGTCACTCTAAACGTGTGGGCATCCTCAGCTGGCACCCCACTGCCCACAATGTGCTAATGAGTGCAGGTAAACCAACATTAGACACACACTCAATAACCAAAAATGCAGGCTAGGACTACATCTATATATGTATGCACTCAGTTGTGAATATAGAGGGACTTAAAATGTAATGATGGCGCCCTCTGCTGATTCTTCACACAAACATCTTAGGTTTATCATAAATTTGAGATGATTTTGTTTTCCTTTCTCCCCCTCTGTCTTCACATATACTTTATTTACCTTGTGCCTCTCTTTTTCTCGTTTTCTTCTTGAAGGCTGTGATAACGTGATCATCCTGTGGAACGTGGCTCGTGGAGAGGCAGTGGTGCGCATTGACTCAGTGCACACTGATATGATCTACAGCGCCTGCTGGAACAGAAACGGCTCGCAGATCCTCACTTCCTGCAAGGACAAGACATTACGAGTGTTAGACCCCCGCAAGGGCTCCGTCATCTGTGTATGTGTATGCCTTTATTGGAATAAAATGTCAAAATAGTGTGAAAAATGAAAAAAAAAATGCATGGGGTATAAATAATTAATATGGTTACGTTGTTTACTGTTAGCTACATTGATTTTGTTGTCACATCCAGAAAGTTTTCATTTTGTGGAAAGCATTTTGGTGTTTTTTTTTTTTTTTTTGAATGATCATGTGAGTATTCAGAAAACTCTAGATTGTGCACATAATACTGAATAATTTAAAGCTATTGTAAATAATCCTTTAAGTTGATATTAATTTAATGTTTTCTTAAAATGAAGATGCAATTAATTTAATGTTTTCTTAAAATGAAGATGCAATAACAATATTTCCCAGACAAAAAAATAAATAAAAATGCAGTGATTCCTTGTGACCAAATTGAACCTGCTGCGAAATCTGTGAAAATTCGCTAAAAACAGTAAACGGGGCTACATTTTTGTATCAATTTTAACATTTTATGTTCAGTGAAAGAAAGCATTTCATTAAAATTGTGAACATTTCTCATACGTTCCTTTCTGCCAGCTCGTTTACTGTCATGTGATTTGTCGCTGCTCATATGACTTCTTTCTGTGTACATGTTTGTTCAGGAGAAGGACAAGCCTCATGAAGGCTCAAGGCCAGTCAGAGCTGTGTTTGTGTCTGATGGGAAGATCCTGACCACCGGTTTCAGCCGCATGAGTGAACGACAGGTGGCGCTGTGGGATCCTGTGAGTACATCTTGTGCTTCAGAAGCTCTCTCTCTCTTTTTTTTTTTTTTACAGTAGTCAACATTTGAAGTGGATCAGAAAAGTTCGCATTTTGGTTTTAGGACAACTTAGAAAGTGACTCACAAAAGTGTGTTTGTGGTTGCAGAAAAACTTTGGTGAGCCCTTGACCCTGCAGGAGCTGGACACCAGCAGTGGGGTGCTCTTACCTTTCTTCGACCCCGACACTGGTATAGTCTACCTTTGTGGCAAGGTAAGGGAAGAAGAAAGACAAGTTTAGATTTTATAGTCATGAAGTGTTGTCTGTTCATGAAGTTGTGAAGATGTTTTAAGCAGTGTATATGTTTTGATAGGGTGACAGCAGCATCAGATACTTTGAGGTGACGGACGAGGCCCCATACGTTCACTATCTCTCCATGTACAGCAGTAAAGAGAGTCAGAAGGGCATGGGCTACATGCCCAAGAGAGGCCTGGAAGTCAACAAGTGTGAGATTGCAAGGTAAACACATCCAGCCTTTCAGCCAGGCCTATAGTGTACTTGCTTTCTCCCACAAACATACAAAAAGGTCAGTGTTTTAAATCCTGCATTATTTCATATTTATTTTAGGTTCTATAAACTCCACGAGAGAAAGTGTGAACCTGTTGTTATGACTGTGCCTCGTAAGGTAAGTTCCTCAAAATCAACGATCTGCTTAAATGTCATGGTCAAAGGTTTGTGGTCAGTTAGAGCTTCTTGTTTGAAAGAAACTGACAGGTTTATAAAACATTAAATTGGTCAAAAGTGACAGTAAAGAAATTTATAATGTTAAAAAAGATAAAATTGGAAAATAATTATTTTCAAACTGGAACAATATTAAACAATATTACTGTTTTACTGTACTCACTTCTTTCAAAAACATTAAAAAATAAAAACTACCGCCCCCAGATTTTTGGTTAGTTTATTAATGCCACATTGTTTATTAATTGCTGCTTATTTATTCCACTGTCTCAATCCAGCATTTTTTTTTCTTTGCTTTAGTCGGACTTGTTTCAAGAAGACCTTTACCCCGACACGATTGGTCCAGAGCCATCAGTGGAGGCAGATGATTGGTTTGCTGGTAAAGATGGGGAACCCATCCTGATCTCCCTGAAAGACGGTTTTGTGGCTACCACCAAAAACAAAGAGTTCAAAGTCATCAAGAGCTTGATGGCCACCACATCGTCTTCCTCGAGCAACCGACAGTCTGACAGCGCGGTAAGAGAACACGGGAATCCTCTGCCTGTTTGCTGTGTTTTAATAAACCTTTCTGTCACAAATAAACTCATTCTGCCTTTCTTTCTGTTTCATGAACAGGACGTGCAGGCCTTGCAGAATGAGGTGAAGGAGCTGAGAGAGATGGTGGAGCAGTTGACCAAGCGAGTGAGCAAACTGGAGAGCAAGTAGCTGAAGACAGACCCCGTAGAATGAAAAGAAAAATGCAAATGGACATGTACAAGATGTGCAAATAATGAAGTCGTAAAAGGTGTACATTGGGAAGAACATTTTGTAGAATTACATGAAAGTTTTTCATCGGATACCATTTTACAGTCCATTTCAGACCAAATGTAACTCTTCAGGGATTTCCTTATTTAAAAAAAAAAAAAAAAAAAGATTTTTTAAATTGACCAGATTTGTTTGAAGCCCATTTTAATATATGTTTTGTAGGATTTGAAATAAATGCCAGTGTTATTTTAACAAAGATTCACTTATGTGTCAAAAACTCTCTGTTCATTCTACACACACAAATGTCTTAAACCACACAGTTTTATTGATCATACAGAAAGGCAACAGAAATGATAATGACCTGACACACACACATACAACTGTGTAGCAACTGTACAGATTACAGTAGATACCTGTATCCTGAAAAGTTCTGAAAATATATCTGTTCTGTATTACTCAAAAAGCATGAATTCAGTTATTCAGTAACATTACTGAAATGACAATTACATGCACAGATAAAATAACCTGAAAGTTTTTTGGACACAAGCTCGGCCCATCCCTGAATCTTAATAATTAAGTGCATTGTTTATTAGCTGCTCTGAGAAATTGTAGCAGTAAACTACATGAAACTCATTAAAAAGCTTAAAGACAGCAGCTGTAAACAAGTAATATTTACATCTTTGCAGGTCTGGACCTCTTCTAGTTTATGTTATTCTCATTACCTGCCATCTATAAAGACTTACATAGACATATTTCACATACTACCGCTTCAATTTCTGTGACTACTCCTTAGTTTAGATACACGTAATTCTTGCTTGGTGCAGAAGCGCTGTTGCTGTAGTATTTGGTGGTTCCAGTGGATCCTCCGGAGCAGGGTCTGCTGAAGCAGCACAGCAAACCTCCGGCCAGCAGGAGCAGGACTCCTCCTCCCCAGTCCACGAAGATACATGGACCCAGCTCTCTCTTAGTAGACTGTGGTACCAGTGGATTGTTGAAGTCGCGCACGATATTATGAGCAGCCCAGCTGACGGGGATGATCAGCAACAAGGCCGCGATGATCATCCAATAGCGGACGCAAGTCTCACCTTGGGCTTGACTTCTTCGTTTTCGATGCAGGTGGTGAAGTCGGCGCCGACGCACAGAGTGAGCAGGGACAGGACAATGAACATGCAGCTGATGATGGTCATGGCACGGGCCGCCTGGAGGTCAGAGCCCAGGATGAGTCGTAGACTTTACACTGCTGCTGTCCGGTACTCTGCTCCACACATTCCATCCACAAGCCCTCTTCCTGAACCTGTGTGGCAGAGGAAAAATATGAAATATACCTTCTTATCCATAGAATTTAATCAACATCCTTTATTTATTTAATAATATGAATAAATTATGATGAAGTGTTATATTTTGTGCACTGCACAAACATACACATTTATTCTTTGAATTGAGCTTTTTAAAAAGGCAGCAATGGTTTACCTGTGCAGTGATGATGTTCTGGCCAATAAAAGCAGAAACCTTCCATCTTGGAACAACAATGGTCACAACCGCTGCAATGAGACCAAAAATTCCCAGCGCCGTACACGCGATCTGTACACCAGATGAGCCCATTCTGAAAGAGGAGTAAAGGACATTAAATTATAATAGGCCTAATAATAATAGATTAGAAAAATATTATTGGTGCTCTCAGCTTGGAAACAGTGTTAACCTGAAAGTAAAGCAAACAAAGAAAAAATGCACACTCTGCAAAAGCAGTAGTTTAGATAATAGCAGGAGAATAGCAGAAGATAGTGGTTTTGAATCCTTCCTGTTTGCCTCATGGTATATTTTGTAAGACATATTCTAAACTAGTTCTTAAGCGTTTGCAATATTAACACAATGGCTCCTCCCTTCAGACAGGTGCATACAGGATTTTTTTTCCCCTGTTTGAAAGTTTTCACAAAGAGTAAACAGTTTGAACTTTACCTTTTCTTGTAGCTCTTTGATGAAAATTCTCTGTAAGTTTCCTCTTGTTTTTGGATGTAGTCTTTCAGCTTTTTCTTTAGGTTAGTCTCCCTCCTTCCCAGACTGTTACCTCTAATGAAGGTGTTGTGATGTGAGAATGCTTTTGTAGAGGATTCCAGTGGGTGGGGTAGAAATGAGACAGAGGCAGGTTTGTAAAGAGGAACTGTCTGGACTTCTTCCTTTTCTCTCTGTTGCTTTCTTTCCCCCTTTTTACCTCACCTTCTTAAAGTTTGTAGATAGAGAAGGTCTGTCTTTGATATTTTATTTTATTTTTGTTAAAAATAAATGGTTTGCATTTGTGTACACTGATATTATCATCACATACATCACGTTACCAGGATACTGAATGGAAATATTCCCTCTTGGAGGTCCGACATCATGAAATACTGTGAATCATAAAGCCTCTGAAACTTCTGCAGTAATCATGATGGCATGTCAAAAACGACCTCATATGCTCTCCTCATTACTAATTACATACTCAGTATTAATGAATTTACTCTTATTCAGTTACTAATTGTGATGTTCGATGCAGTTGTGGCAACATTGTTGATACAATGTTTCGTCTGTACTCATGACCACCTCACACATCTCTAAATTGCACAATAATCTTTAGTGCACTGTGCTGTTTTAAAAATTACAAAAATCTATATTCAGTTGTATGTTCATAAATGAACCAGAAGCTATTCTGTGTTAAATGGAGAGGGTGAAGTTAAATTCTCACCCCTAAAAATACACTTTTTTGTTCAATAGGCTATCTTCATATTTTACAGCCATACATCCTTTAAATTTTCCCCACACCACATTCAACCTTTAAATCTCAGAGAGCCTACTTATTCAGCTTAGAACATGACAAGTGACAAAAGTGAATTATTTTAAATGAATCTGGTTGGCAAAACACCTTTTAGACATGATCAGTCTTGTGAATAAAAATAATCAAAACAAACGCATTTAAACCAGGGCGAAGGTTTCTGGAAAGGGATGGGCGAATAACAATATGCCTTAAATTGGAAGAATAACCTATGTCAGCAAATAATTGTGTGGAAGGAATTTTCCTGCTTATCTGAACACACCCATATGTTGCAAGGCATAATCAATCAATTACAGAGAGCATTCATTCACTTCTGACAGTGCATTTAAATAGAGCTACATTTCCTAAGAGTAGCCTATAATAAGATAGCATTTATGTTTTTGGAAAAGGCAGCCCAGAACAATTCAGAAAAAACATAGGCTATATGTTATTTCACAATAAACCTATGGAAATTGTACCCTCGTTTGTGCAGTAAATTTATTTAAATTTGAATGTTAAAAGTTCATATTGCTCATGTTCTATTCTGTATTTTTAATATAAATCATACACTTTCAGAATAAAAAGGTTGCATTTTATGCATGCAACAGCTTATTACTGGCAGTCCCTTATGACCGCGAACTATGGTAAAGTGAACATAGTTTAACTATAGTATTTGTAGATTTCCTTGGTTACCACTACAGTAAACATATTTTAACCATGTGTAAACAAAAATATAAACCTAAAAAGTTGCATTTAAGGCATATTGAATGTATAAATGCATTTCAAATATAAAGTTAAGTAGGTATTATTACCCCATGTACTCATAATAATTACATAAATTTCATAATCTAAAAGTTCAGTTTAGAAGTATCGTATCTGTATCGATATCGACGATACTGGCCAAAAGTTAAAAGTATCGGTATCGTATCGAAAACAAAATATGTGGTATCGCCCATCCCTATTTCTGGGCTTAATACACAAGTTGCGTAACGCAACAAAGCACTGAATCGGTTACACGCAAGTTCAGAAGTCGCGTCGAAAAACCGTTACAAACATTCAAGGCACTGAGTGGAGCAGCATGAATATCTGCGGTAAGACAACAAATCCTTTCAAATAAACTATGACTTGTGTGTTACATAATGAATAAATGACGACGTGCCACAGAATTGGTGAAAAATTAAGCACACGCGAGGTTAATGAGGCCAAAATATTAATTCAGTTTAAAATTAAATTAAAAATTATATTAATTCAGTTTACAGACCGGTGTTCCGGTTGAATATACTGTGGGGGTGTTCCTGGATTTAAAAAAAGCTTTTGACACTATTGATCATGATCAAAAGCTTTTGACACTATTTTGACACTATGGAATAATTTGCATACGGAATTAAAATTGTGTAATTCACTTTGTAAATTCAAGAAAATGTTTAAAAACAA
Organism: Carassius carassius; assembly: GCF_963082965.1. Classification (NCBI taxonomy): domain Eukaryota; kingdom Metazoa; phylum Chordata; class Actinopteri; order Cypriniformes; family Cyprinidae; genus Carassius; species Carassius carassius. The sequence goes on along the minus strand of NC_081755.1, from coordinate 31,502,395 downwards.
GGTGATTAATCATTATTTAATTTAACGGGTATTGAAAAGGAAGAAAAAAAATTATTTTTCCTTCTTTCTTTTTTTTTTTTTTTTTCTTTATATACTTTGTATATATGTATGTGTGTCTTGTATTAATCACTACTAGTGAAAAAGTGCCGCTCATTTGATTGATAATTATGTACAATGGGTAGGCTTAATAAGCAGAGGCTTCAGCCTACACCTTTTCGGTTATTATGTATAACTTTATTTATTTTTGTATGATTGATTGTCTGTGAGGACCGAATTAAAAAAAAAATTGAAAAAAAAAAATTAAGTGAAGAGTTCATTTTTCCGCGTATAACGTTACCATGGTTACTAAAACCTAAAGCCTGAGATGCCAGCTAGACCACAGACACTACTCTGCCAGTAAGTTACAACTCGTACGTGTTTACTAATTATTATAAACTATTGTAATTAATTAATGGGACGTACGGAAGAACTTAGTGACTTAAAACATGTTCTCATACATTTATGCATTTGTTTGTGATTACAAAGCAACTTTAGAGGGCGCTGGCGTGTAAGACGATGATCCTGTAGGTAGGGAAACTATGAACAAACCTGTCAGACATCAAACAGTTAATGTTAATAACAACGTGAGCGCCTCGATATAATAATGCGGCCTTGAGCTATCATTTATCATAATGCTATAGTCCCTAAACCTAAAGTACATTATAATCGCCAGCAATTTCATAGTACGTGAACATTTTTTTTATTTTTTTATTTATTTTTATTGCAGAACAACATACATATACAGAGGAACACAATGTATTATTACATTCAAAACAGCATCAAAGAAACAATGAAAAAAAAATAATAATTACACAGGGGAAAATAAAAAAAATTACAAAGAAAAGGATTCAAAAATTCTATACATCCGTTTCGCTTTTTTATTACTTGCTTCTTTTAGGGCTTCAATATAATGTTTAAGCTCAATTTCAAATAATATGATGTTAGGTTTATTATTTGACCATTTCTGCTTGTGTATATGGTATTTTCCATACATAAGTATTAAGTTAACAACACAATTTTGCTCCACACTCTTATTTTTGTATGACAAAAAATATCTTTACCAGATAGTTGAATCTTTACTTTTGTAAATTTAAATATCAGATATTCAACATCAATCCAAAACAATTGGGTAAATACACATTCAAAGAATAAATGTTTTATTGATTCTTCTTCTGTATTACAAAAGCTGCATGTAGTTTCCATGTCTCTAAAAATTCTTGAGACCACAGTACGTGAACATCCCCTCTGCTTTTTCACATCATTGACGTCATTACTTTACAACTCGGGGGGCGGAGCTCTGGAAATGAACACTAGCCAATGAGCGACCACACCCTCAGTTCAAACGTGACATGTAAGCCAATCATCTCCCTGCATTTACAGGAGGAGGCGGGTCCTATCAACCTACGTTGATTTTGCTCCTCAACTACACTGTCTTTTTTAAAGTTCCGTAGACTATGAGAGAAAGGGGGTTGTGAGGAAACGGAAAATAGGGACAGTTTGAATGTCTTTGATGCTCGTGGGGCATAAAGAGAATCAAAATAAGAGACGAAGGGGTATATCTGGGATCTTTTGTATCATATTAACCGTTTCCTGGTGTTTAAATACGGGTAGGCAATAGCTAGCGCCATCAGGCTAACGGTGTTAGCAGCTAGCGATCAACCAAACGACAAAGGAAATATAGCCAGTAAATCCACATTACCATAACGATATCTTTTATACGCTTTTCTTATTCGGACTGGGGCCTTATTTTTTGACCAATCACAAAAATAGCAGAAAACGGCAGACTCGACCTGTTTGAATAAACCCGAGAAAAACCCACTAAGATGGCGGAGCCGGACAAATTAAACATTGACTCCATAATACAGCGTCTCCTGGAAGGTGAGCGCTTCTCTGCACAGCTTTTAATTATAAACTGTGGTTCTGAAATGAAATACGTAAAACCAACAAATGCGTGTATATATGTGTTTGTATTGCATATGTGTCGTATTAAAGAACAATTGTGAGCATATTTGTGTCCCGAGAAAAAGCCGGGGGAAGTGGAGCGAATTAGCAGTTGCTAGCCAACCAGTCTAAACTAATTAATTAAAACTCTGCCCGGGAGTTTTATAGCCAGAATCTCGCAGCTATCATTGCAAAAACCGATATTGCTGACAACTGCATGTTCTCTTTTTTCTTATTCTCATCATTTTTAAGGTTATGAGCCGATGTGAGCGGAAATTCTGCCAGTATTTCATTTAATGACTAACGTTACTTGTGTGCTTAAAGTGACTCACATTTCTGTCTCTGTCCAGTTCACATTTGCTGTTTGGTCACCTTCCATTTTAGCAGGGGAAGTCCTGTGTCTAATTAAGATCGGCAGCAGTAGGATTACTCTGACTAATGAGGATGTAGTTAGTGCAGGTGCAGTACCAAGTGATCTTCACAATAGAGGCCCTCAAGACATGGCATAAACCGTGGAAGCTGAGGAGAGGCTGGATTTATACATTTACGTTGTCTATGCATAAAAAAGGGTTTCGTGATTTGCAGTTACTCTTGACTGTAAATGCTTTAGTTCTTAGATAGGATTTCCAGAGAGTCCTGCTTGTTGTATGGTAGATAATGATTACTGGGTTTGGTTTTAATGCCTATTTAGTGACCTAATTGCAAAGATTTAATTGCATAGTCCTGTAAACATGGTCGATCCAGGCTAATTTACAGAGTAATATCATATTAGATGGTCGTTAATGTTCTTCAGGAAGAGACATTGTTCTGTAATATGATTTAAAATTCAAAGTTGATTTCTACGAAGTGGAAGTATACTATTTTCAGATACTAAATATGAAATATACTGAACAGTTTTTTTTTTATAACTGCTTCAGGTTTGGAAGAAGTATGTAGCCTCATAAGACATTGGAAACAGTTTTTCTTTCTTTTTTTGACGTGTTGTCCCTTTAGTTGCACTAGAAATGTCTTTTTTACTTAATGTTTGCTGATGCATACTGAGGGTAAACATTGCGAAGCTTAGCACAGATGGGCTTAATAAACCTAAGCAAGCTGTTTAACAAATATCTGAATCCCATCAAGCATGTGTGCTGCATAACATGAGTACTTTAGGTCTTCCAAACTATGTACCATCTCCAGCCGTTTCTGTAGCAAAGGAAGTTGTGCATAAGGTCATAAGCAGGCCCACACGACATTGTAGTTTCTGACAAATTTATCATTCATAACATTTTTTTTTACCAATCTCCACCTCTTGTGTTATTTTAATAAATATTTTATCATACTTTAATCCATTTCAACAAATACCACGTTTTTACAAATTTAGTGTGGGCCTGATGTGGTGTGAGGTCTGATGCTGGTGGGGCATTTGAGCTGCTGGATAGAATTTAGGCTTTATTTACTTGGCAAGAAACTGAATGTCTTTTTCACAGTATTTTGTCCTTTGTGAGAAAAGGGAAAGAAACACACAATTTAAACAGTCACAAAGACCTACAAAGAAAACATTTTCACATACACTGGACCTTTTACCTTTTGGCATTAGGTCCTGTTGGCTGCATGGCTGTGTAAACACATTTTTCTTTCTGCAAATTGCAGTAAAAAAATAAATAAACAAGCCTGATACTAGTTGTATTTAAATCTTATGTAATCCTGCTGTCCTTTTTTCCCCTTAGAGTTTGATGCCTCCGTCCAAAGTCCTGATTCTCCCGAGGATCTTATGTTTATTTGATAGCTGCTCTTTAAATTACACAGATATCAATATTATGAAGATATTTTTGCTTATTTTGTCTTCGGTTTTTAGGTTGGGGAGCAAGTGCATTGCTCTGACCTTGCAGGGAGGGTCAGTGTTTGTATGCAGGGCAGGCACACACGCAAGTGCAGTACGGTGAACGAATCAGAATCTGAGTGTTGTCCTATGTTCCAAAGTTTTCTTGTGTACATGGGTTACTGTGCCTGTACTTTGGAAATAATTACAAGAAGTTGCATAACTTAATCCTCTCTTTTAATGAACACAGCGGTGCCTCTTCTGACAGGCAGTACCCTTTTTTTTCATTTTTTTTCCGGATTCCAACACTTGTTCTGTGGAATGTTTAGAGATTCCAGCTTTTAAGTCTAGATGCTTTCGGTTCATGCTGTTCTGTACTGCCGCACTGTTGTGCCTGATGCCTCATGGCCAACCAACGAAAATCAATTGTACTGATTACAGGTGGCATGAAGGAAACTTTTGCACACTTTTTTTTTTCTCTCTCTCTCTCTCTTCTCTTGGTGCTGGTTGCTGTTTTCCCAGCATCTGCTATCATTTGTTGTTTTGTTGAGGTGTCACAAATAAGTTATTTTCTTCTTCTCCGATTGTACCTCTATCTCACTGCCTTGATTGGATTTAAGTGTGGAGGGTATCACCTCTGAGAACCTGACGCGTTTGAGGCAAAACACATGGATGTCCGTGTGACGAGCACGTGCGTGCCGAACCGATTAAGTGCTGGACTGTTGGCATGACATTTCATGTATTTCCCCATAGCATGACATTGCTAGATGCACACTTTTAGTTAAATTTGATTGATTGCCTTGTTCTCTGCACTGCTTTCTCATTTGTAAGAATATTAACACGCCTACTAGCTACAGCTCGAGAGGTTTATTTGATTGTTTATCAACCAAGTACACCCCCATTTTTGTGGGCGGTTGAACTGTTCTTTGCAGTACCTTTTATTTATACTTATTTATGAAATTTAGCACACCTAACTTTGCACACCTACTGGTTATCGTTTGAAAGGGTTTATTTGCTTGTTTGTCATAGGTCCACCCCCTCCCTTGTGTTGGGTCTAAGCTCTGTGATGCTTATTGGCCCCGTGACTAACTTTAGAGCAAGTGCTCTTAGGGCATTAGCCGGCCTTAATCTGGGTTTAAAGTGACGAGCGGCAGGATCCTATTTATACCCACTTTTCACTGACTGAGCCGATGGGCTTCCGGTCACTGTCCAGGCCCTCAGATCACTCTTCTGCTGCCTGAGACCTTAAAGGCCTTCTTTCAGTTGACCCCACCTAACTGTTAGCCTGGTGTGCGTCATCTGATTTGTTTGTTAAAAACAAAGCTGTGGTATTTAACTTCACTTATCAGTTACCAAAAAATGCGAAGTGGTTGTTCCACAATATGGAAGTCAAATTCAGTTTATTGTCTTTGCTCTATAGGGCAAGGCAGAAAGTGAAATGTAGCTTCCCAGGTGACTTGGATGCAAACATAGACTGTTCGTGACAGCGCAGTAGCAACCGAACAATTCTCCATTATCATCAGTGTGCACAAACAATAAACCTGAGGCAAGATAAATATAGAGCTCATCTACAAATAAGCAGCAGGGTATGGATGTCAAACACACTAGTTGATTTAGCCCTATGTACAGATTAAAATAAAGGAAAAGTAACAATACTTTCCCTCAACATTTGCAGTACACAATTCAAGTCTTTCTGGAGGATTAAAAGTATCAAATAGATTCAGTGCTTGAGTGCCATTACATGCATATTTGCTTGCATGCAGATGTAATACAGTTACACTACCATAAAAATTAGTTTTTGAAAATGAAAAAACTCTGCATGCTATACAATGCTGTATTTGATGAAATGCAGTAAAAACATAAATATTGCAATTTTAAATAGATTTTTTTTATTTATTTTAATATATTGAAGTATTTTATTTCCGTTATTGCAAAGTTGAATTTTCAGCATCATTACTCCAGTCTACAGTGTCACATGTTCCTCCAGAAATCATTCTAATATGATGATTCATCGCTCCAGAAACATTTTTTGCTTTTAATGATAAAAAAAACTGTTGTATTGCTTAATTTATATACTTTGTGGAAATCTTGATACAGTTTTAATTTTTAATCCATGTAAAGTTCAAATGAAGCATTATCAATGCCTTTACTATTGCTTTTGGCCAATTTAATGCATCCTTGCTGAGTAAAAGTGTGAATTTCTTTAACTTACCCCAAACTTGAATGGTAGTGTACATGCATGAATGGGAAAAGGCATAACTTGATAAGTTCCTGCCTTGGTGGATGGTGATAGCTATAATTTAAGTCTCAGTATTTATTCATATTTCACATTTTTATTGGATTTTATTTTATTATTATTTATTATTTTATTGGAGTGTTCATTACCCGTATCTACCTGCCTAACCCTATTACTATTTGGGTATTGAAACTTGATATAGAGAATTATGATGAAGTAACTGAATGCTGAAGGCATGTATTTTTCACTGTGAAGGATTGTGCTGTAAATGTCTTTAAATGTGTATTCAGGTTGGATGAACATTGAGTCAGCCAGCTGCTTCTCTCAGTAGACCTTCACGTTACTTGAGACATCTTCTGTGCTGCTGATTTAAATTGATAGATTGTCATAAGGCTGGATGCAAAGAAGCATGTTTTGTTTTCCAGCATTTGTCCTGCACCATGAAACTAGTTTTGCAGTCGCATTGGTCAGTTAGTTTGATGTCATAATTTGTATATATTTTTTTTTTTTTTTTTCAGTATCGACTATTTGTGTCCTTGCTTAATCTGTGAGAAACCTCATGCTTTAAACATTTATTTAGAGGTGTAGGCTGGTTGGATCGATTTTGTGAATGTGCACAAATAAGCCATCTCTCAAATGCTTGCATAACTGCCTTATTATGTGATTCACCAAGATACGCTCAGTACTATTATTCTTGCCTGAAGCCAGTCATGTGAAATGTATATTTAAAACCCAGCAACTGCTTGAATACAACTGTGGGGCTGCCTCAGGGTCTTTTATCTTTCCTTTCCGAACATCCCATACACTTATATGACACTTCTGATGTATGGCCAGTGTGACCTCGGAGATGTCATTTACAGCCCTTGTCAAAGAGACTGCAATATTTCTCCTCTCCAGATACATCCTGTGCTCTTTCTTTCATCCGCTGCTGCCAGCTAAACCCCTGAACAGCGTGTCATGCAGCCAGTCTAAAAGGGCACGTTTGAATAATACCGCAGGTCTGCGTTCTGTGAGATGAGTCTGTTTAGAGCCTGCAAGTCTTCTCTGTCACAGAGCAGCAGCAAATCTCGTTGGAGCTCAACCTTTTTTTTTTTTTTAAGTGACTCCAAGGATAGGTACAGAATCTGTTGACCTATGTTGTTTTGTTGGTCATGAGTATTTGTTTCTGTCTGAAGTTCAGTTGCACATCATCTTCAAAACTGTTCAGAGATTACTCAGAGGAGAGCTCTTTAAACTGTATTGTGGTTGTTAAAAGCCATGTGTGCGGCGGTTGTGTTAGTGTGCATTAGACGACATGCTAATGAATGCTTAAACAAACCTGCTAAATTCTGTAAATGCCTTTGCAGAATCAAATGTGGTTTGCGTGCATGCTTGAGCCGAGACACATGATTTAGAGTTTCAGTGTACTGATGTGCGTCACTGGTCTGTACAGCCCATCATTTCAGAGAGCCTCTTGAGTCGAGTTTATCATCCTCTAGATCTTCCTCCTAGTTTTCACAGCACTTATTGGGTATAATCTGGCACATTTGCTTTTTTGTTTGGCTTGTTTCCTGCTTTTCTCATTTTGTCCCTTCTGCTTATTTGTGTTTTTCCAGTTAAAGGCTCCAGGCCAGGCAAGAACGTACAGCTGACCGAGGGCGAAATCCGTGGCCTCTGTCTCAAATCTCGGGAAATTTTCCTCAGCCAGCCAATTCTGCTGGAGCTGGAAGCACCGCTCAAGATCTGCGGTGAGTATGTTTGTCCTACAGGCCTCCCCCCTAAATAGAAACCTGGAAGAAAAAGGAATCCGTGTCCTAATTTGTGCAGCTTCCTGTATTAAACAAAATTGTTCTGGTGTCTCTGCAGGCGACGTTCATGGTCAGTACTATGACCTCCTTCGTCTCTTTGAGTATGGCGGCTTTCCTCCTGAGAGCAACTATTTGTTCCTGGGGGACTATGTGGACAGAGGGAAACAGTCTCTAGAGACCATCTGCCTCCTGTTGGCCTACAAAGTCAAATATCCTGAAAACTTCTTCCTGCTGCGTGGCAACCATGAGTGCGCCTCTATCAATCGTATATATGGCTTCTATGATGAGTGTGAGTAGAATTACATTACCACTAATGACACCTCTCCGTATACACATTACATAGTTTTAAATGCTAAGAGGCAGGTTTTTCCCATCTCTTCAGGTAAGCGACGATATAACATTAAGCTGTGGAAGACTTTCACAGACTGTTTCAACTGTTTGCCTGTGGCTGCCATTGTAGATGAGAAGATCTTCTGTTGCCATGGAGGTAAGAGTGCAGGCAGAGGTCTTTTGTCCCCATAGCAATTTTAATGTTCTGTCCTAACTCCTCTATTGACTTTGCAGTTTGCCTGGAGAAGTTAAAATATAGCTGTTCATAGCCATATCACTGGGAGACCATAAAGTTTGGTTCATTTGATTGGCACAAACTCAGGGGACTTACTAAATGGGTTTAGCATACACTTCATTTGAACTGCAGACGTGGGAGTAATCTACTCTGGAAATGAACTGTAATTGTAACCAAAATAAAAAAATAAATCAGTCATCACGTCTTTAAAATAACTGCTCTGCCTAGCAACTGAAATGATGTAAATATGGAGCACTGTAAACACAAAAGCCCGTATGGAGTGCTCGCATAAAGATGCTGATGTTACGTTTTATGACTTCAAGCTGCTTAAATGTGAGGTGTTCACTAGAACTGTTTGTCATGAATGCATTATGTGGGGGAAACGGCAGACAACCAGCATTTCCTGCGAAGCTCATATACCACAGCCGCATCAGACGAAATCATATTTTAGTTGTGAATGTGCAGTCTCATTTGAATTGAGTTGCCTTTACTGTCTGCACTCAAAAACAAAAGCAGGAAGTGTATTGTGATTAGTCTGATTCACCAAAAAAATCTAACTTTTTTTTTTTTAGGAACTCTGCAGACAAATGTATCTTTCTCATTTATTCATGCTGATGAAAGAGTGTCATAATTACAAATTTCTGTTTACAGATTTAATGCCATTTCTTGTGGTGTTTTGCAGCCCACTGCGTCTGGATGCTTCTTGGCAAATTATTTAAGTTGCTCCCTAGAAATGCATTTTGAAACATAATGAATTGTTTTCTGCTCCAGGCCTCTCTCCAGACCTCCAGTCAATGGAGCAGGTGCGGCGCGTCATGAGGCCCACGGACGTACCTGACCAGGGCCTGCTGTGTGACCTGCTTTGGGCTGACCCAGATAAAGACGTGCTGGGTTGGGGAGAGAATGACCGTGGCGTGTCCTTCACCTTCGGTGCTGATGTGGTGGCCAAATTCCTTCACAAACATGACATGGACCTAATATGCAGGGCACATCAGGTTAGTTTATGCTCTTCAGTGGTACGAATGTTTCCATAAAGCATTGCAGCATTAAAAGACTCTACAAAATGTGACGTTATCTTCTGTTGCAGGTGGTGGAGGACGGTTATGAGTTTTTTGCGAAGAGACAGTTAGTCACCCTGTTCTCTGCTCCTAACTACTGTGGCGAGTTTGATAACGCCGGGGCCATGATGAGTGTGGATGAGACACTCATGTGTTCCTTCCAGGTAAGAGAAGAAGAGCTGTCATTTTCCTCCCTCTCTTTTGCCTTTACCTGATTACAAGGCTTTCCAGTTTCTCTGGAAATGCATCAAGTATACTTGCTTGTAATAGGTCTGGCCAACTTCCTCTGTAGTTTTGCATTAGATCATCTTTTGAAGGTTGTTCTCTACAGTGACTCTGTTCTGTTTCAGAAAGGTAGTGCATTACCAAAAGATGCTTTTTACTCTGAGTACAAAGCTAAGAAAGCTTGGGTCATTAATCATGCTGCCATGTAAGGTACTTCATTCTAAATGTGCAGTAACATTTCACAGCCAGTAAAGCTCTGTCTATTGTCAGTGGTGTAACAAGGTTTTTAATCAATGAAGTTCTGTAATTTCAGGAAAATCTTCACTTTCTATTGTTAATTCTAAATTATAATGTCTCAGACCAACATGACCTATTAAAAAGTTTGTGGGGAAATAATTTAGGTATTTCTCTTGAACACATTTTGAAATAATTGGATTTTGTCTGAAAATTAGCCAAACTATTTCTACAATATACTGTAGTAAAATCACTGGGGGATAAAGTCACAGTTTTGCAAATGTATTTGTATTTTGTATTTTTTTGGTAACACTTAAACCTTTATATATAATGCATTAAAAGACACATTAATTATGCCTTGTAATGTACTTTATAATGCATTGTACAATCTCGCGTATAATTGTTACCACAGTTAATGCATTATAACAGGTATCAATTCACAATTTCAATTATTTGACAAGATAATTGTATACCCTTTAATAGTCCTTTATAATGCATTGCACACAAAGCTTTGGTAAAGTATTACCATGTTTTTGTGACAAATTAGTACATTTTTAAATAATCCAATTCTTTAAAGTGTTTATGGAGTAAACAAAATACCCACTATTTGTTTATTGGATTTAAGGACAACTAATTGGATTTCAGATTTTCAGCCGTTTCACATTAGCATATGTTGCTGTCAGTTGTGCGTCAAGTGCCTCGTGTTGAGTGTCCTTAGTAGGCAGCTTCCTATGTAGGCAGCTCAGTATTGCTAATGTTAAACTGTCTTGAAATAAGTCCAGCACAGAGTTGTTGCCTATATAGAGTGTTTTTAAAATGGTCACTTGTGAGGTTCCATGAACGCTAGGTTGATCTCGGTGTAAGTAGCTCAGTTGGATTTGAAACGGAGCTTCTGCATTGCTCACAGTATGTATTGAAGTGCTCTGTCTCTCTGTGGGCGGACATGTCTATATTTGGAAGTGTGTTTGCAGTTGTGCGCCATTGCTTACTCTCGTCCTCTCTTTCTCTCAGATCCTTAAGCCAGCCGATAAGAAGCTGTACTACGGTGGAGGAGGTGGAATGGGATCAGGGCGTCCAGTCACCCCGCCGCGAAATTCAGCCAAGGGTGGAAAAGCCAAGAAATAACACCCGCTGGATGGCACCAACACACCCCCCCCCCCCCAACCAACCGTCCTTTCTTCCGAAATTCCCTGTTCTGACCCCACTCTTTCTCTACCTCCCTTCTTTCTTTCCATCTCCAAACGGCTGTAAAGCAAAACAGTACCCAGGGTTGAAGAGTACCTTTCTTCTCTCTCTCTCTCTTTTAATTTTTTTCCTCATGTAACTTGACAAAATGTGTTTATATATGAGACCACGTGTGTGAGCGTCGGTTATGTTTGTTACGCTCTTTGTGTTTGTTTTTCCACCCACCCATCCCTCCCCCTCCAACACTCATTGCCCCCATCTCTCCACCTGTCTCTCTGTCAGGGAGCCTGTGATGAAGCCTACGTGTAAATGCCCCCCAGTCAGGCTCTGGGGAAGATAGAGACAGACAGAGGGGTCAAAGGGGGGTGGGTCGAGAGGTGAGGGTCAAGCTCCCTCAATGTTTATATCCCTGCGTTGTTTCAAACACAGAACTTGCACATCCTGCATTAGTTAGAGAGCCAGTCTTGAGTGAAATGTGATGCATGTATACACACACACATGCAGGGAGAATGGATGTGCAGAGAAAGCATGAGGTAGAGAGAGACTGTCACAGGTGCATAATTTCCATTTAGAGGTCCAATGATTTAAAACACAATCATGTTGGAACTTTTTACTTTTTTGTAGATGGATCACAACAAAAAGCTTTGAAATTCTTTGCTTACTATGTGTGTTTTTTTAGTGTCTTTTTTGAAAGACAATTATCAATAAAGAGAACTTTATTTAAAGTTGTCATCCTGTACTATCTATCTTGCTGTGTCCAGTTTGCCCAAGTTACGACTCTCTTCCTCAGGTGTTTACTGTTGTTTCGTTCTCTATTTTGACTGAAGAGGACTGAATGTAGTCTTTCAGGATTGACCAAAGTTGACATTTGCTGAGAAAGACTGAGGTTGTGCACCTAATCATTTTCTGTTTGTCTCCAGCTTGCTTGCTGTGTGCTTCCTCTCAACTCAGTCTCCTCCCCTTTGCTCCAGTTCTGCTTTCCATTAACCTTTTTAATTACTTAAACATGATTACTCTTATCTGTCCTATTGGTCTGTCTGTTCTTCTTTTCTTCCTCCACCCTTTACTAGTTAGCATTATCTGGGTTTTTAATGTTGGGCGTTGCACCCAGCTCCAGATCTTGCTTTGCCAGCTCAACTTGTCCCTTTCCTCTAGAGACCTGTTGTCCTTTTCATTCCCCTCCCTCCATTTCAAAAGTGTTTTGAATTGCCAGGCAGGATTTAAAGTTTGATCCATTTTAAGTCTCAGAGGAGCTGCTACTGTAATTAGGATTTAAGCATTCTTCTGCTTGCCACACAAACCCCAATCTCTGCTGCCAGCAGATGGCGCATTTCACACAACTCTGAGTCACTATTACACTTTAATGTGTTTGGAAGGTATAAGGATACTGCAAAGCAATACACTAGTGTCCTCTGCTGGCTCAAAGACACTGAGTTCTTGTAGTGCTCTGCTTTATGTTCTGAGATGAATATTTGTAAGGCGAAGTAGTGATATCCAAATTGGTTTAAATCAAGCAGGTCATCCTTTAATTTTTGTAGCTTAAATGTATTTTAAAATTTCTGAAAAATATAATTTATTATTCTATATGGTGACCTAGCTTTTGATGAGGGGAAAGGTTAACTATGCTTTAGATGTTTAGAACGACATCCCATAATTTAGGTCTTCAGGTCAAGGTATGTCTGTCTTTGTTGACGTAACATTTCTGGTCAGTATAGGAGACTAGCACTGACAAATCAAACTGATAAGTGTAGTGATTGCATTTCTACATGCTTCTATTGCTTTCTTGCATCAGAACTACTTGTTGTATACAGAACATAATGCTGGCAACAAAACATGAGACATCTAAGCCATTGCTCATCTGGCATCTGATTGTCAGTCTCAAAGTCTATCATAAATGCCATAATATAATATCACTCTTTTCTGATAGATCTTGTATATGTTTCGTGCGGAATTTAAACTGCGTATATGTGCAATTAAAAATAAATTCAAAAAGTTGATGTATTTCATTTAGTTGATGGCCTTTCTATTATCTGATCTCCTCAACAAGGCTATATTTGTGCACATAATTGCTTTACAGCATCACTGAGATTAAGACTTTATTTGTAGTAGAGTTGTTGTTTATTAATATATATTTGTACTTTTATTTGTTTTACTGACAGACAGCAGGCTATTTAGATGATGTGATTTTCTTCCTGTCTCTTATAAAGCAATCAGGGATGTTTTCCTTAATGCACTGTAGTATATTATTTCAACTGTATCATAATCAGAAAAACAAACCAATTGGAGGTTTTAAATTATTTTAAGATTTTATTTTTCCAGTGCAATTTGATTTCCAACAATAAATCCTGTTTCTCAGCTACTGGAAACAAAAAATAAAAATTTATTTGTACTGGTTGTTTCAATATTTATTCAGTATTTTTTAATAACTGGGTATCTTATTTTGTAAGAAAGATTTTTCCAATATTGAGAAGGGTGACTTTCAGTAAACAATGTTTGATGAATTAATTAAACTTTATTTTCCAGACCCAGAGGGATCCATAATACAATACAAAACACATACATAGTAATACACACACACAGAAAAAATAAAAAATACAAATAATAATAATAAATATACAAGAAGTAAAATAGACCTTCCACAGTGTTCAGTGTCTAACATACAGACATGTACACCAATGACAGAGATGACATCTTTTTTTCAGATGGTATAGTGTAAAGATTATAAATAGTAAAATCAATCACATCTAAAAAAATATTAGATTAAAACATCACCTGCATAGAAGCATTATTTTCAGCCCTGTAAAACCCATGGGGAAGGTTTCGGAAGAGTACATGTTTATAGTTTATTCCTACATTGGCTAAAATAATCAGAAATTCTAATTCGGGTATTTAAGATTTTCCATCTGAAATATTTTAACTGAAAACTGGAACTCAGATAACAAATACAAAAGATTTAAATCTATCCTTATTGCTTCTAAACAAAGTTCAACACAACAAACAGAACCACTATATTTAAATTTGACAAAAAAAGTCCAAATAACGCAGTGAGAGTAATGAATATTTAAACATCTACTGAGCATAACCAGAAAATCTTAATCCCATCAAACACGCATTATGCCTAACAAACAGCCTGCTATTATATATTGCATAACTCCAGGAGGTCAACCGGACACGGCGAAAGAGAAGAGGCGGGGAGCGGGCTTCTTCCTCGGCCGCTGATTAGTAGAAGGGCGAGGTAGTTCTTATATCTGCATTCCCATTGGCCAATCTCGACGCCGTGTAACTTAGCCAGCCAATAGAGTGAGGAAAATGACGCCGAGCTCCCTGTCACTTATCTCACTAGCCAATAGGAGCGCGACTGAGGATGTCAAGGATTGGTTGAATTTATCTCCAGGACGAGACTTCTACAACGTTCGAAAACAAACGCAGCGTAGAAAAATTAATGCTAGTATCATACCCAAATCACCTCAGCGCGACTGTCAGTTTCCCGGTTTTAAATCATATATCCGCAGTAGAAACGCCCAAAATCATGGAATATGGGAATATCAGGAGCAGATGGCAGCAGCACTCGTAGCCAACAGGAAGAGCTAACTTAGCCTGCTAGCTTACAGACGAATTTCACTACGGACAAATCGACCAGAAATTTGAAGGAAAGCCCGTCAGGTAACTGCACTGCTCTGTCTGTTATACAACACAAATATTCTCGCGATGATTTTGCAAAACATTTTATTTTTTTTAGCCAGAGTGGAATATATACACCATGTTTAAAAAGATTCAGTTTGGACCGCGATGGTCAGCTTGTGTTGTCCTGTGAGCTAACGTTAACTGGACCACCGCGGTTTCGGCTGAAGTCCGTTAACGCTCCTCTGACAGTGATGTATGGCCCCTCGCGCTCTCAACATTAATAACCAGCTGTTATGAAATGGTAAAATCAATTATCCTTTGACCTCCAGTCAGGAGTGTTGTTTAATAACGACTAATTGGCGCGATCATAGCTGCTTGACGACGGATGAAGCTGTCTCCGTGAGACCATGCGGCTGTAATATTGACCGTAATCTTATTTTATTAACCCTTTGAGTGGCCTCGTATATTGTATTTATTTAACTATTTTTCGCCGCTGTGATCTCTGGACTTGCACGGAGGTCTCTCTGAGCTGGTGTTTTCACGCTTTCTTAGTTTCTCATTTTCTAGCTCTTATTTTCACGCTCGAGCTCGATTACAACTGGAGTGCTGAAGTGTTTTCTGACTGAATAGCTGCCTTGAAGAGCGACTCTTGACCTGTCAGTGGAGAGAAGGATTATACGTTTATTAATCCCCGAGAGAAGGATGTTTGCTTGCAAGACAGCAGCTATAATCATCATGGTTACAATACACATTACCAAACAGGCACTATGCAATGCAATATACAACAACGTCTCTAAATCGTCTCTAAAGCAACTGCAATGAACACGAAGTTTAAAAAAAAAAAAATTATTATTTTATTATTGTAAGAAAACAAACTAAATTGCATTGAAGTACAATAACAAAGGGAAAGAGAAAGACACACCCCAGACACACACACACACAAAAAAAAAAAAAAAAAGGTAAAGAAAAGAAATGCAAACTTTTTGTGTTTATTGTTATCAATGAACAAGAAACACATCAAATCTAGGCAAAGACAAATAAGGTATATCTCTAAATGAAAAGTTTACATCACATTTTATCAAAGCAGATATAATTTCTCCAAAAGAGGTTTAACCTGTTTGCAGCAGTTGAGGATACACAAAACACATACTTTAGAGATATCGAAAGTAGCAGTTTAGGAGTTGTTTGGATAGACCTTATGTAGACTCTTAAAATGAACCTCTTTGTTCCATCCAATAATTGTTTGGGCATACCCTGAATCATAAATAGGCTAGATTGATGAGACTCTCTCCGCATTGGCTGGCTCTGTGTTTCATAGTGTCTTCCTGAGGAAATAACTATGGTATGTTTTCGCTTTGTCAGACATTTCTTATTGTCATCCCTCTGCTGTTTACACACTGTAAAACATAGTTGCTGACTAAATGCATTCAGATTTTTAGGGTCTCTCATCTATTGTCCTAATAATTGTTCTGAGTAACCTTTGTCAATTTAAATGTAGACATCCTCTAATGACAAAAATGCTTCATTCTTTATGAAAAAGAATTATGAAACAATCCTATAACAGTAAACACATGATTAATTCATGCTGCTTTGCATGCTGGGAACTAGCAACATTTGGGGGAATTTTCTTTGTCTAATATGGGTTTTTATGAAGGTTCAAAGTGCTCTACCACTTTTGCTTTACTAATTATTCCAGGGAGCTGAAAGAGAAAGTGCTTTGTAAAGTATTCAGTTATTTCAGTATTTCAGCAGGTTATTACTTTAATGTGTACTGTTTGTGATTTAGTGGGTTATGAGTTTGAAGTGTTATTGACCACAACTGCTGTTATTATTACAGTCTTCCAGTTTATCTCAATGAAAATAAGAGAACTTGATTTGGAGTTCAGAATCTAAAAATGAAGCTTTGCAGTGAAAAAACATAAGGTTATTATGTAAAATAAATATTCTAGGTAGGGTAAAATGCATATCAAATAATTAGGTTTGTGACACTGATCTTGTTCAGTATAGGTTTATTTGTATAGCAGTTTCTCACGATACAAATTGTTGCAAAGCAGCTTTACAGAAAATAAAGTCTCTACAGTATATTTAGTAGAAGTTTGTCAGTGGTGACTGTCAAATTGATGTACATAAAGCAGAAATGAACAGTAAAATTCAGCTAATTATGTAATCAAACAGACGATGATTACTATTAACAGCAATTATTATATGTTGGAATCAAACTGATAGCAATATTTGTTAGTTATTTCTGTTGGTTCAGGGTTGGTATCATCTGAGGTCCTCTGTGGGGTCAGCATCATCTCTTCTCAGGTGTTCTGGATCCAGACTGAAGCTTGTGTAAATCCTAGTAAATTACTGGCAGAAACGGAGAAATATAAGCCCCTTTCACACTGTGATTCTGGAAAATACGTGTAATTAATGTGTCAAAAACGCTGGGCACGTTAACTTTCACTTAAGCTGGCGAATGATCTCCGCTTCAGCGCAGACAGTGAAGAACTACCTGGTCTCTGCTTCATTACAGTTTGCACATTTTTTCATTGCAAATGTTGATCTGTCTTCAAAACACCTGGTAAAAGAGTCGCACAATAAAGTGCGTCATCACTACGACACATCCTTTACCCCATTGGTTCTGGCTTTTTGTTCCGGGACTGAAACCGGGAATGTTACCAGGTCCCCGACCCGGTATCGATCCCGGAATCAATTACGGGATGTGTTTGCATTCACACAGAAGGCGACCCGGCAATTTTCTGGGACCAACGTGCAGTGTGAAAGGGGCTATATAGAGAAGTAATTAGCATAGCTGCTCTTCTAATCAAGCAAGAATAATTTGTTCAACTCAAGCTAAAGAATAATAATGTGCATTTGATCAGATATAACAGCAGTACAAGATTATGAGATGCATTATTCGAATGCTTGGCGAAAGAGATGTGTTTTTAATCTAGATTTAAACAGAGGGAGTTTGTCTGAACCCTGGACATTATCAGGAAGGCTATTCCAGAGTTTGGGAGCCAAATGTGAAAAAGCTGTACCTCCTTTAGGGGACTTTGCTATCCTAGGAACTACCAAAAGTCCAGTGTTTTGTGACCTTAGGGTGCGTGATGGATTGTAACGTGGTAGAAGGCTAGTTAGGTGCGCAGGAGCTAAACCATTTAGGGCCTCATAGGTAAGTAATGATAATTTGTAACTGATACAGAACTTAATAGGTAGCCAGTGCAGAGACTGTAAAATTGGGGTAATATGATCATATTTTCTTGACCTGGTAAGGACTCTAGCCGCTGTATTTTGGACTACCTGTAGCTTGTTTATTGAAGATGGAGGACAACCACTTAGAAGTGCGTTACAATAGTCCAGTCTAGAGGTCATGAATGCATGAACTAGCTTTTCTGCATCAGAAACAGATAACATGTTTCGTAGCATTGCAATGTTTCTAAGATGGAAGAATGCAGTTTTTGTAACATGGGAAATATTTTCAAAAGACAAGTTGCTGTCTAATATAACACCCGGATTTTTGACTGTAGAGGAAGTAACAGTACATCCGTCTAGTTGCAGATTATAATCCAAGAGATTCTGTGTTCTACTTTTTGGTCCAATAATTAATATCTCTGTCTTATCCAAATTTAATACGAGAAAAGTATTGGTCATCCAGTCTTTTACATTTTTAACAAACTCTGTTAGCTTAGATAATTTAGAGGTTTCATCTGGTCTTGTTGAGATATATAGCTGAGTATCATCATCATAACAGTGGAAGCTAATTCCGTATTTTCTAATAATATTACCAAGGGGCAGCATGTATATTGTAACATGTATATTACTAAGGGATGACATGTAAATCATGTGGCTTAGTATAGATGGTCAGATGTTTCCATTGAAACTGAAGATACTCATCTCGAGTCTTGCTCAAGAACATTTGTGCTGCTTGACCACTGCTATCATTAGGGCAAAAATTCACTTTTCACTCATTATTATGAATTTGAACAAAATGCATGTATTTCTATTAGTGGTCACAGACGTTTCGGACACAGCAAATATGTTTCTTTTGCTGTAAGACGAAGGTTTTAGTTTTAGAAATCTCTGAGGAATTAAAAAAAAAAAAAATGTATAATTGCTATTGTTCTTCTCTTGCGTAGACTTGCAGCTGTTTAGATGTGTAACTCATCTG
This sequence comes from Carassius carassius, assembly GCF_963082965.1. Taxonomy (NCBI): domain Eukaryota; kingdom Metazoa; phylum Chordata; class Actinopteri; order Cypriniformes; family Cyprinidae; genus Carassius; species Carassius carassius. The sequence goes on along the minus strand of NC_081755.1, from coordinate 31,483,544 downwards.
CTTCATTTTGTTCCAGCATGTTGATGGTGGGCGACCATGGAGGGATCTTATAGAATGAGTGTGAGAGAGCTTTGTGAGACAGATGATCTGGCCACGAGTCTGGTGCTGGATCCCTTACTGGGGTTCAGCACCCATAAGATGAACATAAGGTACTGTGCTACTGCTTTATACATGATCAGTAGTTTAAAGAAAAATAATTGTTTTGTTATTCTGATAGGGCTAATGTAATATGTTTGTTTTTTCGTATAGTAATGTTTAAAAAATTTAGGGTCAGCTTTTGAGGTTGATGTTTTTGAAGACGTAAAACAGTATTATAATGAAACATTATTATATATATATATATATATACATATATATTCCTGTGATGGCAATCATTCATATGCTAATTTTGTACTTAGAAACCATTATTATTATGATGATCATTATTATTAATACTACTGTCATTATTATTATTATAATTTTTTTCTTGGTAGAAACCATGATACTTTTTTCAGGATTCTCTGCCAAATAGAAAGTTCAAAAGAACAGCATTTATTTGAAATATAAATTGTTTGTTATAATATACACGTCTTTACTGACACTTAGTTTGATCTAATCAGTTTAATGTGCTAAAATTAATGAATTTGTTTTAAATATGTCTTATTGACCACAGACCTTTGAACTGTAGTGTAAACAATTTCTTTGATTTCTTCCATTATGTGAACAAAGTCCTCCCCCTGAGATCCGGCGATGGGGTTACCTCAGAGAGACACTTCTGCGCTTCAAACGCACACATGACTTCCAGGCCACCTTTGATGCCCTGTTGGATGGGGAATGGGTCAGTGGTTATTTCACTGGCCTGGGTTCACACCGACAGGAGCTGTTGAAGCAGCACGTGAGTATCATATCTTATCCAGAATTGCTGAATGTCCATTTTTTGGTTGCTTGTACACGTGTATAATCCTCACCAAAGAGGAATGTAAGAATGCTTGAATCGCTTTGAATGTGGAGCTGTTGTTGTGTCTAGTTTAGCAAGGATGGTTTGCTTTTTCTTCAGCATATTTGCTTTCATGATTGTCTTTGCTAGATTGGATGTTTGCCTTCTTGATGAGTACAGTCTCTCTGTACACAAAAGGACTGTTCTGGAAAAAAAGTTGTTTGCCTAAGATGGACAAGGCCAGGGAAACTAAATGTTTTTGAAAACATTTAAATGATCAAAATTAATCTTTTACAACTATTTGCTTTGTTCAACACCTGTTCGATCAGAGAGGAGGAGCTTTTCTTTCTTTTTTTCTTTCTGTTTCTCATTTCTTATTTGTGCATCCTTGTTTCCTTTCTTCACTTCCATTTCTCATGTATTAGCTCATCCCCTTAGGATGCAAGAAAAGAAAATGAGGATGGAGGAATCAAAGCTTGGCTTATGGGTGTGACTCACTACTCAAATTGATGCTTCCTTGTTTCCTGATTAAACTGATTGAAGTTAGCTACTTTGATGGACATCTCAGTTCTCTAATTGCATGGTGAGGTGTAAGGAAGATTTCAGGGGAGCTGTGAGTGAGAATACACAGGTGTATCCTATTTGGACGACTTTCTTGTCGAGAAACCTCATGCAAATTTATAATTCTTCTCTCCCATCCGTCATAATTTAGCAGTTTAAAAAAACCATACATCTAATATTTTTCAACAGGGCACTTTGCTTTATTAATATTTATCATGCATGTTTTAGATAACCATACTTTAATAACACAAGGGCAGATCCACTGAGCATAGCTGACGAAGCTTTGAAGTGATGCTTGAGTGAACAAGAATATTCCAGTGCACAAATCAGCTTTCCTTTGATTTCTCCATCCTCATTTTCTCCCCTTACATCCTTCCCTCACATCCTAAGGGGTGGAGCTATGACTCGACGAAAGGAAACTATAATGGGCAAATAAGAAATGAGAAGCACCCCCTTTCTCCCTTCCTTTCTTCCCTCCTTCCATCCAATTTTATTAAAGACAAGCAGATTGTATCACAATATTCAAATAACAATGTGTATGGCAGTGTCCCTTTAAAAACAGTTTTAACTTGCTCTTTATTTTCTTTAGATGTATCGCTATATGACAGCATTTCTGTTGGACAGTGGTGTGAACATCGAGCCATGTAACCGCTATTCCTCTGAGACTAATGGAGCCAAAATCACATCCACTCGACACTGGTTAGATTTTTTATTATTATTATTTTTTTTTTTAATCATAATTTTTCAGTTGTTTTAAATTTAAACTATATGTTAATTATTAAATTCTTAAACATAGTAAACTGGTCTACTTTTTAAGTTGTGTTGATGACCGTGTTTAAAGATATGACACTGTTGAATTGTCCAGGCTTGTTGGAGAGCGGGTGGAGGTCCTGCAGGGCTGTATAGCTGAGCTGAGTCCTGAGGATAGTGCTGTCCTCAGAGCAGGAGTGAATGACTTCAGTGTCATGTACTCGACGCGCAAGAGATGTGCTCAGCTTTGGTTGGGGCCGGCTGCCTTTATCAATCATGGTGAGCTAGCCTGTATGCATAAATGGATCAGTAATATTCATCTCTTTCAAAAGAAGGTCTTTGGTAACGTACAAGATCTAATTACAATATTTTCTGTTTTGTTTTTATTGCTGGGAGAAGACTGCAGACCCAACTGCACGGTAAGATACTAAATTATTACTTTAGCTTAACTAGCGAATCTTTTGAATTGTATATAAACCTTTTCACTACTGTAAATGTCGTGTATCTTGGAGCCTGAATGTCCATTTATGTACATTAGATTCATTAGACTTCTCTGTAAAGTTGAACTAGGTCTTGCTAGTTCGGATAAAAGAGAGTAAGGTGTTTCTTTCAATTGTTTTCAGTTGTCATGTTTGTATTCACTTTATAATATATAAAACTATACCAGTTTTTCTTTAGAACAAATGACCGATTTGATAACCGCACACAGTCGGCTGATGCGTGTGTACACTGAGATGAGCTTAGATACACAGATGTGTGTGATGCATTTCTTGGTCAAATCCCCATCTATATTAAAATAGAATAGTTCTTTTAAATTGTAATGATTCTTAGCAGTATTACTGTTTTACTGAATTTGAACAAATACGTTCTGGGTGAGAATAACAGACTTCAAAAGCACTTTAACAATCTTACTGACTTCAAACTTTTGAACTGTAGTTTAAAAGTGAACATATATGTAAATTTGATTATTAACTTATTTTATTGTATTATTCTTTCTGACTTCAGTGCTAACAGGGCATCAGGCTTTTATAAAATTACGTTTCTTTAATTTGTTTTCACTTGTTTCCCTGGCATATGACTAAATAGATTATAGGCAAACAGTGTATACTGAAAAGTAATTTGCTCATGGTTTCTGTTCCTCTTATTAGTTTGACCCTGGAGATAAGAATGGAGCTTGTGTAAAAGTGGTGCGGCCCATCTCACCGGGGGAGGAGATTACCTGTTACTATGGGGACAGCTTTTTTGGAGAGAATAATGAAATGTGTGAATGTTGCACATGTGAGAGGTGAGAGAATATACGTTAATACTGCTTCAAGGTCAATCTGCTGTGGGTATTATAGTGATGCAGGATCTATAATTCACAATTATCTCAATGGATGCTTGTATTTGGTCTGAACTGTATTAGGGTTTATTGTCAGTTAGGTTTTAATGACAGAAATATTTTTAAAATTCTTTTAAATCTGCTTTTATTACAACTCTAATGATGCCAATCGATGCAGGAGAGGAGAGGGAACATTTAAGAAGAGAGACCAGTCACCAGATGTGGCTTGCTCTGGGGATCCTTCAGGACAGAAATATGTGTTCAGAGAGACCGACCTAAGGCTTAACAGGAATAGGGGAAATGGCACCCCAAAGCCATTTCTTACTGTATCAAACTCAGGTATGTTTGTTATGCAATTCATATTTAGTTGTTTTCTTATTACTTGTGTCCTGGAAAAAAAATGCGTATGTTCTGAGAGTAAAATTAAAAGGGTTATAATTAAGCATCTCATGCAATTTCCTAATAAAGCCTGTATTGCCATAATCTCATTATTGCCAACCGCTTAACTCTGGCTGTCTATTCTTCTTGTCTCATTCTCTTGTCAGCCTTGCCAATGAGGAATAAATTTTCCCAACGGACAAAAAGGAACGCCCTTGTTTTGAGCAAGATGAGAAAGACTGATAGGTGGAGGAGGGAGGAGCAATGCAAACAGGTGGAAAAGAGGACACAAAACCTCTTTTCATTTTTCCCTCACCTGGAGCTAAAGGAGCTGAGCATCTGCCTCTATCAGCACAGCACAAATTTCCTATTAAGCTGTAAGGACCCCTTGAGCAAAGAAAGGGCCCTGCTATACCTAATTGAGAAAGAGCGACCAAAACTAAAGAGGATCACAAAGAACAGCAAATCCGTTTCTCCACCTCTCAGTAGTGCTAACATAAATGGACCGGAGGAGACGAAAGACGAGGATGGAGAAATGTTAAATGGAGACCCCGTTATTAGGTTTAAACCCTTTACTCTTGGATGTGTTTCCAGTGTACATGAAGGAGACGGCATGAAGGCCAAGGGAGGTGACACTGATGCATCATCTGTCAGAATTGTCCACCAGGGCATTTCCTCAAGGACCAGGAATATTCTTCATAGTCGTCTGAGCAGTCTCCAAGCAAGGAGTCGATCTAAACTCTCCAGATTCAACAAAAGGAGGACCAGACTGATCAAATCCAATTTTAAACTCTCTAAAGGGCAAAATGAATGCTCTGACTCACAGACACGAGATGGGATGCAGCAAAAAAGAAGCGAGGTTGAGTCCAAGGACACTACTAACCCTGTTTTAATTTCTCCAGGTAAACCATGTAATGATAAACATGTACATGTTGATGGAGATGCTGAAACTAACAGTGCCAAATCATCACAAACAGAGAGCACGGTGATCAGAGAGACGCAGCAGAGTGTCTTTAGGGATTGCCTCAGGGAAGTGGCTGGCGACGGGAGACACATCAGCGGTTCCATTGCTCCTAGGGCAGGTGATGTTAGTGCTTGTGTAGCTTCAGAGACCTCAGGGGATCACAGGCAGTCTGTCTCATCTAGCACTGTTAGCGATACACCCTCCTTGTCTTCACCATCTCCTAATAATCCTGTCTCTTTCCACTCAGGGTTAAATCGTTACCTCAGAGTAAGTCTGGTCAGGGTGGCTATCCCAGGAAAGCCAGAGGTTGAAAGTACAGGTCAGAGGGAGGCAGACAGTAGAAGTGACAAGGTTACAGCACCAGCAGCAGCATCAGTACAGCAGAGCACAAAATTTAATGGGAACAAAGACAGCAATAGACAAGGTAAGAAAGGGGTGAAGGAGTTGTATTTCAGACCAGTGAATATGGAGAGTGCAGATAAGTACTTAAAAGTAACATGTGATTTAGAGACTGGCAAAAACACAGTTACACAACCTGTTGTAAAAGAACTTGTGGATGTGTATGGTAATGATAGCCACAGTGAGCATGAAGTTGAAGGCAAGCAAGATAATAAAGTTTTTACGGTCGCGTCTGTTGAAGTTACAGTTCCCAAAAATTCTGATCTTGCTCTAAAGAAATGGAAAAAAGCAGATAAGGATGAGAAACACACACATGTCGATGACATACCTGAGGTGCAGGATAAAGAAAGCACGATCAAGAAGCAAGAAGAAGTAATTGTTGAAGAAAATCACTTGAAAAAGAAAGTGGTAACAGCACGTTTTGGTAGCAGGACTGTTGTTGTTAAAGAGGCAAGGGTACTGCTGAAGGATATTAGAAAGAATTTGAGTTGCAAGTTTAGTCAACGAGATAAGGACGCTAATGACCACCAACCTCCGTGCAGTTACAGTGGTAAAGAAGAAGCTGATAATATAAAGACACTATCACTTACTGACAGTAAAGAGACAAAGGACAAGCATGAAGCACTTAATAACGGGAATGAGAACCCTAATAAAGGACTCACGGCAGCTGAACATCCAAATATACATGGAGATACTCCAGTGAAACAGTCAGAAAACACTTTGATTTCCTCAGAACCTCCATCCATGTGCAAGGTTTCTCTGGATCACAGTCCCCAGAGCAGCATTCCCCTAAAGAAACGAGCATTTCGAGAATCACTTGATACAGACCCAGAACAGGATGTGAATGCACCTTTAACACCGTGTACTGATGTCAGTAAAGGCAAAGAATCAATTTTAGACAATCTGTTACCTAAGCCAGGAGAAAGCAGCAGTGTGGATACAACATTGTCGAAATGTTCAGAATCAGAATCAAGTTTAACTCTCAAAGCCAATGTCGGCGTTGGGCCCAAAAAGCGTAGCTCACCCAAGTCAATAAAGACTTACAATACTAAACAATACTGTAAAGCTCTTCAGAGTGCTCATCGTGGACCAGGGAGAAGCAATGTCAGAGATCCTAAATATAGAGATGGCAGTAAAGTACATGTTTGTGAGAGGACAATCAATGACCCTAAGCATGAGACATCTAAAACTACAGAAGCAGTCAATTGCAACATGGGAGAGGAGAACCAAGCGAAAAGTGGCAAAGGAGTAGAAGGAAGAAATAATGGACCAGGGGACTGTGAGATTACAGATAATGGTGAACATGCCATCAGCGATGAGTTGTCTACCTCAAATGTTTCAGATAACATGGAAGAAGAGCAGAAGCATAACGTCAGAATCCGCCTTAAGAGGAAGAGGGGAAAGGAGTGGTCAATGGATTGTACGGATGAGGCAAAAAGTGTTGCGGACAAGTCAAGCCCACAGCAATGCTTGGCTTTAGTTGACCCTTTTAGGGCCATTTTGGATTCGGTCTCAATTTTAAATGCAGAAATGGAGAGGATTCGGGGGCATGGGGAGGCTGATAACAGCGTAGGTTTGGAGAAAGCCACCAAAGCAGTTCAAGACGTGCTGGAGCATTGCAGAAAAGAATGCGCAGCTAAGCCATGTAAGAGACAACAAAACCGATCAGCTGTTTGCATTAACAAGAAGAACGTTAGTACGCCAAAAGAAATTGTTCAAGACAGTAGTGAGGTTACCGACAAGCAACTACAAGAAAAATTACCTGATCCAAATCTTGAGGCAGACATTGATGACATTAAACCCTTACCTCTGATTAGATTGTGCAGGAGAGCTGAAGGCAAGTGGGAGGTGGAGTGGAAAGAAGCTCACAATGAAGATAGGAGCGCTGATACTGTGCACAGGGAGCCAAAAAAATTAACATCTGTCTTCTCTACAGCAGCAATAGTGGAACAGATGCCTCTCGGCAATGTTAAAGACGAAAATCCGTCTCAATGCCAGCAATTAATGGCGGGGCATAGTTGTACCAAGGAGACCGAGACCTTCAGAGACCCACTGAGCTTTGAGACTTCACCCTTACCATTATCCCTTTCACATTTGTCACTTGACTCTCCCTGTAATGATGGGCTGGCAGGAGTTAGTAATGTCAGTGGGTGTACTCAAGCAAAAGAGAGTGTGAAAGAGCAGGTGTCAGACAATTTTGATAATCTTAAGCCTGGAGTTAGTAGAAGTGACAATAAAGAAATGAATGACATTTGCTTGAGTCACAATTTGTTACAGATTAATAAAAGTCTGTCAAAACTCCAGGCTCTGAGTCAGTCACAGGTATGTGAAAAAAGTGTGCCGACTAACACCAGTGTAACCGCCTCTCAGATTCAGTCTCCTCCCATTTCTCCCTTTTCCACAGATTGTGGCTTTAGTAACTATTCTGAAGATGTGCTGGACTTTCCATGTTTAAATCTCGAAAGCTATGATCAGATGCCTGCACAAAACAACTTGGCAGGCTCTTTAATAGATTATTATCCTGGTGAACCACATAACACCGGGTCCTTCAACAGCCCCTTTTCCCAAAGTCCCAATGATGCTTGGAATCAGGAGACCCCTTACCTAGGATCCCCAAGCCCAGTGAGTAACTTCAGTAGTGATGAGGAGCTGAGTTTCCCGGATATTGTGTTTTCTCAGCCTGACACATCCTCATCTATTGGTGCATCTCAACTCAGTCTCTTCAAAGATAAGCTCTGTGATACAGCCACGAGTTCTGCTCCTCTTCAAGACCCCGAGGAAGATCTGTACTTGTCTGATGGCGAGTTGTCCAAAACTCCCATAGAGCTCCAGGTCCAGGAAGATTCAGCAACGCCGTTTCTTCCCAAAGACTTGACAGTGTTTAACAATGCATCTACAAGTGCTAAACAGCCTGGGCACCCAAATTCACGTGTGCATCCTCAGGATAAAAAGTTCAACTTTCTTGATTCCATTGTTAACTTGAAGTCCTCCGAGTCAGGCCTTGCTAAAATTGACATTAAAGACAATGGACCTCTCAACCTGCATAGCTCAAAAGCAAAATCTGAATCTGTCTTTCCAAACCAGTCGGCACAAAGTCTACATGGTGCTGGACCTCAGAGTAACCTTGTTACTCCCTTCCATGCTGATTATCCAGGTGCATTCCACTCTGGCAATGCACATTTTCGTAGCAATGACAAGAAGCTCCCCTTTTTTTCAAACCCCAAGAATGTCTTGAAAAACGAGGAAGGCCAGAGTGCTTGTCGAGTTTCTGTGGCTGCAGGCAGCTCGAAATCTCACAACAACCTTGAAAGCATCTATGCTTGTCCAGGTCCATCAAGCTCTCACAGTGGAAAAGAGTCTTCTGCTAAATCTCCTAATGCTGGATTCTCAAGATTTGCAGAAAATCTGCAAAAAAACCCAAAGAATGTCCCTTCCAAACAGTACCCTGCTAATCCTGGTCCGCAAGGTGATCGTATTCATCCTGTTTACTTCATCAGCTCTAGCAAAACCACAACAAACTTTTTCAAGAACAATGCAGGCCTAAAGTCCCAGATCTCAAGGAATGATAAAGATCCATCACTGTCCTCCACATTTTTATTTCCCTCATCTCAAGGTTCTCAATGTTACAGTACAACTCAAAGCAAACTCTCAAAATTGGAAAAACCCCATGCTGTTGTGGCTCCAACACAAAACATTCAACTTTCTGGAGTGTCTTCTATCCTGCCCAGTAAGAATCAGATTTGTTCAAACATTTCTCACTGTGATTCTTCTGATTTCAACTTCAGCTCTTCTCTTTCACCTCCTGCGTCGCAGCACAGCAGTCCTCATCTGGGATACAGAGAATCCTCAATCCCTGAGGTCCCTTTGATTAAAACTCAGTCAACCACCTTTGAACACGGTCAACCTCCTCACCAGTCTTACGTAGTGAACTTCACTGGAGATCATTCTCTGACTCTGGGCTACAGTGAGGATGGTGAAAGCTTGAATTATTCTGGTTCAGGACCTGCAAATTACACTTACCATTGTCTCATGGAACCTTCGGGAACTCAAGGAAGACTGGTTGTAGAAGCGTGTGGTCCTTCAAATTTCTTACCTCCTCCCTCTGCGAGTAAGTTTGCAGGGTCTAAAGTCCACGGGGGCCAAACCAGCAAGGATCAGCAGCATCAGGGGACAGGAACTCACCCATGTAACTCTCTACACTTCTCCACCTCACACTCACAAAGCACCCCCACAACAGAACGCAAGCCTAAGAGACTTAGGCTTGTGGTGACTGATGGTACAGTGGATCTGGACCTACAGTATACTGATTAATAGCGACCGTTTGTCGTTGATATGCTGAGACTTTATTTATTTCAAACAACTTCAATGTAATAAGATGTTCTTTTTGTTTTCATTAAACTTGTATCATGTAAAATGTCCTGTTCTTAGCATCGAAACAGATTTTCTTGAAATATTTAAAGACATATTTTTATTAGCACACTTGATTCAGTTATTTGTATGCTACATGATGAATTTTGTTTAGTTCCTTATTATAGAAGGTGATATTTTCATGCTAGTGGTTCTGTATTAAAACAGATATTTTGTTTGTCCTGTAGTACATTAGACTTGCCACATGATGGGGATCTTGTTTTCCACAATGTGAAAATTCTCTGTTTCCTCCTAGCCTTTTCAGTTCGGAGTTAGCAGTCTAGATTGCAGGACATTTGAGCAATCATATGTGAGAAAAAGAAGCGTGGCTGGCAACTTCCGTAGCTCAGTGGTTTAGCACATGAAGGACCAGAGCAGGAAGCATGTGCTTTTAATTTAGGGTTGTTTGAAAAGCCCATTTGTCAAGTAAATGAGAGTGTGCAACACTGACTGCACAGATATTTGTGAGACATATGACAAACACATACTTTGAGCTGCTCTCAGGTGTTCTGTATTTGGTTTAGGGGATTTTGCATGTCGTTAAAGGACCGCAGCAGCTGCTACATTAAATACATACAAATCACGGAGATTTCAGCATCTTTACCATCTGTGATGTCATTTATTTGAATAGACTCCCATCTTTTCCACTCAAATCATACACGCTTTGCAAGCACAATTGTGTTTTAGGCATTAAATGCCCTTTTTAACACCAAACATTTGTTTATATCAGCTTCATGGGGTTTTGTATCATATTGGATATTGCTTTGGTACACTGGGCCAATGCATAATTAATTAGTTACCACTTGTATTACTCTAGAGTGATGTTTAGAGTCCTTTGGAGCTGATCCTTGATCAGACTCACTTAACATTTATAGAATATTGTAACGATAATGTACTGTAGTCCTACAGGTCACCAAGACCCAAAACCTGGCACCATCTCCGACCATATATATTGTTTTTTTTTTTTTTTACCTCCCAAGTACATGGAATGCGTTTGTTGGTTTCTTCTCAGTTTTAATAGTTGCAGACATGAGAGAGCCCTGGGCTGTCCTACATGTTTATAACGTAGTTTGTGTTAAGCCTTGCCTTGGTCTATGAAAAGCCAGTGTATTATATTTATTTTAATATGTTCTTAACATGGTGCTTCAATATAACTTAATATTTTGATTGTACTGAACTTAATGTATATTATCGTTTTTTAATATCTACTATTCAGATGTCTTTTTTCCGGTATGTCTTGTATGGCCATCCTGTTTGTTACTTAGGACATTTGAGATACATTTTCAATTGTAATGGTCAACTGTAAAATTGTAAAAAATGAAATTAATGCAATTAAAATGAAATGATTTTAAATGAAACTGTTCCTGGTATTTTATCTATATCTATCTATCTGTCTGTCTATTATCTCAAAATGAATGTTTCTTTTGGAAAGGGCAATTCTCTAATACATTTTTATTGATGTATAATTATTATATTGATTAGGCCTTGTATGGCTTTATTAGGAGATTAATCTGACTGAAGTGTCTATACATTTCCTTTTTAACTATTCCCTTTGTAAAAAGCCATTTAAGTTTTGTCAGTGCTCTCAAAGAGCACTACCAGTAGGTACTTCTTCAAGGTTACAGGTCTTTTCAGGTATTTTCTGCAGTGTCAGAATTGGCCTAATTGCTGCAAAGACTATATTAATAACTAGCCATAGGAGAGAGAAGGGAACGTCTGTATATCATCTACTCGCGCACACACATACAAATGCATAAGCATTAAGTATAAATTTGCGCATTTGTCCCACCCACAATGCATCTTTATGGTAAGCACTGTCTTTTTTTAATCACTGCAGCTCATTCAGATTTAACCAGCCTTTTCTTGTTTCCTCACTACTTTTCATATTATTGTTTGTTTGCACTGTCCTTTGCATGCATATTTAAAATGTGCACTTTTATTTACTGCTTCCCTAATAGCTTACAGCAAATCATTTAGATGTTTTTTCCTCCTCCTCTTTTTGTTTTAGCCATCTTCTTCCAAACTATTTAGCTGTCTACATTCCATTTCTGCTTTTTACCTTTGCCTTTTTAAATAACAGGACCTTGTTCATTCATTTTTATACATGCCATATTTTCACCCAGCTGCTTCTGTTACAGTACTTCTGGTTCTTTCTCATCCCTCAATCCTTTCAGCCATTGTCCACTTCCTTTTTGTTTTTTATCGCCCGTTCATCCCCTTTCCCCGTTCATGACCCATTTTCTCTTCTCTCAACAGTGAGCAGAGAGTTAACTCTGAAGCCAAGTGGAACAGCTTTTCCATAACGAGGACACAGGCAGCAAGGCAGTGGATATTGAGGCGTTGAAAGGCTGAACCTTTGAGGCACTGCGGAAAATACTGTAGGACCCAAAAACCTTACTGTGTCACCATGACTTCTTTTGTGCAGATGTAACAATTCATAAACCCAGGCTCCAGTTTACTGTGAAAGCAGGTGACGAAAGACCTCAACATGCAATTCTTGCTGTTGACTCAGATCTGGTGACACAAGGTTTTGCTTCTTTTGAAGACACTGCCTTGCTCACTGACAGATATTACAGGCGGATTTGCGCCACAAAAGAGATGTACAGTAGCATCCTCCATTTTATACTGCTTCAGTGTGAGACAGGCACTATAGCCCGCTTGATTCATCTGTGCTTTCTTCTCTCCTTGAATTATTCAGTAATCCTTTCCTACAGCCAACCATCCTTTCTCCCTCCTCCCACCTTCCTGTACACGTAATGTTACTAAACATTTATAGTTTAAAATGGCAACATTAACCTTTCCATCTGTTCCCTCGTGGTAACCTGTTCAATGCTCGTTCTGTCAGATGAAAATGAAATCTTTAAAACTGAACCATTAAAAGCTGTTCCTTGATAATTGCTATGCGATTATATTTCGAAATGAATCAATTATTAAAATCGTATTCTTTTATTTAAGAGGTCCGATCATTTAAGTATTTTCTGCCGGAAGGCTTTATTCAGTGTCCTTTTCCCTCTCGTTTTTTCTTTTTTTGTCTCTTTTTGAAACAGGCAAAGCTGACAAACTGCCATAAAGTATCAGTGTTTGTAGAGATTGAAATCGATCCAAAAGTGAATGATGAATTCTTTCCTTAACTGGACGTTCAAGTTCCACAATGCCTTGGTGCTAATTTAGCAGAAAATTGTATATTGAATTACTTGCACTATGACATTAAGCTATTTGTAAGCTGTCTCAATCAGTGTCTTTTGCCAGTGGTTTTGAGCATGTCTTCTGGAGATAGAATTATCAAACACAGTTAGCGTTAATATAATATGTAAACACAATTATATTAACCAAAGCCTTTTTAGATGCGATTTGGAAGTGATTTCAATTTTTGGATGTGACAGACTACATCAGAACCACTGGTGTAAAACAGCTATACTTCATTCTCAGAAACAGTTGTGTGATGAAGGAAAAGAGAGACAAGGAATCGCTTTGAATCTCAAAGAGGATGATGGGTTGAAAGTATCTGCTAGTAGCCACTTAATGGATGAGTAAGGAAAGCTGTATGAGGGAGTTTCAGAGACACAGCACCTAATGCTATAAAGCAAAGTAGATGGTAGATGTGATGAAAGCTCGATAACGACACGGAATTTGTAGATGGAAGGTTAAAAGCCAGATTGATTTAATGTTGAAGGAAGAAAATATAGTAGCAGGAGACATGAAAGGAAGTTATGGAGCCATAAAGGCAAGACTTTGCAGTGGAGAAATGTTTTCTTGTTGTGACAATAGCAGGTTAAGAACTATCATATGTTCACTATTGCACTACTGTACTGCAAAAATCTTGAAGAAAATCCAAAATTTAGAAATGTTTTGGCCTTACATATAATGCATGCCGTATCAGGTGATAAACATTATGGTCAAATTTCCTATTTTAAATTGTATATTTACCAGGTCAACCTCACCTGAAAAATAAGATTACGTACAATAAAGAATCTTAGCATTTGTAATTTAATATTTTTGAGTTTCAACAAAACTTTGAGCATAATTGGGCTCTAGCAACATTACAAATCTATAATATGGTTAAAAGTATATCACTTATTACATTCTTTCACAGTAAAACATCAAAAATCATTGTAATTTCATACTGTACAACAGTGAAAATGACATGTAGCAAAGTATTATAACTCATATAACATGAATTTGTGCTCTGCATTTAACCCATCCAAGTGCACACAAGTGGAAGTGGAATTGGTAGACATTATTAATTTTATATGTTATAATGCATATACATATAGTATATGTAGTTGGTATGGGTGATATGTATTTTCACCCTTTCCTGAGCACCTGTGGCATTTTTGAGTACCTGATTTATTCTTAAATATATTTTCTCTTAATTTATTTCAACATTTTAATCATAAATTAAAATAAGCACCTCAATTCAAGTTCCTATTTTCTCACCTCAATTCTAGCAATTCTAGTTCAATTCACATTCAGGAACAGAGTTTGGAAATTAAAAAGCATTCTCAATTCAGTTCTGAATTCCAAAATAATTTCACTGATATCCTTGGGTGATAACCTATTTTGAGTGAGGCCATCAGATTCAATCCAAACAACAGTTATTACAGAAAACATTTCAGACAGAAACATGTTGCATTTGTAGTGTAAATTCTTCTCTTACAGATGTATTTTCTGTTCTCGATTCATGTTTTAACACAGTTGGCCTTTGCTGCAGAGCCAAAATTTCTTCAGCAGACCGTATTGAAAGGTGTTCTCGTTCACGAAACCGCTATTACCGCGTGCTCCTCAGTAGTCTTCGCCCCATGCTGCGAATTGCTTTCTTTTGTTTCCTTGTAATGAATTTATCCTAGTTTAACATTATTGCTTTGTGCAGAATGTGTAGCCTGGTGTATTTTTCATTTCATCTCTCTCCTTCTTTCATGCCATCCTCAGAAACCTCCATAGTCTAAGACATCTCCTCCTCATCCTCAGCCAAAAGTCTAGAACTCCTCACAACATCAAAGAAAGCTGGAGAGAAGGAGAGCGGGAAGGAGGGGTCTGCCTTGTATCTGGATTCTGATGGAGAAGACGGTGGAGGAGAGGGGGAGGGGCAAAAGCGATTGAGAGAGAGAGAGAGAGAGAGAGAAATGCAGGTATGGAGGGAGGGAGACAAGAGGATGAGAGAGGAACGAAGCCAACCAACCAGCTGAAAGAGAACGAGCGATCGGGGCTGTTTGAACGTGGTTGGGAGAAAAGGAGGGAGGAGGGAGAGAGAGAGGGAGAGATCGATTGTCGGATCCGAGGAAATAGAAGTGTTACTATTGCACGGCCACTGGAACGGTGTCTGCCCGCTGAGGATATGCATTGGCTCCCAGCGCTCACCGGCTCGCAGGACACACTCTAAAATGTAATTTCAAAAGGCCTAATTGTTGCCACGGTGATTTATTTTCCTCCATTTCATTTTTCTTTCTTCTTTTTTGTTTTATCTGCCTTCTCTCTCTCCTCTCCTTCTCTTTTTTGCCGTTGTTGTATTCCACCAACCCCCCCCCCCCCCCCCCTCCCCCGTTTTTTTTTTTTTTTTTTTTACCAGCTGCTGGATTTTCCCTTTCTTTTATAACTGCTGTCATTCTCTCCATTTACAAAGGAGGGATCTACAAATAGAGGCAACCACAGCAAGACAGTAAGTGAGGCTTCTTTTCTCCTCACGCCTGTGCCAGGGGGGTGCATGGAATGGGAGACTGTGAAAATGTGCGGAGGATGAGTGATGAATGGATCCTGAAAGGGGTTATGAGTGTAGATGCTGGCTGGTGGTTTGCCATTCAAAGTTGAGAAATATGAGCTTTTGGGAAAGGCGACTCGTGCATGCGCTGTGTCTGTTGGACAGAGTGAATGATGTGAGGTGATCAGACTGGGCTGGTGTTGCTTGTTATCTGTAGTTTGGCTGCAGGAGCGTAAGAATCTGATCTTTAAAGAGACAGAGGTTCGCTTAAAACAAGAGGTGTACAAAAAGAATAGGTGAATACTGAATCAGAATTTAGTAAGTTTTTCTGGATATATATTTGGCATTGCTGTGAGAGAAAGAGCTAGGCATAGAAAGATTATCATAATGACAATTAAATGATACAAATCAGCTCCTTGTACAGAGTGCAATGTGTTTTTTTCTCCTCTGTATTTTAAATGGAGAAGCCCGATATGCAGTATCCTGTCACACCCTGAAACACACCCACCCACATACATTGGCATGTTCTTACTCACGGAGCGGTGCTAACGGACTGATCTGAAAGTGTGGCAGCTCTCTCGTATGATTACATCTCTTAAATGCCACACCAGTTTTCTTTCCTGTACACTGCCTTTTGTCTTTTTTTCTTATAAGCATATGCAGTGAATGACAGAATAGGCTTTTAAAGGGATAGTTCACCCAAAATGAAAATTCTGTCATCAATTATTCACTCTCATGTCATTTCAGATTTTTATGTCTTTATCCTGTGGAGCACAAAGGGTGCAATACTGAATATTATACTGGTCACCCTTTCCATGTAATTATATTGAACTGATGATTCAAAAAGCACCACTGAATGTGGTCCATACGACTAATGCACTATATTCCATGTCTTATAAACCCTTGCAAAAGCTTTGTTAGTACAGACCAAAATTTAGGTTATTATTTAATGACAATCTTTGTGCACAAATCAATACCACAGGGTTTTGTGAAGCGCATCAACCGATTCATTAAAAAAGATCTGACTTGATGTGATCACGAATCCACAAACACGCCAAGGAGAGTGAGAGCAAATGTCAATGTTTTAAATGAATAGCAGCTTAAGGTCTTTTATCTTTTTGTCACACAGAACTATTGTATAACGTCAGATGATGCATGTCATTACACCTCTGACAGTCATATGGACCCCTTTTATGATGTTTTTGTGTTCTTTTTGAAGCTTAAAAGCTTCTGTATCCATTAAGTGTATTTCTGTGTGTAACCGAACATAGAAACATAGTCTTAAAAATGTCACCTTTTGCTTTCAAAAGAAGAAAGCAAATCATACCCATTTGGGTGGGGAAAAAAAACTGATTTTATAACGTTTATCTAATACATGCCATTTATTCCAGGTTAATAATTATTATAAAATGTTGTGAATATAAGTAGGCTAGGTACTTTTCAGGTGATTCCCATAATCACACAATTCGCTACAGATTCTTCTCCGCCCACAGACACACTGCTGCTCAGACAACCCACTGAATGCCCCTTAACTAGACAGCCACCTCCTCATCTCACAGGCTAGAAGTGGCACACAAGTGAACCAACAAGGAAACATTCTCTCCTCTGCACGGATGTGAAGAGATCTTGAGTCTCAGTGTGCTGCTTTCCCGAGAGTGTGTGTTGATTTAGTTTGGGACTGTCCCCTGCCATTATCTGCTGAATCTATTATTAGAAGCCTTTGTTTTTCGCGTATATCCTCCTCTGATACATTGTCTGTGCTCAGAAGAGGGAAATTGTTGCAGGTCTTTGCTGCGGGTACCCATAATTACATGATATATGTATTTCTAGCCAGTTATTGAGAGAGAGAGAGAAATAACATGGGGGAGGGATAAAGAAGCAATGAAGCCAAAGAGAAATGAAGATCTATGGATAATTACTTCTACCAGCTGTTAAAAATGAAGAACATGAGAATAAAGACAATATTAAAAAAAAAAAGAATTGCTAAATAAATGAATATTTTCCCAGTAAAATAATACAATTTTCTTAAAACTAATAAGACTTGTTTTCAGAGGATGTTTTCTTGATTTTACTAAGCTTAAGTCATTGAAGCATAAGTCACATCCCTAAATTTGTTTAAATTTAAAATTTAAATAGCAAGAAATTTTCCAATAGCAAGCATACTGATTAAGAAAATGTTTTTTTTTTTTGCAGTAAAAAAAAAGGAAGGAAAAATGTACAGAGTTGTAAAAAAGTTTATTTCTTCACAAACAAAAATGTTAAAAAAATAATATATATATATATATATATATATATATATATATATATATATATTTGCCAATAATAGGATAAGCGAAGCAAAAACTTCCAGATCTGTTTTCCTGGCACAGACATTATGGCAGAATGGTGTTGCCAACATTGCATGCAATACAACATTTCTTCCTCAGTCACATGCTGTCACAACTGTCACCCGCTCTCTTTTCTCACACTCTCTATGTCTTCCCTTAAACACACACATACACATAGAGTCTGTTCTGGTGTAGTGTGAGTTGTTCGCTTTGGGGGAAATAGGATGACAGAGTGGATAATCAGACAAAGGCACACAAAGAGAGTTAAAATTAGCCACATGGAATGGGCCATTAATAAATTGGGAAACTAGAACGCCACTGACACCCTTCCACTCGACATGAGTAGATACAAATATGGCATTCAACACACGTTTCCATCCTGAGCGTTTTCTAATATCACATTTGCCTGTCTAAGCTAATGAATCGAGGCAGTGGGCGCTACCTGGCCAGCATGGATCGATACCAATGGATCTGTGTGAATTAGGCCAGCGTGGAGGCCTGATATAGTGTTCACTGTTTCATTCCTGTTCATTTTACTCAACTTCTATCAGGTTGTGTTTGTTCTCAGTTCCATCCTGGCTTTTTTGCTGTTCCCGACCACTTACCGTCCTCCTCTTACACTCTTTAAGCACTTTACTTCTCTGTCCCCTGTACAATCAGTGAGTTTTTCTTGCCCTTTCATCCTTTTCTCTCTGTGTGTGTGTTTGCCCAACAGTTGAAGATGGTGAATCTCTCCCTCCTCTAATATTTACTGTGTAGGCTCTTGAGGGGCAGAGTTCAAGCTTTCAGGATTTAGCCCAGTCGTTTTACGCACTTCCGCTCACGTTTTTTCTCCTTCTCTCATTCTGCTCGCGGTAAAGGACTGATCTGGGACAGACGGTCTCCCTTGTGCTCTGGCCTACTTCAGCTCTGTCCTTTCTCTCTTACCTCCCCAAACTCCTCTTTTCCACTTTCCATCTGTCTCTCGCTCTTTTGCCTTGAGTGTGTCTCTCTTTGGCGTTTGGGCCGATGACTAGTTTTGGGCGAAGTTCAGCTCAATTTTATTTAGCACATTTAAAAACGACCATGGTTGACCAAAGTGCTTAACAGTGTCCGGTAAAAACAAGTTACTTGTAAAACTAATGCATGACAAAGTTACATTGCTTTTATAAAAAGTTATGTTGCGTAACATTTTTCTCACCACTTTCTTCACCAAAGTAGAAGCACTTTGCTTGGCTTACATTTTTTTTTTTTTTTTTTTTACTGTGCCGTGGACAAGTGGTTTTCCACTGACAAGTTTTGTGTCACATAAAGGCTTTACTGAGAAAAGTGCACACTGATTGTCATGACAATGACAGGGTTTTGGTGGCCATACCTGTGGGCTCAAGGACAGAGGAGATCTACTGCTGCTCTGAGGCATCACCCAAAAACAGAGTACAGCTTGATTTTTCTTTTGGAGCTCTATTTTCGTTTAGTAGCAGCATTTGAAGTTTTTATAACACAAATCTCACTGTGGATTGAAAGAAACTGTGCCAAGCTCAGTGCATTATATGCTCATTAAAAGTTCATCTTCTGTCTGACTAAAACAATGTCTTTTTAAAACACTATATGAACACTTAAGTGCTTCTATAATTTCAGCAGATAAATTTTTGCATACATATACAAATCTGATCATTGTCCTTGAAATTTCCTTACCCTCATGCTATGTCATGGCATAAATCTGCATTTGCTTTATTTTTTTCTGTGTGTGTGTGTGTGTGTGTGTGTGTTTATCCTTAAAATGAAATTCATTGGGTTCCAATGTTGTTTGAAACCCAGCGTTTTTCAAAAAATATGTGTTCTGCAGAAGGATTTTTGTTTAAAAGGATTTAAAACGGCACATGAATGCACAAACGATGACAGAATTTGCAGTTATTGGGGGATGAACTATTCCTTCAAATGTAATATTTGGAATATAGTCATCCTGGTTTTATGGTGTAAATTATCTGATAATGCAACTTGCATTATTTTTGTTTTGATTTCTGTCCCTCAGAATTGGATGTTGCTTTGCTGGTGTACCCACCAGTCTTTTTTTTTATCTTAGCAAAACTTTCTGGGTCAACTATCTTCATCAAAGGGTAAGGGCTTGATAACCAGCCTTAATTGCAGGTAAATAGCATAACATTGCTGGTCCACCAGCTAGATAAGCACCAAACCAAGACAATGTTGTTTTAAGCTGGTCTTCTCAGGCAAGGAGGTTGATGTTGATCAATAGTTTTTGATTGCTGGAGTGTTATATAGGGACAGGTGTCATGCACTCTGGTCGTATCTGGCTTTGGCAGAATAGGAGTGTTGTGCCAAAGCCCCCTTGTACTGACAGAGCTGTTTCCCCATGTGACTGATGAAAGACCTAAACACAAGTCCTGATGCTGAGATTGGTCTAGCACTTTGAAAATTCAAGCAGAGTCAGCATGAGATGATGTCGCCATTGGTGTGAGCACAGGGCATTGGGGTGTCTCTCACAGCAGTGGTTGAGCGTGTGTATGCACATAAGTAGAACAGAATCCCTTTGTTAAATCTCAGAGGACATCATCAGTCACTCACTCACTCACTCACTCTCTAAACCCCCCCCCCCCCCCCCCCGTTGCTTCACTGCAAAAATGCAAGAGAAAGATGGTAGCATGCTGCTGTTCTTCGTTCCTGCTCGCTGCATGAGTATATGCTTACTGATGCCAATTGATCTGAGCGATTGGCCGCAGTCTCCTGCAATTCTGTGGACCGGATCCCAGTGTATTACTGCTAATTGCACCATTGAGAGGGAAAGAGGGATGCAGCAAAAGAGGGGGAGTGGGGCATGAATTTTCCCAGCAGTCACCAGTGCATCATCAAAGTACAGCTATTTTTAGATTCAGAAGGAGTGGTGGTGAGCCGGTTGGCCCAGAACAGCAGTTTTAAACTGCCGTGGCAGTGCATTATGCCCCATATTGACTTTTCTATGGACCGGTTCGCTGCTTATGCTCATTTATTAAGTGTTGATGTTCAGGTTCAGTAAGACGACTCTTAGGAGTAAATGTAATACTCTATATCAAGGGGTTTTAAACTGAGGTCTGCTAGGGTGTCTATAGAAAATTACATTACATTTTATTGACAGCCATTGTTTTATAATTACAGTAAAAATAAAAATCAATCAGCATATAGATGTGCAAACATATGTCTTATGTATTTTTGTGTCTAAGCATATCTATGTAGTTACAACAAGAGTCACTTAAGTAAGAATGTCCTACGAGACATATATGACCCGAAAATATTCAAATTGTGAATTGGAATAAGTTGATGGATACATGAAATTTCCTGCTAAACCAAACCATAAAATTCTGAATCAGTGACTTAAGGCAAGAACATGTTTGTACTGTGTTGTTATTGATTTCAATCAATCAATACATACATACATACATAAATAGTACCGGTAGTAGAAATAGCAAGAATAATCAAACCAAACAAATTTTCAAACAAATTTAATTACTCAATTAAATTTGATCACATTATATTTTGGGCTTTTTGTCATCAAAAATGTTAAGGCCCCTGCTCCGTGTGTTGCCTGTTACTAAAAATCAAGATGCCCCCCCCCCAACAATCTTTTTCTTTGAAGTACTGAGTTTTGAAGTTTTTTTAAATTTGAAGTTGGACCTTCTAATGTAGTTGTGGAAAATTTGGGAACCTTGGAGTCAAAAAGGTTGAGAACCACTGCTGTATAAACACTGACTGATTTTTTTAATCGATGTAGCAGCCTCTAAAGACTTTTAAGCGTACAAATATTTCACCCTTCTCAGAATGCGTAATATCATTCAGTCTATTATCAATCAGTAAACCACATCAGGCAAATGGACAAACATGTTTAACTTGTGTTTTTGTGTTAGCTGATCAAAACTGCAATGAAGAATGAGCAACAGTATGTTGGTGTGTGGCTAAGAAGCGCTCATCTTCATTCAGAGGGATTATGCTGCTGAGACCTGCTTAATGAAGACGGGAGACAATCAATTACTCATGAATACTTCTGCATAAAATCACATTGTTTGCACAATCATATAGTTGCACACAAAACCTGTAGTAATCCAGCCATGCTTGCTTTTCTGCAGTTGTATAACACAGCAACACAGCTTCTGATGAGAATATCAGTGTGCAAAAATGGCTATAGCTCATCCCTGCAGATCCTGGAAGACTGAATTCCATTAAGGCAAATGACGCTATCCGGTTTGTTTATTAGGAACGTGTTTTAGAGTTGTGCCAAACAGATTAACTCTGTGTGTGATCCACTGCATTGTTTGATGAATAGCTCGTTGGAGGCCAGTGATGCATGTCTGCTATCCTTCAGTCTCTGCTCATCTGTTGCAAGTCTAATGGCCACATACTTCAGCGTACATTGCAGCAGCTATGCTAAATTTGCAGATGTACTTCCTCATATGCTGGCAGGTTTGTCTCAGTTTATCAGTGTCAGGCGCACACAGACCATCAATCAACCTTCAGCTTAGCTGTGGTGGCAGTGTCAGCTCAAGTCAACAACTAGATCAATAGGCTTTTAAAGCGGTCCTTCCTTCCAGTCAGTAATGTCCTTTTTTAGGTTAATGTTGCACTGTGAGTTGGCATGGAAATTTTTATAAGATCACCTATTATTTTGTGTAATAAGTTCAATTTGTTAATGTTTATTTAGAATTTGACCTCTGATTTTTGTCTTTTTGATTGTTTTTAGCATTTTTCTGGGTACTTAAAGGGATAGGTCACCCAAAAGTGTAAACTGTCATCATTTACTCACCCTTCGGTTATTCTAAACAAGTATGAACACAAAATAAGATACTTTGAAGAATGTTGGTAACCAAACAGTTGACTTAGAAAAAATTCTATTAGAAGTCAATGGCTACCGTCAACTGTTTGGATACCAACATTCTTTAAAATATCTTCTTTTGTGTTCAGCAGAAGGAAAAAACTCATACAGGTTTGAAACAAATAGAAGGTGAGTAAATGATGACAGAACTTTGTATATTTAGAATCAATATGAGTCTGGCTTCATTGAACAAGTGTCTTCAAAAACAAGTGTTTTGGAAGTCACTGGAGTTAATACAGGACTTAAAAATGAATATTGACTCTAGAACATTTTCAATGACATTTTCAAGCTTTCCTGGAACGTGGGAACACTGTTGATATGTGTTTACCAAGAATACAAGGATAGACCTGTAGTATAGGCCCATTTTTTCTTTCTTTTTTCCATTTGAGAAAAGAAAATCGAAAACGATTCATAACAGTTCTTCTTTCACCAAAACAGGTGCATGTTCAAGCCTATAGCTAATAGCCTGAAGAGATGAGCAATATGTGACAGCATAAATTATAAGAAAACAAGAGTCCATCTGTGCACTTGCATCACGTTTTAACAAGCCCTAGTTTTGAGTCATATTTTACACATCTTTTTATGAACATGTGGCAGTGACCTACCTGTTGTATCTGCAGATTTATCATGTATAGCATTATTATGTATAGTGTCATGATGCTTATCACTATTGTGGGGCTTTCTGGAGTATTTGGTAAATTACAGCATATATCTGTCAGGTATTTCGTATTATTTGCCATTATCTATTCACCGCTCATCTGAGTAAGTGAAACTGGCACTACTTTGATGTCTCTCATATCTCATTGCTCTCTCGTTTAATACAAATGCAACTGCCGTGGCCTTGCCTCTTAGTTATCAATTGTACTGAAAATGACCTCAGACAGCTTGCTTCAGTATTAATATTACAGTAATATTGCTGCAGGCTGCCCAGAGTCAGGGTCTTGTCCTAATCACTTTTTACACTTCAAACCCTAGTGCCTTTAAATTGTTTTAGGACTCAGGTCAAAGATTTTTAAGCAGTAATTTTGGCATTTATACAGTTAGTCACATTTCTTTACACATAATTCTTTGTTGTTGGTATTGTTGTAATGTTTTGTGCTGCCATCAGACATATTGAGATTTTAATCTCAAGAGACTGACCAGATAATATAATAATATTTTGAAAAAATAACAAAAAAAGAGGTCTAAATGGTAGAAATGACTGTAATGCTCTCTCACATTGCAGCAATGGGATGATGTGTCCTCAGGTCTGTCAGAGCAGTTATATTTCCCGCACTATGTGCTCAGTCATCCGTTCATCCCATTTCTAAAAGATTATGGTGAATGAGCCAGACCTTCATCCACCCCAGGATCCTGGTTTTGATCCTCTTCTACAGCCTGTGCGTAGCTGCAGGCCTTATTCAGAAAGCTGTGGGTGGGTCATCAAGACAGGCAGGCATCTGGAGATTGTGCCGTTCAGCTTGGGATGATGGATTCAGCAAAGATTGGCGTGATTGGCTGGAGTGGCTGTGTGCATTAATAATGGAGGCGCTGCTGGTTGTATTTATAGAAAGATTGGAGGGTGGTGGCTCTATGAATGGGGAATGATATATGACAGAACCTCCCTAACTAATCAGCCGCCCGCGGTAGGGTGCATGTACACTGCATGTACACTGGCAGACTTTGACGCACACAAACAAACATAAACTTGCAACTTTCAGTGCTCCATTTAGCTGAAAACATCTTTTCATTTCTCGTGTCTGAAGTTCTGTCTAAACAGTTAAAGAAATATTTTGGGGTTCAAAATATTCAATATTCAAGTTCAATGGGGCATATGCCACTTGACCAAAATGGAAAACTGGTCTCATCGCATCTGTTTTTCAGAGAAATAATATAACAAATATTAATAGCAGCATGAACTGACGGTGATAATGAAGGCAATCAGCTAAGCTGCATATTTCTTTTTGTTGTTGGCTTTTTATTGGGTTTTAATGTCTGAATGATAGTAAGAAAAATAATTTGAAAAAAAAAAAAAAACACTTTTAGATATCACTCTATGAGAAGGACAGTTTAGGCTCATCTTTGGTAGCTCCTTTGAAGGCATCTTGAGTATAACTGCTCCATATTTAATGAAGCACATACACATCTGGTTCACATACCTGAACCAGAAGCAGTAGACCTGTTTTACACAATACAGAAGTTTGTTGTGCATAACCACAATTGACAGCCCTTGGCATGACGTTGATTTCCTAAAAAAACACCTACAATGGAAGTACATTTTTAAGCATTTAAAAGCAGAAATGTGAAGGTTATACTTTTTTTTTATAAAAGTATATCATCATTTTTATCATCAGTTTTAACATGTTATAATGGCAACAAAGTTGTATAGTTTAAGATAACTTTAGAGAAAATGTTACTAAGCAATATTTTGTACTAAAATCATGTTAATGCCAGCTTTTTAAAAGGGACATATAATGTGATAAAAAATTTTCCTTTCTCTTTAGAGTGTCCAAGCTGTTTGTGATGAAATAAGATCCCTAAAGTTGCAAAGTCTCAAACCCAAAGAGATATTATTTATAAAAGTTAAGAATTTTCCAGGCCCTCGTAAAATGCCTCGTTTAAACACACCCCACATGTCTACGTCATGATGTGGGAAGATTTGCATAACATCGCACAAATGTTCACGCAAAGAAAGGAGTAACTTTAACTCTAACTCTAACTCGCTGTAGTATTGTTGTTGCCCCCATGTCATGAAAACGCTGTGTGTTTCGTTGTGAAAGCAAAGCTTCTTTGTTTGGCCTTCCAAAAGAGGACACGACTAGAAATCAGTGGTTAACTTGTATTTACAAGACAGATCAACCCAAATATTCAGATGCGTGCAGCACATTTTACAGAGGACTGTTTCCTGGGAGAGTGGGAGAGAACAATGCCGGTGTTCTGACAAATAATGCTGACACACAGGCTGTATGTTTTCATATGTGAAGGATTTGCCACTGATGATTCAAACTGAGTTTTGAGCAGTGTAGAGTAGCGCTTGTTGTTGGTCGTTCCTCCAATCACAAATGCAGACATGGTTTTATGTTTATGCGACGCGATGCAACGCAACATTTAAAAACACATTATAATCAGTAATTATGTCCCCACTGGATGCAACAAATGCCTCGTTTGTAAAGGATTTTGTTGGTTCAGCCAATAACAACACACTGGATAGCTGATCAATCAGAGCACACCTTGCTTTTCAGAAAGATGAGCTTTGTATAAATTGACACGTTTCAGAAGGCGGGGCATAGAGGAGAAACAATAATGTACAGTATGTGTAAAATAATGTGTTTTTTAATGTTAAACCACATAAACACATTTCATTACACCAAACACACAACATAATATTCTTTTTTAGCAATGTCATATGACCCCTATAAGTCTTGTGGCTACACCATTGAAAGTGAAACTGGCCCCCTTCACATTTGTTGTAAGTCACTCTCACTGATTTGCTGCTGATTGAAAGCTTGTATTAAACCCAATGTATTTCTTTAAGCTTTTCTCACAGACACAATGGATTAAATATTTTTTCCATAATATCAAGGCTTAAGACTTCTGGCTTCCTTTCAACATAAGGTCAGAGATGTTGGCTCTTCACACTCTGTCCAGGTGGCTGCTCTTATGTTATACAGAGCGCAGATTCTCCAGAGCTTTGGTAATTAGGAAAGAAGACTACGTAATGATGGCCATAATCATCACATTAACATTTGAAAGCAGAAAGCTTCCACACTAGACAGGATTGATTTTATTCACACCCCTCAAATGCATTATTGCCAGATTATTGCTTTATTTTCAAAACAGCCATGGACCATTGACTGCAGCACCCTAATTGATCACAGTCTTAGAGATTAGAGCTAAGAACCAGCATCACTTGTGTTGTGTCTCCATCAAAAGAGATTATTAGAAAGTGATTTTACAGAATCAATAATATGATTTATTGAGTTACACTAAATATGTTAACAGTACAGTAAGGAGATTCAGTAAAATTGTGCTTTGTACTGCATTCTTGGGATTTAAAAAAAAAAAACATTTCAGATGTTTCTCCATGCATCTTTCTAGATGTAAAAAAAAAACCCCAATGCTGTCGTGAAATGGCACTTTATCATTTCAGTCATACGCATCATTTAGCAGTATCCTGGGAGCACGCATCCCTATGTTTCCTTGAGCAGAATGTGCAGTTTTGTGTGACAGCTGCGGATTTGGATTCTTGTGAAAGCTGGAGGAATGTTAAGCGTCTTTTCAGTTCTTTTTATTGCTTTGAATAATTTAAAATGCAAACACAGATAGGAGTTGAAGCGTGCACACGTATTGTCGAAGCTGAGGGCCCTGGAGGAGAGGGAGGGGGAAGAGAAGTGCTGTTTGAATTGTTGCCATATTGATTGGCCTATATAGAATAGATTAGAACGATATAAAGATGATTCCTTGTGTGTTGGTTTCCCCTTTCATCCACAATTAGAACACACAAAGTCAAATTTAAGCTTCAGCATCTTGATGCTATTCTCTCTGTTTTCCATCTGACACTCTCCACTAAAATTAATTGAGAATATCAAGGCTGCTGTCATTAACTATCAAAGGCAGAAGCTTTTAGAGGTAATGGTTAGTGTATGTTAATGAATAACGATTAATGCACGTAAAAAAACATGTAGCTGAGATAAAAGCCACTCTTATCTCTCTTTATGTTAAACTATTTATGGATAGATGCTAAGCTAATGATTTTGAACGCAGTGAGAATTTGTTGAATGAAGGTTTTGATGTGTTCAAGTACAAGTAAAGATTCTTTATTGGCATCTGTGGTTCCATATAGAACCTTTAACATCCATAGAATTTTTCAATTCTACAAAAGGTTTTTATAGTGGGAAAAAAAGGTGCTTCAGACGATTAAAATGTTCTTTGAGGAACCCAAAATGGTTCTTCTGCACTGCAAAACCCCTTTTGTTGCCTTTTTTAAAGGAATATAAAGAGACTTTTCATTGTTCCATGGCATCCAGAATAGGACAGTGGGAATCTGACCAAGATTATACCTTCAACATGCCATTGATGTTTTATGGTGGTCATGTCTTTTTGAGGGCCGGCAGGAATATTTATTATTGATTCCGGTGAAGGTGGTTAGAAAGCTGCCCACAGAACTCCTTTAAATACCAAGCTTCACATAAGTGACATCAGCACCCTGTGTAATATTGACCCTGCCTTCTAAATGTCAAGTCACTATCATTTACCCAATATGACACTTCTACACAGTAATTTATGCTCAGAAGGTGCTGCAAAAAAAACAGAAAAGGAAAAAAAGAGAAAGGTGACAAATGACAAAATGCACAATATTACAACATACAAAACAATAATTTTAAATTAGCAATGGAGGGTACAAATAATATACACTGAAGAATACAAAGTAGTATTTTGTATGTCCTTTCATTCTTCGTATTGTCAGTTTAAAATATGTGGTGGTTTTAAATTGATGGTTAAAGTTTTGATACTGCAACTCAATCTGTCAAATCCCATTGAGGAGGATGATGTGTCACTGGCTGGTTTGGAGCATTGAATATTAGAAAGTGACAGCAACTAGATTGGGTCAACTGTGGCCTAATGGTTAGAGAGTTGGACTTGTAACCTGAAGGTTGCAGGTTCAAGTCTTGTAGTTGGGTGGGGGGAGTGAATGAACAGTGCTCGTTCACCCTCAATACCCATGGCTGAAGTGCCCTTGAGCAAGGCACTGAACCCCTGATTGTATTCACTTCTCACTGCTGTGTGTGTGCACTTGGATGGGTTAAATGCAGAGCACCAATACTGAGTATGGGTTATCATACTTGGCAAATGTCACAACTTTCATCTGTTTGATGGATGGCTCAACTCGTCCGAGCATGTTTATGTGTGTGTCATATGCTTTCCTACAAAATACAGCATTTTCAACACGTTCAATGAAGAAAGGTGCTTAAATATTTAATTAAATTATTTTCTTTTAATTTTATATTTGAAATTAAATGTAGGCTACATGTTTATATTATGATTTCTGTAATCTTTGTAATCCGAAATTAACTAAATTAACAATCAGTATTTATATGAAGTAATAAGTTTAATAATAACAAAAAAACTAACATTTTATATGCTATTTCATAACTCATACCAGTCACACTTATTTCATAACACATAACAGTTTTAGCAATGGTAAATGTTTTGTAATGTGTGAAAATCATGCACTAACATGAATGCTGAACATGTCTAATATTAAGTAATTGGTAGGTAAAATGAGTTTCTTTTTATTTTTCTACAAGGAATGGAGTATTTTTGGATTATTCGATTAATGTCAAAGTTATAAAAATTTTGTTTTATTTGTTGTACGATGCAGTCAGCATGTCAGTGCTTCGAAGATGAAACGTCACTCAGAAACTGCTAGTACATTTCAATTACAAATAAAGCAAGTAACGGTAAATTAAATGTGAACATTTTTTTAAGTAAAAAGAAATAGTATTTTATTATAAAACATACTTCAACTTAAGTTTACAACTTAAAAAAAGTACAATGTGGGATTTGTGCCTCCACAGCTTAAAAAAAAAAAAAAAGTTGTGATACAGTGTCATAATCTTTTCCATTTTGTTTTATTACAGTATCAGTGCTCGGTTTGGCCTGTGTTTGTGGAATTGAATTTTGACATCTGTAGTGCGTGTGTGAATTGCACTTTCGCCGAGGAAGAGAAAGCATGTACTTGTCAGAGTGCAAGCTCCACTGATCCAGTTTCGTCCCGCCTTCCCTCTCAGCCATCTCTCTGAAACAGACACACAGAGACATTTCAATCCTGTGTTTGCTCACTCAAATCCCTCTGACGACTGCATCATGGCAAAATATGTCCCTCACAAAATGCCAAATCAGCTTGGCTTGCACCTGAGGGAGCCGTGGCAAAACAGCAGTGCTTTCTGTCAGGAAACCACAGCCTGAACTGTTGCAATTCTGTCAAACACCATCAGTTGGAGGAAACACACTAAACCAGCTTTATTTGACATGTTAATACAGCTGTGATTTACCCAAGTATGTCATCATATTTTTGTGGAGGTTTGGAAAATCAGTTTGTTTTCCTTGCAAACCAATTGCTGGCTGAGAGGAAATTTTCCATTTCGTTTTTTAACTCTAAAACACATCTATTTGCAAACCAAATACTCCACCTCAAGATAAAATAACAAGAGAAACTGAGATCTCTTCAGTTTAAAGAGCTATTGCAAAGAAATGATTAAAATATCAGTATTAATGGAAAAAGATTGTGAGTCGACAAAATACACAACCACATCTTCTGCTAGCATTTAAGGGATTTACTGGAAACACCTCAATAATGCAGTGGTTTGTGCGTGTGAAGGATTTTGAGGTTGATTTCACTCGTTTTTTGTCTTTTCTGAGATTTATTTTTCTCTTTGATTTACCTCAGACTGTCAAGACTAGTATTTTTTCAAATGTCTTTTCTCCCTTTAGGATATACTGTAGCTGTCTGAGCATTAATTTGTAATCCCCTAGAATAAGAAAACCATTTTTTTTATTTTTTTTTTTTACTTTGTTGATTTGATTTGTTGTGGGCATATGATGTGTCTGATCCTTTTGTTAGCTTTTATGATAGCTTGCGTAGGATTTAATAAGTTCTTCCTAGTTGTATAATCCATGCCCATTAGCTCTGTTTTTAACACAAGCCTCAGTGCATTAGCTTAGAAAACCTACACACTGACCACAACAGCTGAGTCAGTGAAGCCTTTGTGGACCGCACAGATCCAAAGTTCGCTTGAGGGTGTCTTTTCAGACATACAGGCAAGAAAAAGAAAGGCCAGGAGAGTTTATTGACAAATAAGAGGAGGTAGTTTGATTGCATAACATCGTGTTATTTAACACGTATAACTTTAATGCATCCATTTTGTCTGTTTTCTTTGCTAAATCCAAATAGAAACCTAATTTATTTATGCATGGCACTTCCCACACGGCTGTTTAAGTCATTACATATTCATGAGACAAACTGGACTAGATTGATTGGACTACAGTCGAAATCTAGAGGTTATTATTGGGATAGTTCACCCAAAAATAAAAATTCTGTCATCATTTTATTATCCTTAAGTTGCTGCAAACCTGCATGATTTTTTTCTATCGTGCAAAACAAAATGAAAGATATTTGTACATTTTTCAATTGTGTTTTCCATACAGTGAAAGTCAGTGTGGTCCAAACAACATTGGAACCCACTGACTTTCATCTTATGCACAAAGACATTTTCTTTTAAAATGTATTTTCTTTTAAAATCTTTTATTTTGTGATCCACAGAAAAAAAAAGTAATACAGGTTTAGTTTTCTATATATTTCTATATAACTTACATTTTTTTTCTGTTTTATATATATATATAATTTGAGGACTTCAAATTAAAGTTATTTGCTAGTTGCCAACATTTCTAATTTTCAAGTTTTAAGTTTACGTTAACATTAAAATCAAATATTCTTTTC
This sequence comes from Carassius carassius, assembly GCF_963082965.1. Classification (NCBI taxonomy): domain Eukaryota; kingdom Metazoa; phylum Chordata; class Actinopteri; order Cypriniformes; family Cyprinidae; genus Carassius; species Carassius carassius. Next base: position 31,452,510 of record NC_081755.1, on the reverse strand, counting down.
CATCAAAAATGTAATTATTAGATGGAAGAATTTTTTCATATTTCTAGTTAAAGTTTACCATAAAAACACTAGAAAACTTAGTTTTGAATTGTCCCTTTAAGACTATAGTCTGGACTATCTTCTATATATTCTGCAATATTATAAGAGAAGCTGAAAGCAGCATGACATCAATATGTCTCGTTCATAGTGGGATGATCCGTCCTGCGTTTGTGCCATCATGTGTGGCGTCTCCAATCATTTTTCAAGCATGAAAAACCCAAGCATCAATCCCATAGCCCACCCACTCTCTCCCCCTGCAGCGTTCCGCTCCAATGTGTGTAACCTCTTTATGTGCTTCCATTCAGGAACATTTCTGCGAGCTCTTTCCCATTGAGATGTCTTTGCTCTTATCAGTCTAGCCAGAAAAGGCAGGCTAGCGAGGCATTGTTCGGCCTCTCGGAGGTGGCTGGGACTAAAGCTGTTTTCATGTTTTGACATTATCACTGCGCCCGTTGAGTGAGGTTTGAGCTCAGAGGAAATACGAGGCTGTCATGTGCCCAATGGCTGGTTGATGAGCAGGACACGAGGTGACATCACTGTCACACACGAGCAAAGAAAAGGTGGAAGTCGCTTGACATCATTTCTGTTATTGACAAGACATGGTGACCTTTCCCCTCTCCCTCGCTTTCTCTCTTTCCATACATGCTCGCTTATTCTCTCTCTCTGTCTCTTTGAAACACGCTCATAAATACTCTGTATGTGGGCTGCTGCTCTGTGTAAGAATATCAGGCTCTTCTTATAGAACCACAGGTCACTGCTGAATGATGTTGAACTCTGAAGTATCATTGTGTGAATAGAATATGAAATCTCTCCACTTTAATGAAGGCATGATGCTGAGGTGTTTCATGAGACTAGTGGCTCTTGAAATCTTCTCTTTTTAAGCTCTCTTCTCTTTTTTTAAATTACGTGAGTGTGTTTTTAAGGGTCTGAGCTTCTTCAAAATTGTCACCCAGATTCTGACTCAGAACAGTGTCTTTTGTCAGAGTACAGTACTGAATTAAAGAACTGGCTCCTTATCAGGTCACAAGTTGAACTGGAATTTGGATTCGAAGGGCAAAAGGAGGATGTTTCAAAATTGCACACAGTAAATTAACATGCTAATGGATTCGGGGGAAATGCTCTTGGTGCCTAAAGTTGTATCTATCTATCTATCTATCTATCTATCTATCTATCTATCTATCTATCTATCTATCTATCTATCTATCTATCTATCTATCTATCTATCTATCTATCTATCTATCTATCTATCTATCTATCTATCTATCTATCTATCTATCTATCTATCTATCTATCTATCTATCTATCTATCTATCTATCTATCTATCTATCTATCTATCTATCTATCTATCTATCTATCTATCTATCTATCTATCTATCTATCTATCTATCTATCTATCTATCTATCTATCTATCTATCTATCTATCTATCTATCTATCTATCTATCTATCTATCTATCTATCTATCTATCTATCTATCTATCTATCTATCTATCTATCTATCTATCTATCTATCTATCTATCTATCTATCTATCTATCTATCTATCTATCTATCTATCTATCTATCTATCTATCTATCTATCTATCTATCTATCTATCTATCTATCTATCTATCTATCTATCTATCTATCTATCTATCTATCTATCTATCTATCTATCTATCTATCTATCTATCTATCTATCTATCTATCTATCTATCTATCTATCTATCTATCTATCTATCTATCTATCTATCTATCTATCTATCTATCTATCTATCTATCTATCTATCGGTAAATGGTACATAACCCTGGTCTACTGACATTCAAGTGAAAAAATCTGTTAGAAATGTCAGAAAGAGAGAGGGTGGCTGTGGTTGAGCGAGTAATATTCCCCTCTCTGTCTGAGACATTTTACAGATCTTATAATATTTTCTGAACGTCTTTTGAAATTGCAGCCATTTTGGAGAAAACAGTCTGAGCGGGATCTCAGATCTTAATTAGCCCCATGGTGGAGAGTTGTCGACTCAGAGGGGGAGTTTGATTTGTAGCTTCCCCTAAGGTGCGTGTATGTGGAAGTACAGCTGTTTTCAGCTCTCTAATGTGATATCTGTTATATAACCAGACCAGGATCATACAGAGTACACAGTAGAGATTTTGGCAGCTTTTTTTCCCATCTGTGGGAAAATGTTTCTCTGCAAATGCTGTTGTATGTTGTCTCTTGACATGCCTGTGTCATGATGAGTGTTCGATTCAGTGACATAATCGGACATTCCCAATACTTCAAAATAATTATAAATAGCAGGAAAGAGAGCTTCGGAAGTAAGTCACTGTTATTACCCCAAACCATGAAATATGGTGCGTTGGTTATTGTTTTATGTGCTCCTGTGTATCGATGACTGATGGAGACAGGGAATTAGGATGACTTGCTTCCATTATGTGGAGGAGACTGCAGAATAACTCTCTGAGGACCGAAACTCTCAGAGGGGCCGAGCTTGTGTCTTAGTTGCTTGATTGCCATTCGCTCTGACACACAAGATTGTGAGGTCATAAGAGACAGTCTTTAAGAGAATAAGTGTGCACATACATAATTTCCTGTCCCATCTGTACGGTCTCTTGCACACAGAGCATTGGCCTGTGGATAGGCACGTATGTACCTATGCGTTTGTGTGTATGTATCAGAGAGAAATTGGCCGTTCCAGTTTCATGGTGTGAAAGTGGGGCGGTCTGTTCCTTGGAAGTTTCCCAGTTTAATGTCCTGGGGGCCGAGATACTGAAAATATCTATCTATATAGATGCTTTGTCCTACATTAAAGTGAGGGTGAAAGAGAGAGAGTGAGAGAGCTTGAGAAATTGAGGGAGGGCAGAACACCTGAGATTGTGCAAACGACAGAGAGTGATAAGATAGAAAAGCCATTTTAGGGATGGAAGAAGGACTATGCGGATTTTCCCGTTGAAAACTCACAGGAGGTCTAGATGGACAGAAATGACCAGTTGGTTTTATCTATACATGTGACTATTGAGTTGGTGAATAAAGATAAACTACAAGAGCTGATGTCTGACAGGTTTGTCCGAGCACGTAACAATCACTGTAAAACCTTGTACACAATAGACGACACAACTTAACCTCTGGTGGAGACCACATAGGCTAGGCCTACTTAAGCACAGTTTCAACCAACGAATAAAGTTATGATCCTCTGAATACTACACCTGCCGAATGTAGTATCGTTTTCGCCAGACGAGATTTCACAGAGACTCGCGAGATTAAATGTGACTTGCAAACAAAAACAAATGGAGGATGAACAACATTGTCAGTTGGTTCTTCTTGTGCAAGTTTTGTTTTTAGTCCTGTTCACACAAAGAACGATAACTTTAAAGACAACTATAAAGATAACGATATTAGCGTCCACACCAGTGTACAATATCATCTGTAAGTTTACGCTCATCTGCCGCTTTAATTCTCGAGCTCGTTAGTGATTCTGATCACATGTCAATGTCTTTTATCATTCATCAGCTGGAGAATTAAAAAAAAAAAAGTTATTCCAACGATATTGTTTTATCTGTGCCTTTATCGTTACAGCTATGGTGCGGACTCTGACATTCTTTAATATTGAAAGCGATTTTACATTGAGAAATCCAAAAGAAAATAAAGTTATCTTTTTCAATAGTCCACTTTTGAGGCATGGTTGTGATGGCCAAGATTCAGGTATAGAAGCACGCAACATCTGGTTGGTGAAGTTTGCTCGCTCTCATTGGCTATCACGAGTATCAAGTCAGAAGCAGCCTGATCAAGAGTCATAAATACTGTAGGTTATCAAACATGTTTTAGGCTGGTCTCCCAGCTTGACCAGCTAAAATGTTTTCAAAAGTGCTTTGAAACCAGCCAACAGCTGGGATACTAGAAGACAAGCTTAAACTGGTTTAAAATGTTTTTTTTTTTTTTTTCAGCAGAGCTCACATACAGAGGCTTTTAGAAATAACTGTATTTTATTGGGAGATTATTGCCGTTTGAGAAAGCTTCTACACTGTAAAACAATAAAGTTCAGATTAAGAAAAAAGAAAGAAAGAGAAAAGGTAAGAAAGAAGCATGTTGCATTTAAGTTTAAAATAAAAAATGGCATTAATAACAGCTCTCAGACATTTTCTGTGGTTATCTTGAATTAACTCATTCACTGCTGTAAATGCAGTTTTAATTTTTCTATAAATTCTTGTCAATGCAACTATAGATGTCTTGCTCTGAAAATCGATACGCTAATGTTTTTTATTCATCCAAATTATTATTCATCCAAAAGTTTTAATTTCAAATCTGTATACATTTCTTTCTTCTGTGGAAAATATATTTTGTTTGTTGTCCATACAGTTTGGTTATCAATACAACACCTTCCTTTGAGTTCTGTAGAGGAAAGAAAGTCATACAGGTTCATATGAATAAATGATGACAGAATTTATATTTTTGGGTGAACTATACTTTAACATGAAGTGAACTCTGCAATCGTTTCTGCAGTCATTCAAATCTTGCAAGGTGAAGGTCTCAAACTCAAAGCTATCTCAATAGACCTTAATCAGATTAGATGCCATATTGATTTTTATCACGGATGAAAACAAGGCTGCATAGGATAGATTTACATTCTTTACAGTGGAATACACTGCATAAAGGTCTTAGATCCTAAAATTAAAAATTATTATTTTTTTTTTATTATTAAAGTTTTGTCAGCTGAACAACCAGTATGTTGTAAAAAAAAAAAAAAAAAAACTTTTCCATTGAATGCACTATAATTCTATCCCTCACAGCCTCATTTTCATTCCTGTCAAAAATTAAATATGGTGCTAAAGTCTATAATGGTGAGAATCAACAAACATTGTGTAAAAAGGCAAGCTCAGAACATCACATTATGGCAAGAACAACAAAGTAAATCAGCAACACATTAATCCAATAAATGTAACCGCATAATTTACTCGTGGGTTTTAAAATAGAGGAGGCACACTAATTGTATTGGTCTGGAGATCCCTGCCGATTGTTATTATTATTATTTGCTTAACCACTTTAAAATGGCTTTTTGGTGGCTTTTAGTCAGAAAACGTTAAGAAAATTACACACATACAGCAAGATAATTTGAATGAACTTACCTGTCCTATTGCTTAAAACAAACATCCATCCCTTCTTAAAAATCTGTGTTAAAAGAGTTAGCCTGTTGTGCTATTTAATCAGGCCTACTGTTCTAGCTCCCTTTATTTTTAATTTGTATATATATATATATATATATATATATATATATATATATATATATATATATATGTATATATATATATACTGTTTGAATGACAGTTTGGAAAATCTGTTGGAGATCAAATATTCAATATCAGGACTCATCATAAGTACTTAGTAATTATCAGCCCTGCCGCTACGGTTGTCACATAGCAGTTGTAATTACATCAGCAGATTCGGCATATTCGCGACAGAAAAGCAGCGCTTTCACGTAATGGTATTTCAACTGTGAAATTACAAACAAAAATATATACATTCTGAGACATGAACTGAAATAAACTGTGAATTTTATTAACATTAAATTGTCCTCATTTTCACCTCAGAATTTTGGGGAAGCTGTGTCTCCCCTGCCTCCCTCGACGAGCCGGCACTGCTCATGCTACGATGCTCCCTTGGGAGCTCACAAATCCTTATCAAATCAACAACATGTTAAATATGAAACTGTTTGTCCAGACAACTCGTAGACAAGTTAGGGCAACACTTAGGGTAATACTATTGATTAGATATAGGGTGATATTGTTATTGTAGATTTCAAGTATTTCAAGTTTTCATAGGATCTGTTGTTTAAAAACCCTTCTGTTAAAATGTAATTGCAATTTTTCCCACAGCACGTGGAAAAGATTCACAACCCTACACAATGCACGATACACATCTAACTTCAGAAACCTTGATACTGAGTAATCGCTCAACAGGCTCCGTAACCTTGAAGCTCATTAAAATTTTGCAGAAATACGAAGCTGCAAGTTTGCTTGGACAGAGTAAATGAGAGAAGTGACCCATGGGAGGATAAGGAAAGAGAAAGAGATGCGGAGAGATACTGTTATCTTGCACTCGTTATCTCTTCATGTGATTGATGCCCTCTGTAGGGCATCAATCACTTCCTTTGTCTTGATTCCTCTTTCCCCCTTTGCTAAAGATTAATTGAGATATGCTCAGTTCATTGTGTGCTGTGACATCCTTCATGTCCTAACTATGACCTTAAGGGAAAAGTTCACTCAAAAATAATAAATAAATCTACTTACTCACCTCCACGTCACTCCAAACAAATGCAGCATAGTTTACAAAAATGATTAGTGTATAAATAAGTTTGTACTAAATGAAAATACACCCTATTTTGTAAATTCAAGTTATTAACGTTATTGTGAACAAATCATCCCTGCATATGTTTTTATTTTGACCTTTTAATTTTTAGTCAAAATGTCGATCTTCTTGTGAAATGAAAGTAATGAAGTAAAACTCGATCTTCTTGTGAAATGAAACTTTACTCTTCAGACTCTTCTAATCATTTATTCCCTTTAAAGCCCACCTCTTTCTTACAGTCCTCCACAAGCTCACATTCATTTAGCTCCAATGCCCACAACTCATAGAACTAAGTTCCTGCTTTACCTTTTTTGATAATCTGTTTCATTCAAATTCTGTATGTCACAATATGGAATACAAAATCTGTTGCTACTTTTGTTTTATCGCATCTTTAAAAGAAAAATTCACTCAGAAATGAAAAAAAACTGTTGCTATAAAACCATTGTTGTGTTCATAGTAACCAGGCCTTGTCAGGCAATAAAAAAGACCAACAAATATATTCTAGTATTTCTATTATAGTAATGTTTGTATTACACCTCTTCTGGATATAATTGCAGGGTAGTTTCAAGCTGCATGGAATATAAAATGTCTGGGGGTGTTAAGATAGGGGTTGGTGTCAAAGAATTGTGTTATAATTACCCCTAAAAATACAACTCATTATATACTTAAACTATAAAGATGTTTTCTCTGTTTTGGAGGGATTATTATTTTTAAATCATACCCTATTTATTGTATTGAAATTTGTTAATACTTTACTATATTTAAGGGTGGATAATTTTATCAGTTGTTTATTATTCATGCAACAGTACCTAACTAAAATAACTTTGTCTGGTGCTCTTATGAAAGTTCATAGCATGATTTGTGAAAATGTAACTGTAATGACCCAGAACTCGACATGGGATTCATTTGCAGGCTTTATTCAGAAACTCTAGTCGTACAGGCAATGGTCAGTAACAGCAGTTTCAACAATGCAGGAAGAGCAGAGACGTAGAGATGGAACAGACAGAATGTCAGGATCACAGGCAGAGAATCAATGTCCAATAAACAAGCAAGGGTCGGTAGATAGGCAGCAGAGGTACGTGATGGATAACAGGTAAGATCAGCAACAGGAAAACAAAACCGGGTAATAACGCTCAGAAATGACAGACACAGCAAATCAAGACTTCGCGTTGAACTGATGTGATAGTCCCGTTTATATTCACCAGTCCTAATGGATTGCACCTGTGACGGTGATCAGAGTCCAAGGACGGGGCTTATGGGTAATGTAGTGTAGTCAGTGTAAATGAGTGGGTGGATGCGTGTGTGTCAATATTCAGGTGAGGGTGCCCTCTGAATCACGGGGTTCGTCTCCGTGACAGAGCCCCCCCCCCCCCCCCCCCTGCGAGCGACTCCTGGCGCGAGGAGGCAAACGACGTCGGGGTCTACCACGGGTCGAGGGGCCGGTCTTTCGGGATGTAAATGATGAAATTCATCGATGAGATTGGGATCTAGAATATCCTCAGAATTTACCCAAGAGCATTCCTCTGGACCGTACCCCTCCCAGTCGACCAGATACTGCAGGATTCTTCCCCGACGTCTGGAATAGAGTAATTCCTGGACTTGGTAAGCCTCCTCGCCCTCAATGGTGATGGGTTGAGGGGCCTGTTCACGGGACCTCCCCTCCCCCTCGTCTCTGGGACCAGCAGCGGACTTGAGCAAGGACACATGAAAAGTAGGAGAAATACGGTATGTGTTAGGAAGTGCTAAACGGAAGGAAACTGGGGTTATTTGTCTGGTGATTTGGAATGGACCCATGTACCTTGGACTCAGTTTGCGGCATGGAAGTTGGAGACAGAGATCCCGTGTCGACAGCCACACCCATTGACCCGGCTGGTAGTTGGGACCTGGGCGCCGTCTGAGGTCCGCTTGCTCCATTTGCCTTCGCACAGTGTGTTGAAGGTGAACATGAGCCCGATTCCAAACCTCCTCACTGCGGGTCATCCAATCGTTCATGGCCGGAACATCCGTTGGATCCCCTGACTATGGGAACATTGGCGGTTGGAACCCCAGGACACATTTAAAAGGAGTTAGACCAGTTGAGGGTTTGAGAAGGGAGTTCTGAGCATATTCTGCCCATAATAAGTATCGAGCCCAATCGTTCTGATTCTGATTACAGTAGTTTCTGAGGAAGTGGTTCAATTCTTGGTTAAGTCTATCCACTTGTCCGTTGGCTTGGGGATGATAACCAGAGGTGAGGCTGACATTGACGTTCAGGGCTTTGAAGAAGGCTGACCATAATTGAGAGGTGAATTGAGGTCCTCGGTCTGACACGATGTCCTCGGGTAAGCCATATAACCGAAAGACCCAATTGCAAAGATGTTCTGCAGTCTGGAGAGCTGTGGGTAGTTTGGGTAGTGGAATGAGTCTGCAAGCCTTGGAAAACCGGTCGATGATGGTAAGTATGGTAGTGTAGCCTTGTGAATTGGGAATATCCGTAATGAAGTCTATGGCAATGTGAGACCATGGTCGGTGTGGAATGGGGAGTGGTTGAAGGAGACCGGCGGGGGATTGCTTGGATGATTTGTTTATGATACAGTTGTTGCACTGCTGTACGTAGTTGGTTGTGTCCTTGTGTAATGATTCTCACCAGAAGCGGTTCTCCAGCTGATGGATGGTTGCCGTGATACCTGGGTTTCCGGATGATGGATGGCAGTGAACTTGACTGATGACTTGATCACGAAGAAGTTCAGGGATGAAGATTCTGTCGGCTGGACAGGCTACTGGGGTTTTGTTTTGCTCCCTGTACTGCTGAAGCAGGGTCATAATGTCCCATTGAATGGGGGCAACGACTACATGAAAAGGTAGAATGGGTTCTGGATCTATAGAGATATCTTCCTCCTCGAACTGACGTGAAAGGGCATCTGCCTTGGTGTTCTTGGAACCGGGTCGATAAGTCTCCGAGAAGTCGAATCGGTTAAAGAACAAGGACCATCTAGCTTGGCGAGGGTTAAGGCGTTAGGCGGTGCGTAAATATTCCAAGTTCAATCAATCAATCAATCACATTTATTTATAAAGCAAATTTTAAAACAACACACGTTGGCCAAAGTGCTTTACATACGGCCCACTACATATAGTCTAAGATTATAAAACAAAGTATAAAACAATATCTTACAAATTAATTACAATCAAATGCAAGAGAGAAGAGATGAGTCTTTAAATGAGTCTTTTTTTTTTTTTTTTTTAAATGAGATTTAAATACATCCAGGGTGGCACAAGATCTAACATGGAGGGGTAAACTGTTCCATAAACGAGGAGCTGCAACAGAAAAGGCCCTGTCTCCTTTTGATTTAAGTCGAGACTTAGGAATGGTTAGCTGAAACCTTTGTACAGATCTTAAAGGCCTAGAGGATGTATGTATCTGAAGGAGTTCACTAATGTAACTTGGTGCCATCCCATTTAAGCCCTTAAATAATAACATCTTATAATTAATCCTAAATTTGACTGGAAGCCAATGAAGGGATGCTAGTACAGGTGTTATACTTTCATATTTCCTAGTCCCGGTTAATAGTCTGGCAGCAGCATTTTGAACCAACTGCAGACGTGAAAGTGATGCATGAGAAATACCATAGTACAATGAATTACAATAATCCAATCTGGACGTAATGAAAGCATGCATAACAACTTCCAAATCATTAAAAGACATAAAAGGTTTCAATTTTGCTATATTCCTTAATTGGAAGAAGCCACCTCTAACCACTGAATTTATATGCTTATCAAACTTTAACTCAGCATCAAAAAGAACACCAAGACTCCTAGCTTGATTATGTACCTTCGATTTAAAAGGGCCTAACTGACTAATTAAATGTTTGGAAGAACTCGGAGGGCCAAACACTATCACTTCAGTCTTCGATTCATTCAAGTGGAGAAAATTAACTGACATCCACTCCTTAATATCATTAAAACAGTCAAATAGAGACTGCAAAGCTGAATTATCCCCCATTTTTATAGGTAGATAAAGCTGAGTATCATCGGCATAAAGATGATAATATACATTATGTTTCTTACAAATCTCAGCCAATGGAAGCATGTAAATAGAAAACAAGACTGGACCCAGTATCGATCCTTGTGGAACCCCACACTTCAATAGAGCAGAATGAGATGAAAAATGTCTTAATTCCACAGAAAAAGTTCTCCCGGATAGATATGAGTTGAACCAATTTAAAGCTTTTCCTTGAATCCCTGCCCACTCTTTTAGACGCTCCAACAGTATTGCACGCACTATAGTATCAACAGCCAAAAACAAGTCATTTGATACTTTGAGAAGGGCTGACTCTGTACTGTGTTGAGCCCTAAATCCCGATTGAAACATATCAAAAATAGCATTTCCATTTAAATAAGTAGAAAGCTGTTGAAAGACAGCCTTCTCTAAAATTTTTGACAGGAAAGACAATTTTGAGATTGGCCGATAGTTCTTTAAATCAGATGTTTAGAAGGGGTTGCACCACTGCATGCTTGAAGCAAGATGGCACTACACCACTCAGTAAACTGGAGTTCACTATGGACAAAAGATCTAAACCAACCACGTCTAGTACCTGAACAAGGAGGCGCGGGGGAACAATATCTAAAGAACACAGAGTGGGCTTCATTTGGCAGACTAAGTCCACCAAATCAGGAAGTTCTTATGGTCTGTCAGTACTGTAAACGGATGAGTGGATCCCTCTAGCCAGTGCCTCCACTCCTCGAAGGCTGCCTTCATGGCAAGGAGTTCCCGGTCCCCGACACTGTAATTGCGCTCCGCTGAGTTGAGCTTTCTTGAATAAAAGGCACAGGGATGAAGCTTAGTGGTTGGGTCTGGACGTTGGGACAGGATAGCTCCGATACCAGTGTTGGAAGCGTCAACCTCTACAACAAAAGGTAATGAGGGGTCAGGGTGGCAGAGGATGGGTGCGTTGCTGAATCGTTGTTTCAATGTTTGAAATGTTTCATGAGTGGTTTTCGGACCATTGTAGTCGATGAGTTCCTCTTTTGACCATTGAAGTAAGTGGGGCGACAACAGTACTGAAGTTTCTGATGAATCTTCTGTAGAAGTTAGCGAATCCTAAAAATCGTTGTAATTCTTTGAGGGTTACGGGTTCAGGCCAGTTAAGAACGGCGTTGACCTTCCTCTCGTCCATGGCCATCCCTCCGGGACTGATTATGTACCCCAAAAATGTGGTGGAGGTCGTGTGGAACTCGCATTTCTCAGCCTTGGCGTATAATTGGTACTTGATGAGATGTTGAAGAACTGATCTGACGTGTCGTACATGTTCTAGAAGTGTGTTGGAGTAGATCAGAATATCATCAATATAAACGATCACAGATTTGTTCAGCATGTCCCTGAAGACCTCGTTTATGAATGACTGGAACACAGACGGACTATTGACCAGTCCGAACGGCATAACGAGCTATTCGTAGTGCCCAGTGGTTGTGGAGAAGGCCGTCTTCCATTCATCTCCCTCTCTAATGCGAATGAAATTGTATGCACACCTCAAATCCAGCTTGGTGTAGTACTGGGCAGTGCGAAGCTGTTCAAGAGCTGAAGGAACCAACGGGAGTGGATATCTGAACTTAACAGTTATGTCGTTTAATCCACGATAGTCAATGCAAGGGCGGAGACCACCATCCTTCTTCTTCATGAAAAAAAACCCCAGATGAAGCAGGGGATGTAGACGGTCTAATGAAACCCTTCTGGAGTTCTTCATTGATGTAATCCTTCATGGCTTCGGATTCAGGTTGAGACAATGGGAAGATGCGGCCCTTTGGAGGAGAATGCCCTGGCAGAAGATCGATGGCACGGTCATATTTACGGTGGGGAGGTAAGGTGTTGGCCTGTTCCTTACTGAATGCCTCTGTAAGATCAGCATACTCCTCTGGAAGGTCGGAAATGGATTCTCGTGCTGGAGAGAGTGACACGGAACAGACAGGAATGGGATTGACCAGAGAAAGACAGTTCTGTTGACAACGATTGCTCCATTTCACAATTTGGCCTTCTCTCCAGGAGATTTGTGGATCATGCAGACGTAACCAGGGTAATCCCAGAATTACGGGAGTGTGAGATGTGGGGAGAATGTAGAATTGAATCCTCTCCTTGTGAAGTAAACCAGCCGCCATCAATAGTTTGCGAGTGAGGTGAGTGATGGATCCAGAGCCCAGCGGTCGACCATCTATTGTCTCCACTGAGAGAGAGGTAGAGCATGAAATCAGTTGAATGTCATATTTTTTAGCAAATTCTTCAGAAATGAAATTGCCAGCAGCCCCAGAGTCGAATAAAGCAGTGGTAGTAATTTGTTTGTCGCCTATCCACAATTCAACTGGAATGCTTACACACTGTATATCGCAAATGGAAGTGAGAGGAGTACTCACCGAGCGTTGGGAGGAAGTAGATGCACGAGTGGGGCAGTTGTTACGTTGATGGCCAGGTAAGCCACAGTACATGCATAGTCGATTAGAGATGCGACGATCTCTCTCTTCAACAGACAGATGGTAAGTATTAATCTGCATGGGTTCAGTAGGTTCATTCGGCGGCATGAAAACTGGGTACCTTTAAAAAAAAAGAGTACCTTTAACGTGTCATTCACCCAGTTGGTCTGTGCTGCCAGCGTATGATATTGTAGAGCATAATCAGCCGCCGCCGTCAGCCTGCCTTGAGATAATTCCAGTAAACGATCTCCTGCTCCTTTTCCCTCCTTAGGATGATCGAATACTGTTCTGAACTGTTGTAGGAAATCATGAAAGGAAGAAAATGCAGATCCATCGGAGCGCCATACAGCAGTAATCCATTCCAGTGCTTTCTCAGTCAGAAGAGAACAAACAAAAGCGATCTTCCCAGTATCAGTAGTATACAGCGTGGGCTGCTGTTCAACAAACAAAGAGCATTGTAGTAGAAACCCCTTACATTTGCTGGCGTCACCGTTGAAATTCTCCTGGAAAGCGAGACGGGGATTAACATGCGACGGCGTCTCTGCAGCGTGGGTAATGGCGGACGCAGCCAGCGTTGGTGTGGCAGTGGGAGCTGTGTGAAGGCTTTGAACTGCTTTGACGAGTTCCTCGGTGATAGACGTCAGTCGATTCAGCTGAAATTGGTTGGCAGCGATCTGACTGGCTCGGGCCGCCATGGTAGTATGAAGACTTTCATAAGCCACTGGATCTTGTGTTGGCGAAGTCTTCTGTAATGACCCAGAACTCGACATGGGATCCATGTGCAGGCTTTATTCAGAAACTCGTAGTCGTACAGGCAATGGTCAGTAACAGCAGTTTCAACAATGCAGGAAGAGCAGAGACGTAGAGATGGAACAGACAGAATGTCAGGATCACAGGCAGAGAATCAATGTCCAATAAACAAGCAAGGGTCGGTAGATAGGCAGCAGAGGTACGTGATGGATAACAGGCAAGATCAGCAACAGGAAAACAAAACCGGGTAATAACGCTCAGAAATGACAGACACAGCAAATCAAGACTTCGCGTTGAACTGATGTGATATTCCCGTTTATATTCACCAGTCCTGATGGATTGCACCTGTGACGGTGATCAGAGTCCAAGGACGGGGCTTATGGGTAATGTAGTGTAGTCAGTGTAAATGAGTGGGTGGATGCGTGTGTGTCAATATTCAGGTGAGGGTGCCCTCTGCTATCACTACTAAAACAAACAAAAACCCAAAAATAAACTGAAATTATTTCAAATCTTTTGCAAGTAACATAAGATAAAGACATCGCTAACTCTAAACTGCAACTTCCTACCTTGTTAACTTTCTAAAGTGTTAAATTAAGTTGAAAAGACAAGTACAAAACACTTATAATAGCGCCCGCGCCCTCATTCACATAACTCTCAGATGACTCGTTCACTCAGCCTGCTTCTCACAGCAATCATTTTCATACCAGACTGAATTATACATGACTTGTACAAGAGTTTAATTAGTCATTCAGAGATCAAATTTTATTTTTGTACATGAAAAATTTACCGAGGTCTGAGCCTCTGGTTACAGGCCTGCACATATGAGTTCAGCTCTTCAGTGTTCTGATTTTTAATCTATCCATTCAATTCACATTTCTCTTCACCCGCTGTGGCCGAGTTCCTCTTCCCTGGATCCAGAACCTGCTGAGACTAATCCCTCTCTATCACCATCCTGGCCTTCCTCTCTTTCTGTCTTTCATTCAGTCTCTCACCCTAGCTCTCTCCACCCTCCTCCTTTTGCCCTCTATCTCAGAGTCAGCTCCCTCCCGCTTCCCCTCATCTTCAATCCCCCTCATCTGTGATTAGTCAGCAGGAAAAATATACTTTGTTCTTCAGCCAATGTTTTTTTTTTTTTGTACTCTTTCATTTTGTCCTTATCCATATGCTTTTCATTTCATGCCAGCTGCTGTACCTCAGCTGAATGTTGCTGTTTGTTTCTCCTCTTTCTCTTTCCAGCCTCCTCTGTTAGTTACTCTCTGTACTGTCAATACTCCCTAAATCATGTGGTTTTTGTCTGTTTCATTGCTCTATTGATCAGGGACTTATAGTCCCTATGCTATGGAATATGGTCAGTGTTTCTGCCTAAATTGCACACCATTTGTGGCTCTGTTTCATGGTTTAAGGGTGCCTGTAATGATAAAGAAGTTTTGTATGACAGCACAATTTCACAGAGCTTGCCAAAGGGGCATTAGTTTGATCTTTGGTTGTAAATAAGAGGGCTTTGTGCTTCATTTATTGTATCTCTTTCATATTACCCTCTCTTCCCACTCCACTTCTCTCAGCCATTGTCATTTATTTTCTCTGACAGTCATATTATTTCTTTTACAGCCCTTTAATGTTCCTATCACATATTTTCTGTCAGTTTTTCACCCTTTTTCATTCCTCTGGTGTTATCCATATTTTCATATTTTCACTGTTCCTCCTTTTTTATGTCCCTCACTCATTGTCTGATCTGGGCAGGCTGCTCATTATGCATCAAACGGCCTGTTACATAGCTCTTCTCTTATATTCTGTGTTTTATGCAGTCACCAATCACTGTAAACACATCATTACTTGCCCAAGTTAAGGCAGCTATGAGGAGGATTTTTGTTGATGTCAAATTATTTACCTTACTATTAAGCAGTTGGTTCCAGTCCATTAATTTGGTGAAGGGGTGTTCTGATAGTCTATTTAGTGCTGATATTTTGTCCAACAGCACAACTTTTCACTGTTTATATCAGCCTATTGGTCTGTGCTGTCACAGTCAGTGGTGGGGATGTGATTGCTCTAATTAAAAAGGAGATTTCACAAGAGCTGTGTAAACCAATTGCATTGCATATAGTTCTCTAAAACAAATCCCACACGTCACAAAATTGTCATTGAATTATCTTATTGACAGCTTTAGCATGATTTCTTTAACAGAGTGCCTATTTACACTAAGTGCAAATAGCCCACCTTGTTGGCTGAAGCTATTTACACTAATTCCACCCACCAAAGTGTGATTTGACTAGCCAACACTACAAAAAACAGATACTAATATTCAGCTCAAGTGGTGCAGATGGTAAAATGTGTAGCATGTCCATTTTGACGCTATGGACCTGGGTTTGAATCCACCTTTCGGCAAACTTTTTTTCTCCCTTTTTTCAAATTTCAAATCAAATCAGAAGAGCATTTATTTTCAATGAAAATTAAGAATATAATCAGACTTGCAAAATAAAGTGTCAGGTAGGGTTAGGATAGGTTTGGGGAGGGCTTTATTGTCCCAATAAGGTGGTATCCATTTATAAATTTGAATTAAAATTAAAATTTACACTCAATAAGTTAATATTGCTTACTGTTTTACAATGTACTACAATACTGAGGTGCAGATAATTGCCACTATTTGCAATAAGTAGTAAACTTTTTACATAGTTAATATATAGCTATTTGCACTTAAAGGGATAGTACACTTCCAAATTAAATGTTTGGTAGTTTCCATTTTGATATTTTTAGGTCAAACCGTTCTTGTCTGTGACTCATATAATGCAGGTCTATGGTCACCACCTCAAAGAGCATGCACAGAGGAGTCCAAATTAAACAATTCCCCATTGTAAGTACACATTGATGGTCTACGACATGAAACAAGCGGTTTGTGTGAGAAAACGAACCAGTATTTATATCGTTTTTACCTCTTGTACACAACCACGTCCAACTGATCTGAGGGCGTGCGTACTTCCTATTGTGTGACATGTGCGCGGGCTCTGGCTTAGTCTGCGCAATCGCGGAAAGCGCCGGAAGTGATCTCTTGCGCGTGTACGTCACTCATTGTTTACTGTTTACCACACGATATGCCCCCAATCTGCACTGTCTGAAATATAATGCAGTAATTGTAATTAATTAATTGGTTTATAATGCACCCTATAATCGTTGCAATAATAATAAAAATACAACACATTACTCACTCCATTGGACCATTGGACGTCGCCTCCAGTTTATACGTGGCAAACTAAACACAATGTGCAAAACACTGCGGCTCAACAGTGGAGAAAACTCTGGATCTTCAGTCAGGCAGGTGTGTGATGCGATACTGTCAATGTGCTCGTCGTCGTCTTGTAGTTGTGGCATTGCTATGTTCCATTCGTGACAACATATGCTCTCCACTTCTGTTGGCATCTCAAAACACTTGCTACAAGAACACCACCAATTCTGAAGAGATCGCTGTCTCTCTGAGGCTTTAAGACGTGCTGCTGCAGTGGATGCTTCCTCCATCGCTCTGAGTACTTGATCTGTGTATTCTGGTTCAAATAAATATGGTTGTGAAAAAAATTCAACATTGTCTGTTGATATATCGAAATCGTCTTCCATTGTGATTTCCTGTACGTCTAAATATTTTTAGAGCTTCACGGTAAAAGGTAACACTTCTGAATCTGTGTAAACAATGAGTGACGTATATGTGCGAGAGATCACTTCCGGCGCTAGACTAAGCCAGAGCGCACGCACACATCACATCAGGAAGCACTCGCACCCTCAGATCAGTTGGACGTGGTTGTGTACAAGAGGTAAAAACGATATATATACTGTTCGTTTTCTCACACAAACCGCTCGTTTCGTGTCTTAGGTCATCAATGTGTACTTACGATGGGGAATTGTTTAATTTGGACTTCTCTGTGCATGCTCTTTGAGGTGGTGACCAAAGACCTGCATTATGTGAGTCACAGACAAGAATGGTTTGACCTAAAAATTTTAAGATGGAAACTACTGCGGAAACAAAGACACCTACATCTTGGATGCCCTTGAGGTAAGCTAAAGCATACCAAAATTTAATTTGAAAGTGAACTATCCCTTTAATGTAAATAGCCTCAATTGCTATTTACACATAGAGCAAATAGCTGCTGCCTTTCTTTAAAGGTGCCATAGAATGCATTGATAAAATATTTTAAATTGTTTTCTGATGTCCCCTTTAAATGAAAATGAGCTGGTGCTCCTGTACGTAGCTTCAAGAGCTCATGCTCGCAGGCATACCACCGGTGTTACGATTTAACTGGTTGTGACCGTGTTATCTCTGATCTCACATTGCTTCCAAATGCAATTTTTAACTACCAAATTCTTATTTACAATTATTCTGGTAGCATGTGAAGGCAGCATTAGTGACAGTAACAGTCAGAGACAATGGTAGCTTTAGCAACATTAGCCTGACAGAGAGTCAAGAAGCTCTTTTGGAAAACAAAATATGAGGTGTGATTCTTACTTTGTCTGTAGTCTGGATGTTTGTAGTGTTGGTATCAATCCCTCTTTAAGAAGCAATCTTTGCACAACTCCAGCTATAAACTGACCCTCATTTGTGAGGCAGTTCAGCGTAAAATGTTAGCACAAAGTATAGGTCGTTTACGTTTTTTTCTGGGACATTTCCTTTGAAAATAAAATTTAATTACAGTGTCATATGGAGACTCCTGTGTTCGTTGGTGCATCCCAACACACGACACTTTTGACGGCTCCAACAGCTATAGCAATAAATCAGTAATGGTGGACTGCTGTTTCTTACTCAGGGCTGTGTATATGCTAGTAGGGCAGAGAGAGTCACAAATGGGCAGGAGTTTCCCCAAGTATGACGTCATAGTAGTGAGAAACCTGGAACTGCTCATGTGGAGAGACTGTTTATGATTTACTGGGATTATAAAACAATGGGAGGTTGGATTTTTACCATTATAGGCTGGTTGTTTTCACACACTGTGGCCACACAACTGTGTTCAAACACCTTATAAAAGAGATTATAAATGCAGCACTCTTTGCTGGCATTCTGCCATGCCAAACCATGCACGCCGCAGACGCTTACTTTAGTTAAAAATAACAGTTTTCTGTGAATGTTGATGCTTTAATAACAAATATTTATCGGGGAGTGTTTATGTTGGGATTTCATAAATTTCATGGAAAAAAAAGTAACGTAACTAACTAAAAATGTAACTAATTTCTAATTACCTTTGAAATAAAGTAATCATAACAGTAAAGTGATTACTTTTAAAAGGAGTAATTTTTTATCAATAATTTGATTACATTTTCAGAGTTACTTGCCCAACTGGTTACTCGTCCACGCCCGCCTCGTTTAAACACACGTCACTGTGTGGAACGATTTGCATAACGCCGCCCAAATGTGTTACTGTAGCTTAACTGGTAGAGCATTTTGTTAGCAAGCAAGCAAGCACAAGGTTGGGGGTTCGATTCCCCGGGAACACATGATAGGTAAAAATTGATAGCCTGAATGCACTGTAAGTCGCTTTGGATAAAAGTGTCTGCTAAATGCATAAATTTAATATAAATTTAAATGTATATGAAAAGATAGAAGGTGTAACTTTTATTCTTGCTGTAGTATTGTTGTTGCTGCGCCGCCATGTTGTGGAGACGTTGTGTGTTTTGTTGTGAAAGTGAAACTACTTTGTTTGGCCTTCCAAAAGAGGACACAATTACAACCCGAATTCCGGAAAAGTTGGGACGTTTTTTAAATTTTAATAAAATGAAAACTAAAAGACTTTCAAATCACATGAGCCAATATTTTATTCACAATAGAACATAGATAACATAGCAAATGTTTAAACTGAGAAAGTTTACAATTTTATGCACAAAATGAGCTCATTTCAATTTTGATTTCTGCTACAGGTCTCAAATAGTTGGGACAGGGCATGTTTACCATGGTGTAGCATCTCCTTTTCTTTTCAAAACAGTTTGAAGACGTCTGGGCATTGAGGCTATGAGTTGCTGGAGTTTTGCTGTTGGAATTTGGTCCCATTCTTGCCTTATATAGATTTCCAGCTGCTGAAGAGTTCGTGGTCGTCTTTGACGTATTTTTCGTTTAATGATGCGCCAAATGTTCTCTATAGGTGAAAGATCTGGACTGCAGGCAGGCCAGGTTAGCACCCGGACTCTTCTACGACGAAGCCATGCTGTTGTTATAGCTGCAGTATGTGGTTTTGCATTGTCCTGCTGAAATAAACAAGGCCTTCCCTGAAATAGACGTTGTTTGGAGGGAAGCATATGTTGCTCTAAAACCTTTATATACCTTTCAGCATTCACAGAGCCTTCCAAAACATGCAAGCTGCCCATACCGTATGCACTTATGCACCCCCATACCATCAGAGATGCTGGCTTTTGAACTGAACGCTGATAACATGCTGGAAGGTCTCCCTCCTCTTTAGCCCGGAGGACACGGCGTCCGTGATTTCCAACAAGAATGTCAAATTTGGACTCGTCTGACCATAAAACACTATTCCACTTTGAAATAGTCCATTTTAAATGAGCCTTGGCCCACAGGACACGACGGCGCTTCTGGACCATGTTCACATATGGCTTCCTTTTTGCATGATAGAGCTTTAGTTGGCATCTGCTGATGGCACGGCGGATTGTGTTTACCGACAGTGGTTTCTGAAAGTATTCCTGGGCCCATTTAGTAATGTCATTGACACAATCATGCCGATGAGTGATGCAGTGTCGTCTGAGAGCCCGAAGACCACGGGCATCCAATAAAGGTCTCCGGCCTTGTCCCTTATGCACAGAGATTTCTCCAGTTTCTCTGAATCTTTTGATGATGTTATGCACTGTAGATGATGAGATTTGCAAAGCCTTTGCAATTTGACGTTGAGGAACATTGTTTTTAAAGTTTTCCACAAATTTTTTATGCAGTCTTTCACAGATTGGAGAGCCTCTGCCCATCTTTACTTCTGAGAGACTCTGCTTCTCTAAGACCAAGCTTTTATAGCTAATCATGTTACAGACCTGATATCAATTAACTTAATTAATCACTAGATGTTCTCCCAGCTGAATCTTTTCAAAACTGCTTGCTTTTTTAGCCATTTGTTGCCCCCGTGCCAACTTTTTTGAGACCTGTAGCAGGCATTAAATTTTAAATGAGCTAATTAAGTGGATAAAAGTGTAAAATTTCTCAGTTTAAACATTTGCTACGTTATCTATGTTCTATTGTGAATAAAATATTGGCTCATGTGATTTGAAATTCCTTTAGTTTTCATTTTATTAAAATTTAAAAAACGTCCCAACTTTTCCGGAATTCGGGTTGTAGAAATCAGTAGTTAAGTTGTATTTACAATACCCAAATATTCAGATGTGTGCAGCACATTTTACGGAGGACTGTTTCCTGAACCTAGGAGAGTGCCCTACAATGCAGTGTCTGTTTCTATAAAGTGGGACAATTCCAACTTTGCAAGGACTGTCTGGCGCTTCTGACTCACAGTCTGTAAGTACGTTTTCTTATGTAAAGAATTTGCCTCTGATGATTCAATCTGAGTTTTGGGCAGTGTAGAGTAGCGCCTGTTGTTTTTTTCGTTTCTCCAATCACAAATGCAGACATGGTTTTATGTTTATACGGCCCACAACGCATTGCACCACGTAAAAGGACAGTATTAGTCATTATAATAAGAAATTATGTCCCTACTGGATGCAACAAATGCCTTGTTTGTAATGGGTTTTATTGGTTTTGTCTCGTCAATGCCGGGAGACGGCATCATCACATTAATTTTATGGGTCTAAGTGCTTCCAGCTATTTTTAGCTGTACAAAAAACTTTTTTTGCGGATTGATATTGCAAACTGCTGTGTCTTACCATATTATTTTAATGTACAACCCTCTACATAGCAAGTAAATCACTCATAAATGAGACTAAATTATGTCTAATATTAGCCACTGGCTAATAAATTCTTTTGTTGGACGCTAAGTATAAGTTTAGCACAGATATATTTTACTCTAACACATTGACTGAGCGCTTCAGAGTTTCTTTCTCTGTCAAGCGATCTGTGCTATTTCTTACTTCATCTGAATGGATGCGCAGCACACCTGTATTTGACTTTGTCACTTTGTCTCACACACATGCAAAGAGAATGAGAGCGAGAGAGTCTTGCATACCATGCAGAATTGACGTGCTAATTGTTGTATTTTCCTGTCAAAATAACGGCGTTCCTTTGGAATTCTGCAGCTTTTAAGAACTGACGCTTACTCCTGTAGTGGGCGGAACTGATGCGCAAACGACAGTCTTATTGGCTGGCACTCACCTGTTGTTCTCCATGTTTTGATTTCAGCAAATCAATTTGAGCGAACGCACACAACCTGATTAATATTCATGAATCCATCAGCTCGTTAATTTTATATCGTTCTCATTAGTAGAATTCTAAGTATTATTATTATTAATAATATTATCTTATCAGTATCATTGTTAGTTTTTCCCCATTTTATTTTATTTTTTTTATACAGCACCACCAGACCTAAATTCAGTTAAATGACTAATATGCATTCATACATGGTTTTAATTTTAATTACTAAAGTTACTCTATCATTAAATAATACTTGATTATCATATAACACACACAGTGTGGTGAGTTTACTAGCCAAAATTTACTAGCCAATGGCTATTCAATTGCCAAGGTGTCCCGTAGAGGGTTAAATTATCAGCTACAGACACACTGCTTTGTAGTGCAAATAATTTTACTGTTTACTGCACCCTGTAAATCTTCTTGTTATTTCCCTACAGCAGTTTACAAACCGGAAATCTCACACATTCATTCTCACACAAAAACTAAGGTGGATACTAGTGTAAAAAATATCACGCAAGCGTGCTGTTGGTCTTAACATCGACTAAAAGGTATATACTGCCACTTTGCATTGCAAGTGCCTTTTCAGACTACATAAATAGCATAAAATCATTCACGCTCAGCAAATTGAATCATGCTCATGCAGAAGCACACATGGACCTCTGAGAAAATAAAAGGCAATCTGTGTTGTAAATGCAGTGCACACATACACACACGAGCTGACTTCTCTGTTCATAAACACATTTAAGCTTTAAATGACTGATGATCAACAACCTGAGGGTCAGAGTATTACACTGAACTTGAAGGGAACTCCTTAAGCCAGTACTAAGATACTCTTTCAGGAAGCCTAGCTGTCTCCCTGAATCTCTGTGGGACACTTCACAACAAATCCACAGGCTCACAGCTATTATGATTTGTGTGCTTTGCTGAAGATGCAAATTGGGTGTAATTGTATTTGGCACATTGTCAACTTTGATAGCGCCTCTCTCTGTATATTTTACACAGTGTTTTTTTAATTGAATGACTGAAATTCTTCATGCAGCTAAGATGTTCTAGGGCTATTTTCCTATTGTTTTGAATAGTTTGCTTCTGTGCTGAGGATATGGGCATTTGAAACAAAGAAATTATGTTGCAGTATCCTCAGGATCTGCTTCTGAATTAAGTGTCTGCAGAGACATTAACACCAGCTGCCCTCCAGCTGCCTTTACAGAGTCAATAACCCTGGTGGCGGTCAAGCAATGATGTCTTGTTCAGTGCTTCTTCAATTGCTTCCTATCTTGCCAAGGTATAAAATAGTATTTTTTATGAAAGTTCAGTTAAGTTTATGGCAGACATAGACAATTGAGGATCTGCAGTACAATATATGGCATAAATGAGAGACAAAAAAAGAAACTGGTTTATAATTGCTGGTAATTTTATTGAAGTTGTCAGGTATTAAGAGTAGCATCTCTATGGCAGAGGTTTTCAAGCTGGGTCTGGGTAGCCCAGGGTGCCAAGAGGGAATCCTGGGAGTCTGTGAAAAATTTTAGAGAAAAAAATATAGCAAAATGTCCTTTTGTGGCTGTGAAAGTTAACGTGCAATTTAGATATTAATGAAATGTGTTAAATCGTAATGATTTTGTATTTTTACTTTCATAATCAGTAAATTGAATTACTAAAATAGCATTTCACTATTTTATTCTGCTTTCTCTAGACATTACATAACGAGATAATTGCGATTATTTTATTGTTTTCCTTTAACCAAAAAAAAAGAAGAAAGAAAATCTGTGTTTTTTCTTCCACAAAACTGGATGCAGATTTGTTGAAATACTATCTGGATTTTCTTTTTCTGAAATTGTAATAAAAATTGCTTCATATCATGTCATGTCACATCAGGGATAATCATATCAGTGGTTTTGACATCAAAAAGTTTGAAAACCCCTGCTCTAGGTTCTGTGTATAGAGAGAGATTTGATTTTATGGGTAATAAGTGAACACTTTCGGATACGACAGCTGATTGGCACCAGAACAAGACACATTGTCATAAGATATCCTCCACATCTAAAGTATGGGTGCAGCATCTGATCCACAGCAGCTGGGTGTGAGTGGCACTACAGAGAAGTATTTGCTTCCCTCTGCTAAACACAGTGATCCTATTTTGAAGAGATCTATTTGAAGGACAGACACTCAGTGCCTTAGAGTGCTGAGCTACAGTGGTTTTGTTACTGATCTGGGACATATGAGAAGTTACAACACTGTGTTGAGTGCTGTTTGCGGCGTGTGTGCGAACAGGGACGGTGGCAAGAGTCCAGTCTGTGCTGTAATACAAGAGGTGCACGGGTTTGTGTTTGTAGAGACAGAGCTGGTAGAAACCGAACATCTTCTTTCTACTGTAATACAAGCAGTGCATGGGTGTCTGTACATTGACGGTTCACTCTCGTCATAGTGTGTATGTTTTGCATAAGGGCAAGTGGGACATGAGAGGTAGCTGGTAATCTGAATTAGAATTGGCTTCTTGCCAAGGGGCCATTCCCAAGGAGACTGTTCTTGCATTCATAACTAGCCAGGCTTGTGCAGTGGAATTGGAACATAATGCTGATGTCTTGACAATTTGATCTGTTCTTAAAGGGATACTCCACCCCCAAATTTAAATTTTGGCATTAATCATTTACCCCCATGTTATTCCAAACCCATAACTGCTTTGATTGTCCTGAACACAATTTAAGATATTTTGTAAAAAAGAAATTACACTGTCAAGGTCCAGAAAAGTATGAAAGACATCATTAGAATAGTCCATCTGCCTTCAGTGGTTCAACCGTAACGTTATGAAGTGATGAGAATACTTTTTGTATGCAAAGAAAACTAAAATAATGACTTTATTTAACAATTCCACATCACCGTAGCATCATTTTGAAGAACAACTGCAAGGTTGCGAAATCAAAGTGTAAATACATGTAGAAAACATATCCTTTTTTTGTGGCTGACACAGAAGAGCGTAAGCAGCCTGCGTCAGCTCATGTTCTCCAAAATGCCACTACGGTGATGCGGAGAGACACAGAGGCGAGAAATTGTTGAATACAGTCGTTATTTTTATTTTCTTTGCATACAAAAAGTATTCTCGTCACTTCATAACGTTACAGTTGAACCACTGATGGCAGATGAACTATTCAGATGATTTCTTTCATACTTTTCTGGACCTTGACAGTGTAATTTACTTGGCAGTCTATGGGACAGTCACAAGCCTCCCGGCTTTCATCCAAAATATCTTAAATTGTGTTCCGAAGATGAACTAAGCTTTTACGGGTTTAGAACAACATGGGGGTAAGTGATTAATGACAACATTTTCATTTTGGGGTGGAGTATCCCTTTAAAGGAATAGTTCACCAAAAATGTATATACTGTATGACTGTTTTAATCTGAACACAAAAAAAGATCATTCAATGAATATCCAGTTTGGTGAATTCAGTATACTGATGGGGTGTCATGATTCACATTCATGCTTAATGTGTGCCTTTTTGAAAGTATTTATACCCCTTTTTTCACATTTTGTTATGTTGCTGTCTTACGTTAAACTTCTTTAAATTACTTTTTATTCCACATCAGTCTACACTCAAAACACCATACTGACAAAGCAAAAAACTGAATTATCACAACTATGTAAACGTAATAAAATAAAAAACTGAAATAAGTACATTAACTCAGCTTTTAGCTGAAGCACCTTAACAGTCTTAAGTCTTTTTGGGTATGCTGTAACAAGCATTTGGCAATTATCTGCCATTCTTCTCTTCATCTGTTGGGTTGGATGGGGGCAGATGCACATTTTCATGTTTCTCTGAAAATATTTGACTGGGTTCAATCCTAGGCTCTGTCTGGGCCACTCAAGGACATTCACAGAGTTGTCTATAAGCCACTCTTGCTGTGTTTAGGGTCATTGTCCTGCTGGAAGTTAAACCTTTTGCCCAGTCTGAGCTTCTGAATGATCTGGACTAGGTTTACATTAAGGCTATCTCTATATTTTGCTGCACTGAGCTTTTCTTTTACTCTGACGAGTCCCTCAGTCTCTGACACTGAAAAACAGCCCCACAGCATGAGGCTGCTACCAGCACACTTTACTTTTGGGATGGTGCTGTGCAGGTGATGAGCAGAGCTGGCTTACTTCAAACAACTGAAACTGTCTTGAAACAAGCTGTATGAGCTCTACAGACAGTTTTCTTGGACCCCAGGGCTTTGTTTTTGCTCTGATATGTATTTTCAGCTGTTAGACTTTTTATTAAGATGTGGGTTCCGTGTCAAATCATACCCATTCAATTGAATTTGCCACAGGTTAACTTCACTTGAAGTGTAATAACATCTACAAGCAGTGTTACATGAGTGCAAGATTTATAACAAAACCAATCTGAATATAACTGTAACTGGACTGAACTCTAAAGGTGGCACACATAATGATGATGATGGTGATATAATTTTTTATTTTGTGACTTAACAGATTTTTTGTGATTTTCTTTGTAAACATGCACTTCACTGAAGTCCCATGCTATGAGCTCCATGTTTTCGAGACACTGTGTCAAGTTAAGAGAAGTTCATCTTGATTCATTTCCATTCCACTGAGTTCTCAAACGTAATGCTTGAGGCCTGAGATGCTTGAAAACCAGTGAGACACGTCGCGACTGTCAAAGACGTCACTCTAGTGTGCATTTAAAAACGGCACAAATGCACGAGCACGTCTTGCATGAACGGCCTGCTGTGACTTGGTGCGAGCTGCTGAGTGATGGAGCGATGTGGGATTGTTTGTTCTTTTATATTCTCTCGAACTCCTACTTCTGTTCTCTCAGTCTGCTCTCTCCTCCTCTCATCATCCACCTCTCGCTATTTCTCATGCTTACACTCCTCTTCTCTTTTCACAGTGTGTCTCTGGGGATGATGCCGTTGCCACTGGTGCCACTCTCCCTGTCGCCATGACGATGCCGCTCAGCCCCCTCTCCAGCGACGAGGAGCAGCAAAGGATGCTGGGAAACAGTAAACACCTTTATCCAGGGGCGGAAGAGGAAGAAGAAGAGGAGGAAGAGGAAGAAGAGGAAATGGATGATGATGGCATGGACGAAGAAGGCGAGGAGGAGAATGGAGAGCTGGAGTTGGATGATGAAGAGGATGTGGATGATGAAAATTACATCAGGCGAGGACCAGGGCGTTTGAGAGGAGGCAGGGAAGAGGGGCACAGGCAAAAAGGCACAATGGCTGGACGACTTCCAGGAGACAGACCGCTACGACCCGGCAACCCGGGCCACACGGCCAACCCGTATTCGTCCAACCCTGGACCCACCCACCAAGCGCCAGCTAATCAGCAGCAGCCACAACAGCAGCGGAAGCTACGAGAGCGAAGCTCAAGCAACACCCCTGATGACACACCCATAGCTATGATGGTCTTTCGAATTGGCATTCCTGATATCAAACAGACGGTTAGTCTCTCTCACACACACACACAGACACACACACACACACACACACACACACACACACACACACAGATACACGCACACAAAAACCCACACCTGTTTTCCAATTACCCGCTCATACACTATGCAACATCCGACTTTTGCTAACCATGCCTGGTTGAGCCCACAGCATACATATTAACCAGGCAGTCAGAGCGCCGCCGAACACCGTTCCAAGAATCAATTAAGCGTATACTGGGAGTGATACAAGTTTATGACAAGTATATGAATCTAAAAAAGAAGGCAAAAATGAATTACACAGACTTGGAAAAGCTGTTCTCAAGCGCTCAATGTCATCTCAAAAAGTCTGGCGCATATGCTCTGCTATGGCAGGTCAGAACTAGCTTTTCCAGATACCTCTTGGTCAAAACACATGACCTCTGCTGGACAAAAGACCTGCTATGCTTACACTTTCTTCCCAAACAGTACCTTATACATATATAAAATGTGAATAGACTTTAAAATAGATCCCAGAGCACAGCATGTTGCCAGTAAGTGGGCCACACACCAAACAAACACACTAAGTGCTGCGGCTGCCACCACGAAACAGAAGTGTCATTAGCAATTTCAATAAGTTTGTTTACATGCACTTTAAAAGTCGGGTTTTAGTTGGTCTAAAGACTGGAATACACTTCATGATGTTTGCCCTGATTTTCCTCCGATTTACCGTCTGGAAAAGTTGAGGCTAGTTGCCAAAAGTCAGAGCAGATTTGAGTTGACAGGTTCCATAGAAAATGAGAATGGGTAACACTTTCTATCTTAATACTTTCGATCAGTTGTGGGACCTGGTTGCCCATTGACAGCAACATTGTTCAAAAAGTTGCCCAGTGTATCATCAGCCTGATTCCATCCAGTCGATTTTAGAACACATGTTGTTTTCATTTGTCATGCGTCTCCTAGCAACAAGGCACGCATTTATGCGTGAGTTTGTTGTGATCAGAACAACTTCAAAGTCTTCTTTTTATGATCCTCAGTTGTTTAATGCATGATGGCCCAGCAACACTACAGTACTCAAAAAGCTGCCCAGTGTATCATCTGCCTAAGTGTATGATGCCTAATGCTTTAAAAATCTGTTATAATGGCATATGAATACTTCCTTTCTACATTTTGGGATCAGAATAAATTAATACTCTTTCTATTTATCAAAGAGTCCTGAAAATTGTTTATCATGGTTTCCAAAAAAAGAAACAAATAAAAATATATATTATATTACATGTGACACTGAAGACTGGAGTAATTATGCTGAAGATTCAGCTTTTCCATCACAATAATAAATTACATTTGAAACTATATTTAAATACAGTTAAATTGTACAATTATTTCTTAGTTGTAATAATACAGCAGTTCTCAATTCCAGTCCTTGTGCCCCCTGCTCTGCACATTTTGTATGTCTCTCTTATCGCTTCAGACGTTTGTTCTATTCGAACATAAGTGCCCTGTGAAGTGGACATCACAGGATATTCCGCCATGATTCCAGTTTGAAGGGAATGTATATGTTCCATTCAAAGTGCATTGAAGTGTGTGAGACGTCAATTTAAATTTTATTTATTTACTGAGTTATATGATGTCACACTTGTCCATGTGTGAAGATGTTGCACAGCACGAATCTGTGAATGAATGTTCCGAAGTGAGGTAAACTTCAACAAATTTCTCCTGCTCAGTGATTAGGGAGCAGTAAACACTGTGTAGAGACCATGTCAATGGGAACACTGTTCATGCAGGGAGCTCACTTCTAATGAGCTGATTATCTGAATTAGGTGTCTTAACAAAGAGAGACATACAAAATATGCAGAGCAGGGGGTCGTGACGACTGGAATTAAGAACCGCTGTTATAATATTTCACCATTGTCTTTAATCGATCAAATAAATGCAATCTGGATGAGCATAAGAGACTTCTTTCAAAAATATCTTACTTATCACAAACTTTAAAATGGTAGCGTATATGTAGTTAGTGGCTCAGTGATCCAACATTACATTCAGATTGGTTTGTTCCATCTGTTACGACTAACTCAGAGCCATAACAAACGATAGGAGACCATGCCACAAACATACGGTACAAAACATATATTTATTGTGTATCCAACATAGTTTAAACAACAAAATCCAAATATGGGTTGTGTGAATGTCAATATCAGTAGTGTAAGGCAAATGCATGGATGTATGATGTGTATGAGTGCAAGTGTTGAGTGTAAGAAAAGACAAAAACTTAAATAAACTCAAATGTGCATCAGTGAAGAATGCTGGCGTCCCGAGCGAGGCAAGGACCTGAACAGGTCAACAGAGCAGCGTTTCAAGCTTTTAGCCACTGGAACCGAGCAGGAAGAGAGCCTCGAATCCGGCAGTGAATCTCCTATTTAAACACCATTCTCAGGTGACAGCAATCAAGTCTGAAATAGAGGAGGGGCAAGAGAAAAAGAAAAGACAGGCCAAGGGCCTTAACACCATCAGAACTAAATCCACTGATTCACTACTGAATATTTGACCAGAAGCATCACGTTCCTCAAAAACATTGTGAGATAAGTTGATTGTAGAGACCATTGGTAGTAATGGTTCTATAATCTACTTGGACTTACACTGACTCAACACTTAGTTGTTATAGGTTCTATTGTCTCATGTGTCGCATCGTGCTGCTCGAGCCCGGTGTAGACACAGTATTCAAGATTTGGTATTGTCAGAAAGAGTTTCAAATAAATCACTGACATGTCAAGTTACTTTGAACATTTATACTATACAATATTTAACACTTCTCTTGATATGGTATATGGTTTTACTGGATTCTGATTGCTCAGGAATCTATATTTAAATATGGGCTGACGCTGGCTGGATCTGCTGAAATTGCCCTCCAGCATATGCTTATACGATCTGTGTGCACTTGCACGAGTGTGTGTGCGTGCATATGTGTGTGTGTAAGTAGATTTTATCCAAACTTCTCCTCCATACAGATGTGCAAACGTTGGCAATTTTTTTCCCACATAAAGCAAAAAGAGAGAGAGAGAGAGAGAGAGAGAGAGAGAGAGAGAAAGCAAAAAAAAAACAACAAAAAAAAAACAAATAAAAAAAAAACAAGGGAAAGTAAGTACAGGGACTTTAGTTAAATATCCAAATGGCAAAAATCCTTCCCAAACAAAATCCTGTTTACAACTGTATGGCTTTCAAATAGAAACAGACTCAAGGTGACCTCAACGGTTTAAGATAGAGAGAAAAGGTGGGATAAAAAGATTTGGGCTTAAATTTGCCCAGTAAAATGCATGTGATGTTGTTCAAGTGAAGCTCTTTTTTTTACAAGACGGATGAAGAAGATCATTGGTTTGAGGAAATCACCACTGCTGTGATCTGTTTATTGTACACCACAAATTAAAGCAGGACCTTTTCATTAAAGTCACTGTGGACATGTTTGCCGAAAGGGATGCAAACAATGGCACTGCTTTCTCCCAGACCAGAAACACACGACACCATCTAGTACTCTACAGTATAGTTATAGCTGTGCTTCATTCCTTTGAATGACAGTACTGAGGTTTACTTTCCCATCATGCTCCCTGGACCGTCCTATAGCTGTGGGCAGTTGCAGGACATTAATGATTCATGAATAATATGATTATGCTCGATAATTGAATTAAAATGGGCAGACCTGGGCCCAGAGTGTTCTTTCAGTGGAGGTCAAACTGAAGGCAGTTTTGCTGCCTCGCTGCCCAGTTGACCAGATACTCAACAGAGCATTTTGATTACCTTCTAAGGCACCTTAATATCATTTATACAGTGTTATTTTAGTACTGTATATACAGTGCCTTGTAATAGTATTCATACCCCATCCTTTTTTTCACATTTTGTAAAGAAGCAGCCTTATGTCATACTGCTTTATATAACATTTTTCCACATCAATCTACACTCCATACACCATACTGACAAAGCAAAAACAGAATTGTCACAACTTCGTAAATGTATTAAAAATAAAAAACTGAAATAAGTACATTGCATAAGTATTCTAAACTAAATATTTAGCTGAAGAATCTTAACATCCTTAAGTCTTTTTTGTTTGATGCGACAAGCTTTGCACATCAGCATTTGGTAATTATCTGCCATTCTTCTCCTCATCTCTTCACCTCTCAAGCTCTGTCAGGTTGGATGAGGTCAGATAATAGAAATATTTGACTGGGTTCAATCCCAGGCTCTGTCAGGGCCACTCAAGGACATTCACAGAGTTGTCTATAAGCCACTCTTGCTGTGTTTAGGGTCATTGTCCTGCTGGAAGTTAAACCTTTTGCCCAGTCTGAGCTTCTGAATGCTCTGGACTAGGTTTACATTAAGACTATCTCTATATTTTGCTTCACTGAGCTTTTCTTCTACTCTGACGAGTCCCTCAGTCTCTGACACTGAAAAACAGCCCCACAGCATGAGGCTGCTACCAGCACACTTTACTTTTGGGATGGTGCTTTGCAGGTGATAAACAGAGCTGGCTTTACTTAAAACATGATGTTTAGAATTGAGGTTCATCAGACCAGAAAATCTTGTTTCTCAGAGTCTGAGGGTCCTCTAGGTGTTTTTTAGTAAATTCCAAGTGTGTTTTCATGTGTCTTAACTGAAGAGAGGATTGAGTTTGAGTTGCAGAGATGTTTGTCCTTCTGTATATTTCTCCTATCACCACATATGATCATGGAGCTCAAGTAGAGGGACCATCAGGTTCTTGGTCACCACACTAACCAAAGCTCTTCTCCATCAGTTGCTCAGTTCGGCCAGAAGTCCAGCTCTAGGAAGAGTTCTAGTTGTTTCAGACTTCTCCCATTAAGGGTAACAGAGACTACATGCTTCTGTCACCGTTCAATGAAGCAGAATGTTCTTCTGAACTCTTCCACAGATGTGTGGCTTGACTCAAACCTGTTTCTGAGCTCTACAGGCAGTTCTTTTGACCTCAGGGCTTGGTTTTTGCTCTTATATGCATTATCAGCTGTTAGACCTTTTATTAAGACGTGTGTGCCTTTCCAAATCATACCCATGCAGTTGATTTTGCCAAAGGTTAACTTCACTTGAAGTGTAGTAACATCTATAAGCAATATGAATGCTCCTGCGCTAAGTTTCAACTGTCCCAGGTAAGGGTATTAATACTTATGCAATGAAATCTTTTTAATTTAAATGTTTAATACATTTGCAAAGATGTTAAAAACATTTTTTTTTGCTTTACCATTGTGGTGTATGGAGTGCAGATTGATGTGGAAAAAAGTAATTTAAAGCAGTATAACATAAGACAGCAACATAACAAAACATGAAACAATTAAGTGTTATGAATAAATTCGCAAGGCACTGTATACTGTTATAGTTTTTTTAATATATTGAATTGTCTTTTGTTTATATTTTTAGTGTTCATTTTAATGTACATTTTTTTGTAATTCTATGTGCTTTTGTCATTTTAAAATTTTTATTAGTTTTATTTTAGTATTTTTATTGTTTTTAAATATTACTAAAAGGTTTTTATTGTACATTTTGTAATTCATTTTTATTTCAGTTTTAGTAATATTCTGGGAGTAATATTTATATTTTGTTATATTTTATTTCAGATTTACTTAGATTACCAAAACTTTTAAATAGTTTTAGTTAATAAGATCAAGGCAAGGTTTATTTACAGTATATATCACATTTCATACACAATGGCAATTTAAAGTGCTTTACATAAAAGGAAGTAAAATAATCATTAATATAATAATGATAATAATAAGGACTACAATAAAAACAAGGAATTTAAAAAAAGTATTGTGCTCTTATCACATACAAGCATTTTCAAGCTTCGTTCAACCTCTAGCCCACTAAGTGGAAATCCCCCCCAAAATACCTAACTATTCCACTACTTAACCCCCTACTTACCTTGACCATCATAAACCAAGCAAATAGAACTCAGAGGTCCAACTTTCAGCAAGCTTGTCTTTCTTTGCCCACATTCTCTTTACCTTCATAGTACTTACTTTAAACTTCTGTTTAAACTTAAAAAATTATTTAAATTTAAATAAAACAGTTATACATAGAATTAGGGCTGGACGATTATGGCCTAAAATCAAAACCTCGATTAATTGAACATTTTGCCTCGATTACGATTATTGAACGATTATTTGGTTTTTGGTTTTGTTTTTTTTGCCCTCATAGTTCACTGACAAGGTTTGTACTGTAAATATTATTGACTATCAGCAGTTATTAGAAAGGAACAAACAAATCAGTTAGCAATATCATAAATAAATACAACTAAACTAAATTTCAGGTATACAGAAACTGTAATTAAAACTTTAAAAACACTGCATTGTTTTCTTTTTATAAATAAAAAAAGATGAATCAAGTAAAGTTATTAAATATATTCAGTCAAGATCAGTGAATGATTTTCTTTTGTTCTTTGATTAACATTAATGACAGGCAGCGCGTTTACTAGGCTGTTGTCTCTTTAAGCAAAAATACTGTACATGTGTGTTTTCTTTCTCATCTGTTTACGTTCACGTAAGACAAAAACGGCTGCGTTTATGATGATATACTGATGTAGTTTTCTGTATCGTAGTTTCGACTCGGAACAACCTTTTCTACAGTTAAAATACACAGAACAGTCCAAGAATGGACACAAACCGGGAACCCGCAGCGCGAAAGCCGACCGCTGCTCTCTGTGCACGCGCTTGTGCTGCTTCATGTGCGCTGCACACAAACATGCTATAATAAGTTTTGAGATTCTAAGCTACTTTAGTGATAAATCACAGGACAGCGCTGACAACTAGTTTCTGTGTTCCTCTGTGCGCGCGATCTTCATAGCTAACGTTACTGTTTATATGTGTTCGTGCCACAATGCAGCTGCGCGAACATGGTAGCTCGATATAAGAATACACATCCGTTCATCTAATCGCTTGAATGTCCAAACCATAAAACAAATACAACTGACAAAGTTTAGTGAAGACGCAAAGCTCACCGCTCAGACCGCTTTGCTTTTATGCCACTGACTGGAGAGCAGAGTCATGTGGCTACACACGCGCTAGTATGCTTTTAAGGGGGAAGTGTTAACAGGATTAAAAAACTGAAATAACCGACATGGGAAAATTACGTCGGTTAGAGGTTATGAATTTCGGTTTTGATTATTTTTCGATTAATCGTCCAGCCCTACATAGAATACAATGCAATCAGTGTGGACGTACAGTAGCACAGTGCTTATCCAAAAGAGTGGGAGAGTCCAGTATTTTCTCCATTTTCTGTGAGAAGCATAGATGTGGAGATGCTGGAAAGAGGGATAATGTGTCTGGTGAGTGGGGCTCTGACTCTGGTGATTCCAGATAGATATGTTGTCCTGGCTTCCCTGGCTGTTCCCTGGCCTGCCAGAAAATCATCCTTGGGTGCTGAGTTTTGGAGCTGTTGTAGTATGTCTGTGATGAGATGTGCACAGGGTTCAGCCGGCATTTTGTCCATGAGCAGTGCTTGTTTTGGCTGCGTGGTGTTATCAGTGTCCTTGTGGGATGTGTCAACCACATGATGACTCAAAAGTTGACATGAAGTCCTGTGGTCATTCATGCTTTGTCCAGGTGTGTGTGTGCCATTCAGGTTGAGTAGTTTGGTACACACTGAAGGATGACAGTGGGAGAAATAGATATTGTCCTTTAGCACTCTTGCACCAAGTTTGTTTGGGTAGAGGCCATCCAGTTTAAACAGTTGTCTATGGCCCCAGAAAGTTGTCGATGAAGTTGACTCCTTTTATACTGCAGCCCAGGCAACCATAAAAACATGTTAGTTCTCTTTGCTGGGAGTGGTCCACTGATGAATGACTGAACTTCTTCTAAGTGTTTCAAGGAGTTCAGTGAAATCCTTGTTAAGGGGTTCTGACTGCTCTTTCCGGATATCATTCTTCCCCACATGGATGATGATTTGATTTGCAGTCTTGTGTTTCATTAGAATGTTCCGAAGTTCCTGGTTTACATCAGAGACAGTTGCTTGAGGAAAGCAGCATGTAGTTGTAGTCCTGCTCAGTGTTGGGTAAGTTACTTTCAAAAAGTAATTCATTACTATTACTAGTTACATCATCAATATTGTATTTAAATTACTTTACTAATTACTCTGTCTGAAAAGTAACTTCATTATTCAAATCTCTAATTAGGCTAGGTCTTAAAATCCCTATACACCTTAATAGAAATTAAACTCATATTCTTTCAGTTAGAGTTAAACATATAATAGTTCAGCCTTTAAGCTTTAAAACAACTGTAATACTTAAACATTTTTATAAAACATTTAAGCTTCTTTGGTTAACAAATAGAAATACTCTGAATAACAACATATCTGAACAACAAAAAAGCTTAAGAAAAGTTAAACAATACATTTCAGTTTGGCAAGAAAAGCCCAACTAGGCCAACTAGTAAAAACTTTGAATGGACACGACGCCTCTGAAGTTAGTGATAATGTCAGTTCATTTCTATATAACGTTAGCTATAATTTATTCGCTGTTTGAATAACCGTGGAAAGGAAACGTTATAGAGCCTAATTATACATTTCTATTGTTTTTATAAAATTGTAGTCACGTTCAATACAAATTCAGTCCCATTAAACATATTTAATTAGCCTACATGACACCCATGTCTGGCTGTTGCCTGAAGAGATGGTTTTATGATGTTTAAAACATTTGACTGCTTTTAGCCTTACCCTGGAGTTGGTATACCCTCCACTTATGACCTCGCTTTAGTTTCATATGGATTACATAATCAGATGATATTTGTTTTTTATTTGAATTTGTTCATTTAAAATTAGACACTTCAAGCTCAGATACAGGAAATACTGTACCTCGCTTTAGTTTCATACGGATTAGATAATCAGAGAATATTCTTTTTCAATTTGATATCATTAAAAAGTAGACAGGCTTTCTATAGACATATTTCTCTTGTCTTTTTGTCAAATTTCGCTGAGTTTGTGACGTGTAGAAAGTTGCTCACGGAGACCTAGACGGCAGAAAGTGCACCTTTTTTTTTTTTTTTTTTGCAAAAGCACAATGTTGTTATTGTCAGTGTACACAAATACAAGTAAGCCCTTTTTAGATTCAATTGATTTTAGTCTTATCTGTATCTGAGTATTTAAGGTTTCTTTGTGAATCAGGAAAAACTGAAAGTGAACATTCTGGCGCGCAGAGGGTTAAAGACACTGCATTCAATTTAGATTTCAAATTCAATATTGATTTTAGAACGGTTGCAGTTATTTACTGTATGTAACGCAAGTACTTTATAAGTAACTGTACTTAAATTGCCTAAAAATGAGCAGTAATACCTTACTTTACTTTTTCAGTGGATAAGTAATTTAATTACAGTAACGCGTTACACCCAACACTGGTCCTGCTACTGATGTTTTTGACAATGGATTCACCCACATCAGAGTCCTGGGGCCGGCTGCACTCGGAGCTGAATGCCGCTGTCTGCTCAACCTTAATCGCCTGTTAGTAGCGATGTTAGCTGCTGGCTGATAAGATCCATGTTCAGTCGCATTTGGGGTTTCCTCACCCACATTCATTAATGCTTCAAATCTTCTGTGTCACAGCCGTATCTGGGGTAGAGGATGCTACCGCAACAATACGAGATAATGTTGACAATCTGATGTCCCGAGTGCCTTTGGGTCTCTCTCCCTGTTTGTGCCATCGATTAGTCTGTCAATCAGTTTTGGCTTGTTCCTCTACACTTGGTATAAACTGTTGATATTCACAGTATGAATATCTGTATGCTGAGGGGGTCCGTGATGACGATCTGCTGTGTGTTTCGCCTGTTTTGGAAGTCCAGCAAGTAACTGTTTCAAGAACCACAATCCTTTGTAGAAGTTCGTGGCAGTTCATGCAACAAGTAGATTCCAGAAGAGGCATTTTCTTTATCATCTGTTTGAATGTAGGCATCAGTGTTTTCCTGTCTCTGGAATCTAAGCCCCTGGCAGTGGGAGGCAAAGAGTCTTTTTCGTAGTATTATTCCATTCTCGTAAAGTTTTTAGTTTTAGTGTTTCTGCCAAAAATGTGTTGTTTGAGCACTGTGCTGATCTGCTGAAGTTAAAAAAAAATGTTAAAATCTGGGTAAAGTACATAAACAGGGAGCAAAGCACAGAGCAGTAAGCAATATCGTGTGCACAGTAGCAAAGCCGGAATTAGATCAACACCAATTTATATATAATACAAATAGTTACTGTGAGCTGTTTGAAATAACCAAGCAAATATTTAGAGACTTTCTGTCACGATACACTGCTGGAAGAAACGTGGATAAATAAAACTGTCCTTTATTAAATCCAACACACACTTGAAAGGGAAGGAAGACACAGACTCAAACTAAATACATGACTTAACGAGGCAATTGGAAGGAACGCAGGTGAACAGAATGACTAATTGAGAGACAACGAGAACAGGAATGACCAATAAGGGCACATGAGGGAGAAACTGGGTCACTGGGAGCACATGAGGAGCACGTGAGGAGCAAAACACAACAAAGACAGTCCAATCCTGACACATTCTAGATAATTTATAATTTAAGTCATAATTTTTTTTCTAGGGGGAAAAACAATCTGGTCATCTATGAATTCATTTGTTTCAATCATTCAGTCGGAAAGCATTTTTATTCTTGCAACCAACTGGCAAACCACACGCAAAGGATCATGGGATATCTGCATTCAAATATTGACCAGATGGAGGCATTTTATTAGAATGGATGATACTCAAACAATGCATTTGGACATGCCCAATGAGGGAGCATATTCAAGGCTTTGGCAATTTCTTTGTTATTTTCTCTTTTTATTCTTAGTGTTTGTAAAAACTGAACATTATCTACTTTAGCTTTTTTACTCTTCCAATGTGGGATTGCATAATTAATGTAGGTGTGCATATATCCATTAGTGTGCATGTGTTTGTGAGGAGGATGTTTATGTATGTTTGTGTGCAAGTGAAGAGAGAGACAATGAGTTGTATTTTCTTTGTTCCAGTTATTCAAAGCTGCTTATTTAGTCCAACAAGTCACTAGCAAATTGTAATTAGTGTAAGATTGGTTGATAGATGAAACAAGATGGCAGTGAAACACCTGGAGGTGATCTGAGCTGCATCGAAACACTCTGCCAAACATTTTTCTTGTGATTTTAGCCCGTCTGCAACACCTGCCTGTGCAAAAATGATACATGAGTCAAATGCTGCAATACAGCGATTGAATTCATGATGTATTGGGTTCTAAAATTAGAACCAAATTTTAACAGTAATTTTGATTAACATAATATAAATCATATTAAAAGAAAATAAAAATTCTAAAAAAAAAAATCTATTTTCTGATATTGATGTTATTGTGAATGTTTAATCCATGCATCTTTATTTTTTTGTATTTGTTTTGAACTTGTAATTCTTCATCAAAATGTCATGACTCCCAGTTTTCCAATAAAATGTCAGTCTTCTCTCTGATGATGTATGGCAGTCTTCTCCAAACATTTAGTCTGCTAAAAGTCTCATTCATTTCCTACAGTTGACCTCACATTCAGATCACCCTCCATCCAGTCCAGAAACCAATGGATGGAACAAAGTCCTTTCCCAACTTTTCTCTTTTTTCAATAATTAATTTCACTTGGACATACATCACAATATAGAATAAAATATCTGTTGTTATTTCAGTTACATTGCGACTAATTAGTCATAAATACATTAAAGAAGGCAGTCAGGTGCAGAAAGCTGTTAGTGTTATTTTATTAAAATACCTATAATAAGGTTCGTCTGACTTTGAGATTCTCTTGCATGTCTTTCTCTCCTATGTCTTCATGATTTCTCTTTTGCCTCAAACCATGTTCTTTTATGAGTCTCTCAGTTTTTTTTCTGTGTGGAGTAATGTGTCCGTATAATCCCAGTACATTAGGCTTGCTCTACATACCAGCTAATTCACCCTCAATAAACTGCAATTGCTCGTTAATTGTGGTTTAATGAGTTTGGGGAGAGACAGGATGTGCACAAACACAACTGAGCAAATGTAGGGCTGCGGGAATGCCCATTCACCCCATAATGCACTAAATGCTTTTGGACACAGATTTGCCATCAGACATCAAGCAGTGACCCAAAACAGAACTAGAATTGTTTATCGTACAAAATGTACTTGAAGTCAAACATCAAAATGTATTAGTATTATCACAAAATTCATAGAAACTGTATGCAGTGATAGAAATAGTGAAACAGATGTGTTTGCAGTGTTGGGCGCTGAACCCTGAGGGGCATCAGGGCATTATCAGAGCGACCCCACATCTCACATTCATTAACCACAGAGTCTGCCTGCAGCTCTATGAACCAGCGATCACTGAGAGAGCTGGGTGCAACAGTGAAGAAGTCAAAACTGAGGGAGAAAGAGAGTGAGAGCCGTGGAAAGAGGATAGGACAAGTCAAGGAGGGAAAGTATTGCTAAAGTGAAAAAAAAAACAGTATTTTAACAGTATTTTGCCTATTTATCTTAAAGGGGTCATCAACTGAGAAATCAAAATTCCCTTGAACTTTTTCTCGCAGAAGAAGATCATCAGCTGCTTCTACATCACTGCCTGTTTAGCCCTGACCACCAATTCACACATGTAGTAAAGGTCTATTCATAAACTAAACAATAAACTTAATTTGATAAACTTTATTTTTCACAATTCAACAGTAATGTCTCACCACACAAGTGTGAGTGATTATTTTTATTACGTAATCAATATTGCGGTGTATGTTATGACAGATCGTTTGATATGTACTGAGTATTTATGTTTTTTTTTCTTAAAATCACAGCAGCGTCCATCTATGAGGAAAGTACGCTGTCAAACATACACAACTATTAGGCAATCATAGCAGTGGGCATTTACTTCCAAGTCTACAATCTGGCACACTTATCAAACAGAACATTCTGATGAGGGGCTCGAAACAGGACAGAAAATAGTCTATTACTTATAAATTATGATGTATTTTGATGTAGAAATCTGGTAGAAAGTTGACCTCAAAGAACAGTACAAAATAATGAAAAAAGGCAGTTTGTGACCCTTTTAATGTTTTTATAAAGGTGTCTTCTGCTCACTAAGGCTGCATTTATTTAATCAAAAATACAATAAAAACAGAAATATTGCAAAATAGTTACTACAATTTCAAATAACCTTTATTTTTATACATTTTAATATGTAATATATTCATATGATTTCATAGCTGAATTTTCAGCATCATTACTCCAGTCTTCAGTGTCACATGACTTCTGAGAAATCTTTCTAATTTGCTGATGTGGCATTCAGTAAACATTTCTTTATTATTATCAGTGTTAATAACAGCTTCATACATAAACTTTTTTTTTTTTTTTTGGAAACCATGATACATTTTTTTTCAGGAATCTTAATAAATAGAGTTTTAAAGAACCACATTTAAATGAAAATGTAAAAAACTATATGCTTTTAAAAAACTATATGCCAATGACAAAAAAAAAATTCCAGTGGAAGAGGAAGATGGTTAAAAAAGATAGGTATGTGTAATTGTGAAGACTAGACGGGATGGGAGTGGTCATGAAGATGGCAGTGATAGATAGAAAGAGAGAGAGAGATAGAGGAGTAGGAGGAGGTAGTGAATGTTATTTCCCTATAGATCTCATTAAACTCTACTAATCCCCTCTGCACTTGCCCTGCAGAAATGGCCCTGAGGGAGCTACTAGAATGAGAGAGAGACACATGGAGGGTTCCATGAAACACTGTACCAGTCAAACACAAGTAAACACTTTAGTAAGACTACACCACATAATGCTTGCATTATATATATATAAGACAGTTTCAAATTGCAGTAATTATTTACTTTTTTATCATTGGGAACAGTTACATTTTTGAGCATATTTTCATGCTCATTTATTGAAATAGTGCTCTTTCCATGATTGGCTCAGTTACTTCCTGTCTGTTACTTAAAATATCATAGAATAAAGTCACAGAAAATAAAGTCACAATTATACATTTCTATGTCCTTATTGAACACACCATGTAAACATTCACTGACTTTAAGATGAGTTGTTGGTC
Organism: Carassius carassius; assembly: GCF_963082965.1. Taxonomy (NCBI): domain Eukaryota; kingdom Metazoa; phylum Chordata; class Actinopteri; order Cypriniformes; family Cyprinidae; genus Carassius; species Carassius carassius. The sequence continues at coordinate 31,411,181 of NC_081755.1, read as the reverse complement.
AGAGCTGCCCAGCCGTTAAAAACAATATAGAAAGTTTTTAGAAGCTGGGTGATGCAACAAGGCAATAAACCAAAACATAGGAGTATATTAGCAATAGAATGACTTCGACAGAAGAATACATGCCTTGTGGAGAGGCCCAGTCCTGACCTCAACCCAACTGAGATGCTTTCCCATGACCTTAAGCGTGTGATTCACTCCAGACATCCCAAGCATATTACAGAGCTGAAACAGTTTTGTAAGGAATAATAGTGCAGAGTTCCTCCTGAACTCCTGTACAGGTCTGATTTGCAAACATTTGGTGGTTTAATTTACTGATGAAAGTGTTATTAAATCCAACTATTCAGATTCTTTTTCCACCCTGCACTGTAAATCTTTACGTTTCTTCTGCACAATCTAACTTTGCTGCAGCCTGGAATTGAACTGCTGGTTTCGTCTGGTAAGAGGAGAACTGCCCCCCCGACTTAGCCTGGTTTCTCCCAAGGATTTTTTCTCCACTCTGTCATCGATGGAGTTTTGGTTCCTTGCCGCTGTCGCCTCTGGCTTGCTTAGTTGGGGACACTACATTTACACCGATATCGTTGACTTGATTGCAAATGATTGCACAGATACTATTTAAACTGAACTGAGCAGAATGATGACATCACTGAATTCAATGATGAACTGCCTTTAAATGTCATTTTGCAATTTTGACACACTGTTTTCCTAATTAATGTTGTTCAGTTGCTTTGACGCAATCTTTTTTTGTTTAAAGCGCTATATTGACAGCCAGTCACAAGTTCAGTCATCTCACCACATAAAGGACTCCATTTCCCAGAATCCCGCCTGCTTCACACCTGCACCTGATCCCCAATCAGCACACCTGCCACCATTCACTTCATCACCTACAGTATAAATGCAGTCGCCCCTCACACCCTTATTGTCTTGTCTCATCTACATGTAGGGATGTACTGATATCACTTTTTTTTATTTATTTTTTCAGAATGAGTCTGATACCGATACTTTCATTTTTGGTATTTGCCAATACCTGTATTGTCACAGCATTTGTCTTTTTTTTTTTATACAAATATTGGGTACGAAGACAAAATAATAACAATAAGAAGAACAATCATGTTAGTTGGCTTCAGTTAGCAAACAAATATTTCCTCCAGGTGTTTCCACACTTCTTATTCTATTTTTCTTGTGCTCAAATAAATAACTTATATGATGTCTAAGTTTCGGTCTAGTGTTTTATATTTGAAAAAAACTATGCAGTGGTATGTTTACTGACTAAATAGTTTGTAGAAGCCTTCAATACTATTGGGAAATATATTTTTGTATATTTGGGGTGTGGGGGGTGTAGACATAGTCTCATAAAAATATTTGCAGGATTCTCATTTTTCATGATATCTTTTTCATGAGACATGTGGCTTTCAACCCATTACTTTTCTAGATTGCTCCAGGACTCATTTCATGTATTTTTATATCAAATACAAAAAAATATTTAAGTGTGGTAAAAAAAATTCAAGGCACTTCAGTGTCTATAACTTTTAATATTTTTGAGCATTATCAAATCTGGTTGATAAAAAGTAAAGCCCAAAGGGTCTTCTTTCCAAAGACACCAAAATTATGTTTGTAACACACTGAAGTAGGAAACTATTACAATTATAAGTTTGGTAGAGCACTTTCAGCTGTGAGTCCCATAATGGGGGGTGCTGGCTAACAGGTTAAATGATTGTTAACATTCTTGTCCATGAAATCTGAAACATTGGTTTCCACTTATTTACATGTACATTAAATGGATAAGAGAGATAGTGTCTCAAAAAAAGTCACCGGAGCAGAAGTTAAACCAAACTATTAGATCAAAGTTGCCTTTTTTTATATTTTAATTTTAACTGAATGTTGTATCTCTTGGCACTGAGCTTAATGAGAAAAAGTACAGAGAGAAAGAATAATAGTAATGGGCTCAAAACAGAATATTAGCTAAAGAACAGAGAAAAACAAGTATGAAAATGTCAAGAGAGAGAGAGAGAAATGTAGCTCTTAAACATAATCTTTATCAATAAAGCAATTAGACCAGAAGATACAAGCAAAGACATTTAGGCACATTTTGTTTAATTAGCTAATCTGTTAAGAACTTTTATCTGTAAATTGTTCCTCAATGCTTTGAAAACACCACAGGATGTCACGCTTATTGTCAGAGGAAAATAAGAGAGGATGGCATTGTGAAGAAGTCTGTGGTTTGGACCTGAAAATAATAGCTTTTAGATTAACTGCCAAATTACTATAATTAGATATCATTATAATAAATCATTTTCCAGGTTGATTATCATTCCAAAAAAATTATTGTAATCACATGGGTGCAAATGAACTCACATCTACATCTGTGTTGTGCACTTTTTTTAAATAATTTGCATTGTACATGTAGTGTTAAAAGGATAGTTCACTCAAAAATTACAATTATGTGATTTTTACTAACCTAAATTCATTTCAGACTTTTTTTTCTTCAGTGGAACAAACAAGGATATGTTCGGATGAATGTTCACATGGTCCTTTTCCATACAGTGAAGTAGATGTGAATAAGAGGCTGTCCAATATGGTGGCCCAGTAGTGCATAACACAACAAAATCGCCAAAACACAACTGATAGGACTGATTTCACTGTGGTTTGTTTCTGTTGTGTTGTGCTAATTTCGTTGTTTTGCGATTTGTGTCCGTTGTGTTGTGCTGATTTCAATAGGGCCTTTCGCACCGCCGGAACATAGAACCAAATCTAATTGAGGAACTACCTACTCTCGGGCTTTTTTGCACCGCTGGAACTACATGTGATTTTAGTACTGGACTGCCTTTTTCAACAACCAAATTAGCTCCTACTCAGGAGCAGGGTCTAACCAGCACAACTGGTACTAACCGTGATGTAAGGAGACATTGATTGACCAGATGTGTTCGAAAATGCCTTCACCGCCATGAATTAAAATGCTGTGTAACATACTGTAAACATTGTGTCAACTTATTTTGCAAGTATGATGAACAGCGATAAAGGGACGGACGCTGAAGTGCTGGTACTTGTAGCAAATGTAGCACTGCCAGTTGTCATTGGAGATTCTTAGTCCTCCTTTCCGTTCTTTCAATCGCTTTATGTATACGTCCATTATTGTGAAACCCATGAGACACAACAGAAAACACAGCTCCGAACACATCGTCCTCCATCCTCCTGTTGTTAACATTCTTCTTCTTTGTTAACATTGTTGAACGTCACACACAAATGAGATTGCTGTCGACCGGCTTACATCATTTACTAGTACAGACTCTCGGTGCGAATGCAAGTCTTTAATACCTCTTAGCCTGCACCCTGACACCCTCGTCCTCAAAGCCTCTCAACTCGCCCGTGTCAGTGTTTATGAATAGATTAAATAAAGATCTAAGCCTCAAGCATCGACGACAGATCACTGTTTTTCAATGGAAAGCTTATAAAGACTGTATTTGCTACAATTGTGTAAGCAGTACACATACAAACATGAGCAATGAAAACGCTGTACATACCAGATCCGTCGTAATAACGAGTCATAAACACATTCACAGCTGTAAATCCCTGTTTAGTTAGAAAGGTAAGGGTCCACTGAACGACATCTCATGAAGCACGTTTAGTCCAATGAAGCAATAACGTTGTAATATGGATCATAATTTCTTTGTTTACGTTTCAGTTCTTCAGCGACAGAACTGTTTGCGTCCGTTATGGAATAACTCACGGTCACGGAAACTGCATCTTGTTAATAAAAACACGGCATGGTTTTGCAGCGTACAGTGTCACAAACAGAATGAGACAATCCACCGGAAAAAAATGAATGAAAAAAAGGCAAAAGATAGTTTGTTTGAATTTTGGCGCTCCCTCGTGATGCGCTCTGACGCACCTGTCAGCTGATGGAGGCGGAACTTATAGCGATCACCTTTTTCTTTGTTTCTTTTATTTTTCAACAGTTTTTATATATGTGAGAGTGTGTTTTATGTTGAATGTGAATGTATCTGAATGATTACCATCTGTTTGAGTGCAAATCAGCCCAAATCAGCTCGCTATTACTGTATGATCATGGCTATCAAAGTGAATGCGTCTATATGAATAGAGAGAGTGGATTATTTACTTTGGCACATTTGTTATTACCATCTGTATAAGTGGCCATCAGCACTTATTTGCATCGTAATTCATTGTAAATGATGCATTTCTAGCAATCTCATGTTCTGTAATTGGCAAATAAAGTTAAATCTTTTTATATGTGTAGACATAGTCTCAGAAAAATATTTGCAGGAGTCTCATTTTTCATGATATTTTATTCAGATTTGAAATAGAAACTCATGAGACATGTGGCTTTCAACCCATTACTTTTCTAGATTGCTCCAGGACTCATTTCATGTATTTTTATATCAAATAAAAAAATATTTAAGAGTGGTAAAAAAAAGGTGGTGAAGCAGATATGGCAGATATTTGGCAAAGCTCAGGTGGACCTCTTCGCGACTCAAGAGACATCGCAATATCCCTCTGGTTCTCTCTAGTTCACCCAGCTCCACTGGGACTAGATGCCATGACACAGACCTGGCCGAGGCTTCGTCTGTACGCCTTTCCCCCCACTGTTCTGCTGCCGGGAGTTCTGGCAAGAGTACGCCAAGACGGGGTCCGTCTGTTGCTAGTAGCCCCGTTCTGGCCGAGCCGAGTATGGTTCGCGGATCTGGTCTCTCTCCTTGACGGCTCTCCATGGGAGATTCTGATCAGGACAGATCTACTCTCTCAGGCGCAGGGCAAAATAATCCACCCTCGCCCGGAGCTGTGGAAGTTGTGGGTGTGGCCCCTGAGGGGGCACAGTTCATAGCTTCCGGTCTCTCAACTGAGGTTGTTGAGACCCTCCTCCAATCCAGAGCTCCCTCTACGAGGAAACTGTATGCCCTGAGGTGGAAACTCTTCACCTCATGGTGCAGAGACCGCCAGCTTGACCCTGTTAACTGCCCAGTTAGTACAGTTCTTTGGTTTCTACAAGCTAGGCTCTCTGCGGGGTTAACTCACTCCACCTTAAAGGTGTATGTGGCGGCCATAGCTTCTTACCACGTCCCTTTCGATGGTCAGTCAGTGGGTAGGCACCCCCTAGTTACACGTTTCCTCCGCAGTGCACTGAGGCTGAGACCTCCAGTACGGTCCCGTATTCCCCCGTGGGACTTGGTCAAGGTGTTAGAGGCTCTCTGCAAAGCTCCAATCGAGCCAATTCAAGATATATCAGATAGACATCTGACCCTTAAGACTGCCCCGTTACTGGCTATTATGTCTCTAAAGAAAGTTGGAGACCTTCAGGCCCTCTTGGTGGCCCCTAACTACTTAGACTTTGCCCGTGGTATGGCCAAAGCATTCTTATACCCTCGAGCGGGTTATGTTCCCAAAGTTCCCTCTGTTACACCACAACCTATCGTACTGCAGGCCTTCTGCCCTCCTCCCTTTCGGCTAGCCAGACCAGGAGAAGCTAAATTGTATGTGTCCAGTGCGAGCGCTGGACGCATACGTCCACAGAGCTGCCCTGTGGAGAAAATCTGACCAATTGCTTGTTTGCTATGGTCCTCCTAAAAAGGGTTCCCCTGCCTCTAGGCAGACCCTTAGTCGTTGGATAGTCGAGGCTATCAACATCTCCTATGAGCCCTCTGGTCTTCCCCTTCCTTTGGGAGCCAAGGCTCACTCTACGCGGAGTATGGCTGCCTTTAAGGCCTTTCTAGCAGGTGTGTCCCTCTTGGACATCTGCAACGCTGCGGGATGGTCCACGCCCTCTACATTTGCCAGATTTTACAATCTCGATATGCAAGCCGCTCCTGGCTCTTCTGTGCTCTTGCCTTAGCTGTGCTCTTCGGATACACACTAGGCAGGGGATTGGTAGTCTGGCAGCGTTGGCACATCGTTCCCCAAAGCGCTTTTGACGCAGCTCGAGTTCCTGAAGAGCAACGTCTCTAGGTTAAGAATGTAACCCTAGTTCCTCGAAGGAACGAGACGCTGCGTCGCAGAGCCATACTCCCGGCACCCCTGCTGGCGCTTGCTTCCCTACTCGAAGCTGAAGCCAGCTGCGTGGCACGTGCTTTTATAGCTTCCTGGTCGCTACGTCACCCCGCCTGTGACGTCACGCTCTTCCATTGGACTGATTGCACATGATATTCAGAGTTGATCTTGCCAAAGGTGTTTCCCCAAAGCGCTCTTGACACAGCGTCTCGTTCCTTGGAGGAACTAGGGTTACATTCGTAACCTAGAGACGTTCTGGAACTAAAGCGGTGCGAAATCCCCTATTGTGTTGCCGCTTGTTTTCGTTGTGTTGCGACTTGCTTCTGTTGCTGTGCTAATTTTGAAAAAAAAAAACACCTTTATTTTGGATTAGCCTACAAATTCCATTTTTTCTGAAAATGTAAATTTCTTCTCTGGACAGCTGTGGTCACCATCCACTTGCACTATATGGGAAAAAAGCAGCATGGATGTTCTCCTGTAAACACCTTTCGTCTTCCACAAAAGAAAGAGAGACATATAGAGACAGGGTTTAGGAAGGCATGATGCATGTATAAAAGATGATGAATTTTTCATTTCTGGGTGCACTATTTTGCATATCCTTGCATATGCAAAATGTTTGACTTGTACGTACTGAAATGTAAGTGATCTCATCAGGTCTCGATATTCCAAATTGTCTGTGAGGTTGTCCACACTACACCCATGACCTCTCTAGAGCAGAACTCCCTCCAGTGCACATGCTCTCCGTAAGATCACAGTGAAAACCGTGCACCATACCATAGCGCACCGATACAGTCTATGGCACCGAGGGACTGCTGAGATGTTTCTATGGCAACCTGCAGCTTACTCCACTAATGAACTGGTTGCCATGGTGATGGGGATTGGCTGTGTGCAAAGTGAGAGACTGAATAACAGAGGGCAGAAGAAATTTCACACTTCTCTGTGCCACTGCATGTACACACACTCTCTATTTCTCTCTCTACTTCTCTCTCTCAGACACACACACAAACACATACAAGAGAACAGTGCAGGAAACTGGCCATTTGGGACTTAACCCCTCAACACAGCCACGGACCAATCCCAGCAGCTCCTCAAGGTCAGAGGAGGGGATTTCTTTCTAACACTCTGCTGCAGGGCTGTCCCATTTTCACAGTTCCTGGAAGCGCTACTGTCCCAAAATCCAGCTCGAAGTGACCATGTCCCTTAGCCTGGAGCTTGTGCTCAAGCTTGTAGGCTGCAAGGGATTTAGGCGATGCTGTAGCAGGAACCGAGCTGTCCTTTCCGAGTGGAGTGTGTCACAAATCACGTCCCAATTCCCGAGCGTCTATTGCAGTACCTGGGCAGGCTGTGGATTGTGGTTATTACTGCAGGCTAATTAATAAATTAGCATTGCCATGTAGCACTACCAGGGTGACTAAAGTCTCAGATTGGATGTTAATGAAGCTGATGGACAGGTCCCCTGTCAGGGGTCTGCTAATCCAAAAGAGGGGATGTTTCACCTCAGTGAATCACAACGTCTCCCTCTAGTGCACATCGGTCAGAACTGATTTTTTATTTATTTTTTGGGCTCTTTAGGGTCAATAGGAATAAATAGTCATTCATAGTAATAATAATTGTTTGGTAGTTATTAACAAATACAATTTTCATTAAGCATGTATATTTTATGTGAATAAATAATGTAAAATATATGAAAACATTTTTTTTAAATAAATATAATAAAAAAGTAATACAAACTACTGTTCAAATGTTTGATGTCTTTTTTTTATTCAAAGAAACTGTCATTTTTATATGCAGTGAAACGGTTAATAATATATTATACAAAATGTTTCTTGAGCAGCAAAACAGCATATGTGATATCTGAAGGATCATGTGACACTGAAGACTGGAGTAATGATGCTGAAACCTCAGCTTTGACAGGAATGAACTACATTTTATTAAAATAAAGAAAAACTGAAAATAGTTATTTTAACTTGTAATAATGTTTCATAATATTGCTAGTTTTTACTGTATTTATGATTAAATAAATGCAGCCTTGGTTAGCAGAAAACACTTCTTTCAAACTTCTTTCAAGAACATTAAAAAAAAAAAAAAAATCGTACCAACCCCAAAGCTTTGAATGTTACTGTAAATAATAAAAATGTAAATAATAAAACAATATATACATACAAATACATACATATACATATACATGTATACATATACATATACATATATATATATATATATATATATAAAACACAAAAAAAGACATAAGTATTATAGATGTCTGAAATGTAATATTACAAAATGGTATTTGGTCACACATTATTTTAAGGTCAAATTCTCACTATTAACAAACCAGTAACTGACTGTTACCTCAATAAACTCTTAATTTGCTGCTTATTAGTTGTTAAATTTGGGTATTATTGGGCAGGATTAGGGATGTAGAATATGGCAATGCAGAATATGTGTTTTATTAGTACTCATAAACAGCCAATATGTTTATAATAGGTATGCTAATAAGCAACTAGTTAACAATTGTTCCCTATACTAAAGTGTTACTTAATATAATGTAATGTAATATAATCATTTTGTTTATCTAACAGCCATTTTTTTTCTCTCTGTTTTTGTAGAAGTGTCTGAGGTTCAACCCTGATGCAACCGTATGGAAGGCAAAGCAGCAGGTGCTGTGTAGTCTAACTGAATCGCTAAGGGATGTATTAAACTACGGCCTTTTCCAACCTGCTACTGATGGGCACGATGCCAAGTTCCTGGAGGAAGAGAGGCCGCTCCGCGAATACCCACAATCCTTTGAGAAAGGAGTGCCCTACCTGGAGGTACCCTTCCTTTTATTCTCCTCTTCATTTTAGGCAATTTTGTTTACTGTCTTTTTTTTCTTCTTTTTTTTATTTTTAAAGTCTTGTTCTATAATTGAATGTGAATGTTGGTGCTAGGAAACTGCTGCTTCAAATTGTTTGTTGCCTTGGTGATAATAATTCTTTAAGCGGCTTCTCTGTTAACTATGAATCCTAATAACCCTGATATGGTTCATTGGAGATTTGTCTTACAATGTGAAAAAAAGTAAAATGTTTTATTATTATTTGTAGCACACAAGGCAATTAATATTATACAACAGTATTCAACTCTTATTAATTCACTCTTATTAAAACAAGTCTTATTAATTCACAAAAAAAAAAAAAAACATTATATCCGAAGTTTATAGCTGGGGTTGGTGAATTCACTTATTTTTGTATTATTCATATACTGTTAGTATTTATTATTATTTAAAAAAAAAATTTAAATATTGTATATTTGTGAATTCTTTTTCTTTTTTTTTTTTTTTTTGTAATTTTAATACTTCTTGCTTAAATATATTTGTTTCAGTCAGTTGCCATGTCAACATTTCTAAAGAAACATCGTTTTTTTTAAGTGTTTCATCTAATATAAATATTTTATTTTGAATTAATTTGGATTTAAATTACTTTTTTAATAGTTTTATTTTTTATTTTTATTTGAGGTAATTTGAGGTAGTAGCCCTTCCTCAGAGAACTTTACTAATCACAAAAACTTTTATTTTGAAAAGATTCCTGTAAGGGTTTTAAGAAAAGACCAACATTTGTGCTTTTTAACTCTACTTATCGTATCTCCTTTTCCTCACATTAATGTAACCATTTTTTTTCCCTCAACAAACTGATGGACATTTCTTTGACAGCTCCAAGATAACTGTCTTCCACTGATTTTGGATGTTTGACTGTTTTTCTTTCACACAGTTCCGCTACAAAACCAGGGTGTACAAACAGACAAATCTAGATGAAAAACAGCTGGCCAAACTACACACAAAGGTATGCGTCCCCACACAAATCATTTAATTATTTTCTAAAAATAGAAGTATAAAGTGAACATTCAAGGTGTCCTACTTGCATCTTCATGATCAAACATCATGAAACCCCTTGTTTCAGCACTGGTTAGTTCTCACCACAGTTTTAAAAATGCTCAAAAAAGTGTGTGTGGTGCGTTGCGATGCGGAGTGGAGGGGGAAGAGGGGAGACAGACAACACCAACTGGTTTCAGACAGTTTAATTTCACTCCCTTCGAGTTAAAAACACAAATAAATGCACAGCCATTTGCACTCTGCTTCAAATATATATATATATATATATATATATATATATATATATATATATATATATTCATGCATAATTTAAATAACTTTACATAATCACATTAAATCAGATGAAAAAATTTAAATATTTTTTGAGAGATGGTTGTCTGAGCCAATGAGCATTAAGCTGTGTCGTCGTTTCCCATCATGCTTTTGATCAGCGCAGTCGGTGGAGAGAAACTGCGCTCGACTGCACAATCCCACACAGCCGCCTCGACAAGTTTTTGGCACACGTTAACATGACATCAGAACAAGTCGGACATAACACGGACACTTTTCTAACTGGCATGCATCTCACGGTGATCACCGGCGATCGATTCTGCACAGATTGTGGTAATCTCAAACAAGCCTATTGTCCTTTGCTATGTCACAAATTGTGACATCAACACGATGTAGATTTTAAACCTGGGAGATGAAAATAGCGCAAAAAAGCTTGAAATGAACCCGTTTGCTTTACAAAGAAAATAAAATGATGGATGCTAACATGGTCTTCTATGATGTGCAACACAAACACCTCTGCTAAATTCTCTGAAAAAGAGATCTGGGGTTTCATGACCCTTTAAATGCGATAAGTAGCTTATCCTCAGGGCACTGCCTAGCATGACTATATGTGTCTCCCCCTACAGGCCAGTCTGAAGAAGTTCATGGACTACATCCAGGCTGGGGCTGTGGAAAAGGTGGCCAAACTTGTAGACAAAGGCCTTGACCCCAACTACCATGACCCTGATACAGGAGGTGAGGTGTCAGGCACTACACTGTTCTCTTCCTCTGAGACTTAATGAACTTTTCATTAGTGAGCTGGATAATGAATTTCTGCCAGCAGAGCAGAAACTGGTCCACACACATGCTATATGCATATGGAAAATAGGGCTGAATGAATATTCAATGAGCGTGTACAGGACATTTGCATCTTCTCAAACGATCCATGCAGTTGCCAATAAAAGTCATCTGGAGTTTAAATTATGCAACAAATGCATAAAGTTAACATTAGACTAAGTAGCTGCCTCCAAAATAAACAAACAAAAACCCAGTTACTACACTTGGGCTGTTTAATGAGATGAAACAATTACTGCAGCTCAACGGTTCAGTTCAATGCGTGTCAACAGAGCAAAAACCACTGAATAATTTGAATGTATTTGTAACGCGGCATCTTTTATGGCATATTAATTCAAGTTTTTAGCGCTTTGGCAAGCGTTTGGTGAGCTGGAGACATGGCCAGACATGCTGTGAAAGCCGTTTTATGGACCAGATGACAATGCAGAGTAATATTATCATTCGTTTGCAGCAGTGTTTGACTTGCAAGACGGCTACCTTGAGTGTTGTTCACAGTTTGTGTCGTCTGCGTTGTCACAGAGTTGATGTTGTGCTTGCCAGGCTGACAGTCACTTCTCGAAGCAGACCCTGCTAACAAGGAGTGAGAGCTGCTGCAACATGTGCAACCACTAGGAGGCTGATAACTTTTGACAATTGATGTTGCAATTAAAGGGATAGTTTAGGCTAAAGTGAATTTTTTGTTTACTCACCTTCATGCCATTCCAAACCTCTTTAATAAGGAAAATAAATACGTTTAACTAATATATATCAACGTACTTCTCGAATTGATTGAATACATTAATTGAAAAAAAAAATGGTTTACGTGTTTAAATATGCAGATGTTGCAACATCTAATTAAATATAGACTCATTTGCATACATTCTGGAGTAAGCCAGGTTCAAAATTCTTGTTTTTGATGTCTTTCTATCACTCCATAAATCAGAAAATAATTTGTCACCAGCCAGAAAAAAACAATTTCACCACTTTTTAGGAATAAAATGTAAAGTGTATATGTATTAAATATATAAAATCATGAGGAAACAAAAAGTGCTCTGTAAAACTCTTCTGAAAATAGATAGGAATTAAATTTTTGTTTATGTAAATGTTTATGAGGTGGAGATTTATGGCTCACTGCCTGAGAAAAAACTCCTGAGAAAACTGCCTTTATTATATGTATAATATTTGAAATCTACAGATAAGTAAAGATAAGTAAAGATAAAATACAATGAAATAAACACTTTAAAGTGTATTTTGGATGATTTCTTTCCACTAATCTAAAAAAAATATGTTATTAAAAGCTGGATAGCCAAAAATCTCAAAATTGACCAGTGCATGGGAAAACGATGTCTTGCCTTTTAGATAATTTACTGAAAAAATATGTACTGCATGTGTATTATAAAACTGTTAACCATTGCAGCCGAATCACTGGGTTCTTGGCACTTGGGATCTGGGTCAGGCTGATTTGTGAATAAATCATATGAATGAATCTTTGTGAGCAGGATCAGCGGATTCATTAAAAGTATACAGTGCCTTGCTAATGTATTCATACCCCATTATTTTTTCACATTTTTTTTTGTTGCTGCCCTATGTTAAACTGCTTTAAATTCATTTTTTTCCCCCACAACAACCACTCCATACACCATAATTGTAAAGAAAAAAAAGAAAAATTCAGCAAATTTATGAAAAATAAAAAGCTAAAAAGATTTCATTACATAAGTAGGCCTATTCATACCCTTTTCTGGGACAGTTGAAACTTAGCGCAGGAGCATTCATATTGCTTATAGATGTTACTACACTTCAAGTGAAGTTAACCTTTGGCAAAATCAACTGCATGGGTATGATTTGGAAAGGCACACACGTCTTAATAAAAGGTCTAACAGCTGATAATGCATATAAGAGCAAAAACCAAGCCCTGAGGTCAAAAGAACTGCCTGTAGAGCTCAGAAACAGGTTTGAGTCAAGCCACACATCTGTGGAAGAGTTCAGAAGAACATTCTGCTTCATTGAACGGTGACAGAAGCATGTAGTCTCTGTTACCCTTAATGGGAGAAGTCTGAAACAACTAGAACTCTTCCTAGAGCTGGACTTCTGGCCGAACTGAGCAACTGATGGAGAAGAGCTTTGGTTAGTGTGGTGACCAAGAACCTGATGGTCCCTCTACTTGAGCTCCATGATCATATGTGGTGATAGGAGAAATATATTAATTTTTTTCTTTTAAAATTTCTATAAAAAATGTATACATTTCACTAACTTTTTCAAATTATGTGCAGTTTTGTAAATACTGATATAAAAAAATATATACAAAATAGGGGATTTCGTGGTTATCTCTATACCATGTTAAATTTAGACAATAACCTTAGATGTCAATTGTTTTCATACACATTAAAGATAACATATTTAGCTTTTTATGACATTCCAATTTCAATGTGTAAATCATCTCTACTTAAGTGTTAAAATATATATATTTTTGCAAATAAAATACGAAAAAAAATGAAATATAGCAGAGCTGCGGCATTGACATATTACGTCGGTAAGGACTCAATGTTGAAGTGCCTTGAAATCAAAATCATAAAAATTATCAGTAAAAAATAATAATAATAATAATTTAAAAAATATATAAGATTTTTAAGATAATGTAAATTAATATGTATATTAAACAATTCCATTAGAAATAATGTCAAATTGTAATTCTATTAGCTTTTTTTGAGTTGTGGGTCATGAACAAAAATGGTGTTTAGACCTATAAATGCTTCATAATTTTATATTAAATCACATTAATCATTAATTATATTTTTTGTCAAGGTGTATAATGACACTGAATATTTTTTATAAAGCAACACATGACAATTTTAACATAAATCTACAATTTCATTGCTGGGACTTAAAAAAGATCAGATCACATTTCATGACAATTTAAGTCAATATATATATATATATATATATATATATATATATATGTATATATATATATATATATATATATATATATACATATGCACACACAGAGACAGAGTGGCAGAGTGAGGTCAGATATCTGAGAGTTTTTTAATTTTCTGTTATCCATAGAGCATTGTAAAGTCGTGAAACTATGCATATTTCCTCAGAATGACTTGTTTTCTGTATGTAAAAAGTTTTGAAGTGTTTGGAAGCTGCAATTTAATAATATAAGACAATTACTGTTTCCTTTCTTACTGTTATATAATACAACTGTTATATAAATAAAAAATTAACAGTAAGAAAGGAAACGGTAATTGTCCATTTGGCTATTGTAACTGTCCGATTGTCCACATGTGTGTGTGACAGAAACCCCACTCACTCTGGCCGTACAGACGGAGCCGGGAGGAGGGGAGATCATCAGGGTGCTGGTGATGGGGGGAGCTCACATTGACTTCAGGGCAAAGGATGGCTTGACCCCTCTCCACAAGGCTGTCAGAGCCCATGTGCACACTGCCCTACTGGTAACACATAGCATCTCAGAACCATGATTAGGATGACTTTATATTTGTAATAAGAAAATCATATTTAAATCTAATTGTCTGTTTTCTGGGTGTTTTTAGACGCTGTTGTCTTTGGGGGCATCTTCTGATTATAAGGACCGCCGCGGGCTGACACCACTTTACCACACTGTGCTGACAGGGGGCGACACCTCCTGCTGCGAGACCCTCCTCTTCCACAGAGCCAAACTGGGGGTCCGTGATGAGAATGGCTGGGACGAGACCCATCAGGTACAAAAAGTGCTCAGAAGAACAGTGTATATATACAGGAAACACATGAATAATAGAAGTGTAACAGATAACTGCTGTAACTGATATACTTGATGTACCACGGAACAACTGTCTAGTGTTATTCTAAACATACAAATTAATATATATATGTAACAATAATTTTATAATTAATGTCATTTTATTGCAGTCGATTATAACAGTTAGAAAAGTGAAAAATGTAAGGTTTTTTTTTCTTCTATGGGTTTGATTTTTGTGACCTGTTGTATCTGTCAATCATTCATTCATTCATATGTCAGGAGAAGCACTCATCTACCCTGAACGTCCCTGCAAATTATTTACACGTTATGTTTTTATGTATTTGGTTTTTTTTTTTGGATACATACGGTACCATTACAGTAAGTTTACAGTATGTTTGTTTTATTCTGCAAGCATGCATTAAATTAAAACTTCACATTGTTACAAAACGTTATCATGGTTTCCACAAAAATATTAAGCAGCACAACTGTAAAATTCTATTTAAACTGTGGAAATATTAAGAAATGTCACATGAGGACCAAATCAGCATATACAGTAATAAATACAATTTTAACATGTATTCAAATTGTAATAATGTTTCATAGAACAAAAATTACACTGTATTAAAAAAATATATATAAATGTAATTTTTTTTGAAATTGAGATATGTACATCATCTAAAAGCCGAATCAAAATCTAAATACTGAGAAAATCACCATTAAATTTGTCCAAATGAATTCTTAGCAATGCATATTACTAATCAAAAATTAAGTTTTGATATATTTACAGTAGGTAATTTACAAAATATATTCATGGAACATGATCTTTACTTAATATCCTAAAGATTTTTGGCATAAAAGAAAAATCTATAATTTTGACCCATACAATGTTTTTGGGATTTTGTGCTCCAGGGTCACATACAGCCTCGGTAAGCATAAGAAACTTTATTAGAAAACACCACCACCATACTTTTCAGATATTACTATGTGCCTTCTTACACTGTACAAACCTTCTTGAGTGTTTTCACAGTTCCTTCATCTGTAAGGCTTCATGGAGACTAACAAGAAAATGAGTTCCTTTTTTTCGACTCATATTACGCTAGATATCATTTAGCATCATTAGTAATATTATGGGAATGATTACAATGATTCACATTTAAACTGAAAACAGTCAAATTGCAGTTGAAAAACACACTTGCCAGGTTTCTCCTCCCTTTAATAAATCACTTTAATAAGTTTTTTAGCCTTTAAAAACCTAACAGCCAGATGGAAAGTTTAACAAGAATAAAGTCATGTGCAGTCTTTTATGGCAGAATTGAATAATTATCAAAGCTAAACAAGTTGCAGACAGACATTACAAACATAAAGGCAATAGAGACTTACACGTTCAAAAATCCGATCTTAAGTTTCTTCCAAGTAGCACCAGTTGGGAATCACTGCTCAGTCCTTGTTCTCTCTCTGTGCATGTGTGCATTTCCATATCTATTTTGATTCTTTCGTTCTCTTCCTCTCACTCACACATCCACTGTGGTGTTAATTAGCAAAGGTGTCTGTTCTGACGATGTATAAAATCTATTCCTCTCTCCCTCTTTTCTCTTCCGTCAATGTCAAATGACTGTTTCTGTTCTTCCTATCCACCTCTCTTTTCTCTTTCCTCCTCTCCTCTCATTCTTTGTCAATCCTGTTCTTGTTCTCTTTTTTCTTTCTCCAGGCTTGTCAAAATGGGAACTCGCAACACTTAGAGCACCTGCTTTTTTATGGTGCAGACTCCTCATCCCAGAATGCCTCAGGAAACACTGCCCTGCACATATGTGCTTTATATAACAAGGTATAACTGCTGGTCCTGACACAAAAATCAAGCCAAATTATAAAATCTCATGTTGAAAAATGTCTTAAACCAGCGTGAGTTTTCAGGCCGGTTTGTGCTAACTAGTGCTGGTTAAGCATACACATGCTCTTCAGCAGCTGGTCACCAGAATGCTCTTTCCATGCATGCTTTAAAGATCCCTGTGAAAATGTCATTATTTTGTGTACAAGTTGTGTATTTACTTGGGGCATAAAGTTGTATGATGTACAATGCTTGTTACATTTTATGGTCAGCATTAGATGGCTTCAATATCTTCAGGCCGTTATTGTCTAATTTCACCATGTAGGAGAGCTGTGCCCGCATTCTGCTGTATCGAGGAGCCAATAAGGACACAAAGAATAACAGTGGGCAGACCCCCTTCCAGGTAATTATGAGACACTTGCATGTTTTTAAACGCTCTGCATATCATTAACTGGTTGAATCAAGTAATTAAAGGAAGCTAAATTCTACAAACCCTCTACCAACCTTATGTATGTTGGTAAAGATAACTTCTAGGTAAAGAATGTTTTTGGATGTTAAGATGCTTCCTCCCATCCATTTACATTTATTAGATGCTTTTATCGAAAGCGACTTAAAGTGCATTCAGGCTATACATTTAGTTTTTCATCAATATGTGTGTTCACTGGGAATTGAACCCACGACCTTTTGGGTTGCTAATGCAATGCTGTACCACTGAGCCACAGGAACACCTATTCCAGTTTAATATGCATAGATAACTATAAGTTAGTAGAATAATAATGTCTAAAATTATGTAAACATCTTGATTCTGCTGACTTATTTAATGCATGTGTCGGTTTAATGTCAAAACTTGTTGTGCTTGTAAACACATTCTTTATTTTATTTTTGCACTTAAATCTGTTGATGCTTGTGGCACCGAAATGGCACATTTCACTTGCTGTTTTGTAGCTTGTATCGTTTTTGCATGCATTGCGAGTCCCAGGTGGAGTGAAGCTGCAGCGAGCCGAAAGAGTTTTACTTAACCTCAGCCATCTCCACAGAGCCAGCTGTGACTGTGATCGTGCGTTTGTGTTTTATATCAAGGGAAGTAAATGCATGTGTGTTTAATATTGTGTTATTCCCAAGCCTTGCGTCACTGTGCGTCATTCACAGATGCAAATATTAATCGTAGGTAAACTTCTTTTCTAGGTAGCTGTGATGTCTGGCCATTTTGAGCTGGGAGAAATCATTAAAAACCACCGTGAATCAGACGTAGGTAAGGAGCGGAGATTTATTTCGGTTGTGCCGGTATTTTTATTCTGTGTGAGACAATTTATTTGCTCTTCAAACTGTGTGACATTTGGAGCTTGATACTTTCGTCTCTATTTAGCTGCTTTGCGATTCACACAGTCCCTAAGCAGTGTTGACTGTGCTCTACACACTCAGCAGGGGATCTGTTGAAGTTCACTTCATTTGTAATGCTTTGCAACATCACTGAATACAGACCACCCATGCAGTGAACGATTGTACACCGAATATCCTGTGAAGTGCATTTTGCAGGACATTATTTGGCAATAATTCTGGACCATAATTCTGTCTGTCTTGGCATCTGTTCTCTTTCGATATGACTGTTTCTCTCCTGATTTGATGTCAGTTCCCTTTTTGGAGTCTCCAAAGTATGCCCCCCAGAGGAGGGAGAGTTCTCGTACTCTTGGATTGCCCCATCCTCATCCCTTCTTGCGGGCCAACAGTGACAACAGTATGAACGTGCCAGATTGGATCGCTTTTCCCAATGCTGCCGGAACAAGCCTAGTCTCCGTGCAGGTAATTTATTGTTTTGTTTTAAAAACAATGTTTTATGTATAAATAAATACAAAATTGTGGGGGTCTGTAAGTTTTTTTTTCCCCCAAATAAAAATAAGGTACTTGTTTTGTTTTTTGTTTTTAACTAAATGCATATTTGTTTCTGAAATTAATCACGATTAACCCCACCTAACATTAAAGTTTTTAAATATAGTTTTATAATTTTACATTCAATATTCAAATGAACGTAGAAACAAAATAAAGACAGTATATTTTTAATGTTTGCTTAATAGCCTCTTTTTATGACTGATAGCAACTATCACTGATACCAATGCTAATAATTCCCCTAATATTTAAATAAAGTTATCAAACAACTAAATTATAAATTAAATATAGATGAATCCTTAAAGCTACAAAAGTTACTGATTTCCTCTTTTTTTCTTTTGTTCTTTGATTAAAAGGCATCACAGCAGCTGGGTTATTATGATATTTGGCTGCTATTACTTTAAGAGCTGCCGGTGCTGATCGTGAAACAGATCTGACATGCATGTTCATAGTTTTATTCGCATTTAAATATAAAATGATACAGGCTACAGTATGCGCCGCTGCATTTGTTCATGCATTTTACACTTACACTTATTCATTTAGCTGACGCTTTTATCCAAAGTGACTTACAATTGCTATATATGTCAGAGGTCGCACGCCTCTGGAGCAACTAGGGGTTAAGTGTCTTGCTCAGGGACACATTGTGTCTCACAGTGGATTCGAACCCAGGTCTCTCACACCAAAGGCATGTGTCTTATCCACTGCGCCAACACCACCCCATTTAACCATTTAGTTGTTATTCTTCGTATTTATGTTTGAACTTTAATTGCTACTCATCGTGTTAATGTCTATCTGTCAGGGTCTAAAGCATGGTGGCACCTTGCGTAGCTCCAGCAGTCCCCGTGGAGCACGAACCCGTTCCCCGTCCCGTGGCCGAACAGGCGACCGAGACGATAGGAGCCGACAAACACGAGGAAGACAAGGGTGAGAAAGAGAGAGTAGAAAGGACAAGGTTATAGCTTGTGATTCAGTGAACTCTATGCCTAAATCATCATCAATATTCACGTCCTCTGAAGACGTACAACTGAATGAGTCGAGCCGGTAATAAATGTGCATAAATGAATGTTAACCCTGTTGTCTGATACGTGTGCCTTTGTACAGGGCTGGCTCTATCAGTAGTCAGGGCACAGCAAGCGGGCAGCGGCGCCGTCTCTACAGTGCCGTGCCTGGCCGTGTGTTTGTGGCCACCCGCTCGCACTCGGCCCAGGGGGACCGTGAGATCAGCTTCAACAAGGGAGACAAAGTCAAAGGTGAATGGGTGTGTGTATGTGTGTGTGTGCCTCTGTGTCAGTGTGCGTTGTGTGAGAATATGTGTGTATGTCAGCAAGAGTGCCGTTAAATGTTTGTTTGTTTCTGTATGTTTTTCACAGGTGTGGATAAACGTTGTCTGTGTATGTATTCTGGTGATATGTGTTGGTATGTCAGTATATGTCTGTTTGTGAGCAATATCAATGTGCATGTTAGTGTGTGTATGTGTGTATTTTATATTAGAGTCCATTACTCTGTTTACGTCTGTCACCATAGCTTGCATACGTGAATGTTTTTTAAAGAATTAGTAAACTCATAAGTGATAGTGATTTTGCATGTGATTTGTGACTGAATGTGTGTTTGTTTGTACTTCAGATTGTACTCTAATTGTGTATCAGGGGCGTCTTGCACCTATGTTTTTTAATTGGGTACAAGGGGCAGTCCTAGCTGTTTTGGTGCCCTAAGGGGTATAAGATCATTATTTTGATGATTCATTATATGAGTGTGTGCAGGGGATCCACATTCAAAAACTGAACTGTCATATCCAGCCTGAGAAATGAAGTTCTAACTTTCTATTCATCAAAGCATCCTGAAACAAATGTGGAACCTAAATATAAAAGATGATCATTCAAAATTCCACTTGTCTGGTCATGGTGCTTCTGGTCTATATATTGTGTTTTCGTGACTGTGCAATGTTCATGTTTCCTGCTCGCACACACACACTGTTGTTTCTCTCTCTCCTCTTCTCTCAGTGTTGAGTGTGGGTGAAGGAGGTTACTGGGAGGGGACAGTTCGCGGGCGCACGGGCTGGTTCCCCTCTGACTGCGTGGAGGAGGTGGCTCTCCGCAGCCTGGAGTCCCGTTCAGGTGAGATTCCTCATGCACATGCACACACATTACACACACTTTATGTGTTTCAAAGACGTCCACGCTACACTCAGAGCTGTCATTTTGATAGTCCCAGATGTAGGTGTAGGACAGTCGGACTGCCACAGCTTCTCTGTGATGTTGTGATGTCAGACTTGGAGAGGGAGAGCAGTTATGATGACTATTAATAGTTTACAGCACTACTGGAGTGTGAGAGAGACCGCTTGTGCCATTTCACGCTGGCTAAACTCACCGTGGTTTGGGGCACACTTCAAGTCAGACATATATTTTCCTGTCATGCTGTAGTTGCATCCTCACACCCAACCTCATGTGGATGCGATTGTGTGTGCGTCTTTCAGAGAGCCGCAGCGAGAGAGCCAAGCGACTCTTCCGACATTACACCGTTGGATCCTACGACAGCTTTGACGCGCCCAGGTAAGAACACTTTCAAATTTATGGATGTGCATTGCTAATATGTAGATGTTGATTTGTTGTAATGAAGGACTTCCTGCTGAGAAGGCCAGTTTAGAGTTAGTTTACGCTGGTTTGTTGCTGATTTAGGTAGTGGACTAGTGTAATTCAATTCAATTCAATTCAAGTTTATTTGTATAGCGCTTTTTACAATACAAATCGTTACAAAGCAACTTTACAGAAAATTATGTTTCTACAATATTTAGTAGTAGCTAGTAGTTTGTGGACGTTTGACAGGATTTTAGAAAAAAAATAAATAAATAAAATAATAATAATACAAGACGTAGTCAGCTAGACGATGAACTATCAATATTATTAATTAATAGTAATTATATGATGCAGTCACACTTGTAGCAATATTAGTTGGTTCTGTTGTTGATTCAGGGTTAGCATCATCTGAGGTCCTCTGCGGGGTCAGCATCATCTCTTAGCTGCTGATCCAACAAAGTAAAATTAGTTTAACCCAAGCTAAAGAATAAAAATGCAGATGCAACTACACTCACAATTTAAGAGATACATTATTCGAATGCTTGGCGAAAGAGATGCGTTTTTAATCTAGATTTAAACAGAGAGAGTGTGTCTGAACCCTGAACATTATCAGGAAGGCTATTCCAGAGTTTGGGAGCCAAATGTGAAAAAGCTGTACCTCCTTTAGGGGACTTTGCTATCCTAGGAACTACCAAAAGTCCAGCGTTTTGTGACCTTAGGGTGCGTGATGGGTTGTAGCGTGGTAGAAGGCTAGTTAGGTACGCAGGAGCTAAACCATTTAGGGCCTCATAGGTAAGTAATGATAATTTGTAACTGATACGGAACTTAATAGGTAGCCAGTGCAGAGACTGTAAAATTGGGGTAATATGATCATATATTAAAAGAAATATAAAAGAATCTATATGTGTAAAAGAATCACTAAGGTGTAAAATACAAAAAAATACATAAATACAATACAACAATTGCATTCAAAGTACATCTTGCTAGTTTAAGGTAGTTAAGAAGCATCTAAAATGCTGGTCTTTTCAAGTTGCATTCTTCCCATATAGATTTGTTTCTCAAAACTGTCAGAAACCGTCAAGGAATTTGCGTTCTTTATTATCTACTTGCGTGTTCAGCACGTGGAGAGTTTTCTGTCAGTTCTTCTGAAGTGCTGCCGTTGGAAGTGACTCACCTGAGGAGGCCTTGGCGTCTTTTCTCGCACTGCTGTGAGTGTGAGTGATAGACTGATGGGCATGTAGACGGAGATGCCAGCATGTGATTCATGCATCTCAATGTTTGCGGCTTGTGAAGCTGGTTTTGGAAGTCAGATGCGAGTCTGTTATTTTTAATTAATTTCAGAATTAAACAGCTGAGACCGACGCTGAAGAATGTGACACTGAATTGAACTACAGTACTTTACAATTAGTCATCCATCATTTAAGCGGATAAAGTGTGGCATTTCGATTCAAGCTTCATATTTCATGTAAGAGTAGTGTACTAAGTGTATACCAAGTGCAGTGTAGTGTTCAAAGGGATAGTTCCCCCAACCATCCCTTTAAACACTGTGCATTCCTCTGCTTGTAAACAAGTCTCAGCACATCTGGGTTCTTCATCAGAACGGCAGCCCCTGCGTCAGCAGCATCACACACCTGTGTTGTGGTACTCTCCTGAATGCTGGTGTTGACTGACCTGTAAGAGAAGAAAAAGTGGAATAAACTTATTTTTGTTTTTTTTGCACAAAAAAAAGTATTCTCATAGCTTCATAACATTACAGTTGAACCACTGATGTCACATGGACTATTTTAATGATGTCCTTACTACATTTCTGAGCCATAAAATATTTCATTTGCTGTGAAGATTCAGAAAACTATTAGATTTCATCAAAAATATTTGTGTTCTGAAGATGAACAAAGGTCTTAGTGGTTTGGAATTGTATGAGGCTGAGTAATAAATTACAGAATATTCATTTTTCGGTGAACTGTCACTTTAAAGCTCAGTGTGGTAACCAGAAGGTTGTACGTAGACTTGATTTACTGTACACACACACACAAAAAATAAAATATTTTTTTTTTCTACTGTGAAGTTCCTTAACACAAAGTTTGTTTGATTTTTTTTATTTTATTAAGATCTGCTTCATAATGGAATTTTATAATTTTTTATGCTTAAAGGATTAGTTCATTCAAAAATCTAAATTATGTCATTAATAACTCAGCCTCATGTCGTTCCAAACCCGTGAGACCTCCATTAATCTTCGGGACACAGTTTAAGATATTTTAGATTTAGTCCGAGAGCTCTCAGTCCCTCCATTGAAACTGTGTGTACGGTATACTGTCCATGTCCAGAAAGGTAAGAAAAACATCATCAAAGTAGTCCATGTGACATCAGAGGGTCAGTTAGAATTTGTTGAAGCGTCGAAAATACATTTTGGTCCAAAAATAGCAAAAATTACGACTTTATTCAGCATTGACTCTTCCGTGTCTGTTGTGAGTGCGACTGCTGTGACTGTTGACGTATGATGCTGCTGACGTGTTATCTTTGTTATTGGGCGCACCAGAAAACATGTCAGCAGCATCATACGTCAACAGTTTTTGTTATTTTTGGACCAAAATGTATTTTTGATGCTTCAACAAATCCTAACTGACCCTCTGATGTCACATGGACTACTTTGATGATGTTTTTCTTACCTTTCTGGACATGGACAGTATACCGTACACACAGCTTCAATGGAGGGACTGAGAGCTCTCGGATTAAATCTAAAATATCTTAAACTGTGTTCCAAAGAGGTCTCACGGGTTTGAAACGACATGTGAGTTATTAATGACATAATTTTCATTTTTGGATGAACTAACCCTTTAAGTCTTTAAATATTTTTTAAGTTGTTTCAGCAATAAACACTTAATATTTTTCCAAATATGTATGATTAATTCTAAGACTGGAAAATTTGTTAACAAATTATTGTAAAGAGGATTTTATTTTATTTGTTTCTGTATTTTTTTTATTACAACCCGAATTCCGGAAAAGTTGGGACGTTTTTTAAATTTTAATAAAATGAAAACTAAAGGAATTTCAAATCACACGAGCCAATATTTTATTCACAATAGAACATAGATAACGTAGCAAATGTTTAAACTGAGAAATTTTACACTTTTATCCACTTAATTAGCTCATTTAAAATTTAATGCCTGCTACAGGTCTCAAAAAAGTTGGCACGGGGGCAACAAATGGCTAAAAAAGCAAGCAGTTTTGAAAAGATTCAGCTGGGAGAACATCTAGTGATTAATTAAGTTAATTGATATCAGGTCTGTAACATGATTAGCTATAAAAGCTTGGTCTTAGAGAAGCAGAGTCTCTCAGAAGTAAAGATGGGCAGAGGCTCTCCAATCTGTGAAAGAATGCGTAAAAAAATTGTGGAAAACTTTAAAAACAATGTTCCTCAACGTCAAATTGCAAAGGCTTTGCAAATCTCATCATCTACAGTGCATAACATCATCAAAAGATTCAGAGAAACTGGAGAAATCTCTGTGCGTAAGGGACAAGGCCGGAGACCTTTATTGGATGCCCGTGGTCTTCGGGCTCTCAGACGACACTGACATTACTAAATGGGCCCAGGAATACTTTCAGAAACCACTGTCGGTAAACACAATCCGCCGTGCCATCAGCAGATGCCAACTAAAGCTCTATCATGCAAAAAGGAAGCCATATGTGAACATGGTCCAGAAGCGCCGTCGTGTCCTGTGGGCCAAGGCTCATTTAAAATGGACTATTTCAAAGTGGAATAGTGTTTTATGGTCAGACGAGTCCAAATTTGACATTCTTGTTGGAAATCACGGACGCCATGTCCTCCGGGCTAAAGAGGAGGGAGACCTTCCAGCATGTTATCAGCGTTCAGTTCAAAAGCCAGCATCTCTGATGGTATGGGGGTGCATAAGTGCATACGGTATGGGCAGCTTGCATGTTTTGGAAGGCTCTGTGAATGCTGAAAGGTATATAAAGATTTTAGAGCAACATATGCTTCCCTCCAAACAACGTCTATTTCAGGGAAGGCCTTGTTTATTTCAGCAGGACAATGCAAAACCACATACTGCAGCTATAACAACAGCATGGCTTCGTCGTAGAAGAGTCTGGGTGCTAACCTGGCCTGCCTGCAGTCCAGATCTTTCACCTATAGAGAACATTTGGCGCATTTGCTATGTTATCTACGTTCTATTGTGAATAAAATATTGGCTCATGTGATTTGAAAGTCTTTTAGTTTTCATTTTATTAAAATTTAAAAAACGTCCCAACTTTTCCGGAATTCGGGTTGTAATTAATTAATTAATTAATATTTTTTATTAATTTATTTTATACAGGGCAAGTTGCCATTCGTTTAAAATATGCTTTATGTGTTTAATATATATGCTCTGCATCTCACATTTCTAAATGCAAAAACAGATTATTTTGTGGACGGCTCTTAAATCATCAGTAATCTACTTTTATAGGATGGTTCACATCATGGGCGTAGGTTTGGTCTCAGCTTTGGTGGGGACACCCCATACATCAAAACAGCCCCAGTAATACAGAATATTACAATACAGAAGTGAATCTACTTCATCTCATTATATTGTATCCTGACCCCGATATACCATCCTGTATACTGTCCCTAAAGAGCTAGTATAACTGTATAATCTAAAAAATGCACTCTCAAAAGAAAAAAAAACACACCTGAGACTGTGTAATGCTGAACAACCAAACGTTTTATTAACAAAAATTATTATGTACATTATTTATGTACATTAATTATTATGTATAGTATTTACACTAACAAAAAATACTCTGCAACAAGGAAACAAATCTAAATAAATATAATAACCTTTTTCTATTATAAAAACTATTTACCCTCCAGTACACTCACGTTTATGTTGACTGCAAGATTGTAAGTTAAGGTAAAGGCTAATTGACATTCAGTTACTTGCTAACGTAGCATTCTATCATCCTGGGTAACACATACTATCACCAGTTAATACTATTTTCCACAGTAGAATCTGCATTTGAAAGCCTAGTCAGTCAATACTGCTAGTTTATTTATGTGGCTAGCTAGTTATTTTGCCTACTTACACTCTGACTCTGCTTTATGAAAAAGCTTCTTATGTCCCCTTTTTTCTTCTTGGGTGGCATCTCCAAATTACAAAAAGGGGCAAAAAAAAAAAAACCGGAATATTAAAATGTTTTTACTCTGGCCTTTGTATGTGGCAGAGAGACAGCCCTGGTAACTTTTACCGTCGGCGTCGTCAACACACACACACACCCACACACACACACACACACTACCCGCTCGCTGCTAGTGCAAGCACAAAAGTAGTCCCGGCCCGTGCGTGTAGCCTGTCAGATACCCCGCCGCCAATCAAATTACGGCGTTTCTTGTACTGTCGTCCTGGCCGTTAGAATCGATCCAAATAGCAGTGCAAATGAGCTTGCTAAATATTGGGTGGGGACAAATTTGTAATCTCAAAATATTGATAGGGACTAGTACCTAGCGTCCCCCCCTAAACCTACGCCCATGGTTCACATAAAATGTGTCTTGTGTCATGTGTCACCCAGAGCCATTGTCAGGGGCTTGGGGAAATGAGGGGAGCTACTGAGCTCCTCTATGGTGTAGCCTACTCACTTGGCCTTGGGGAGCAGGGTGGGACTAAAAATACTGTCCCAGTCCCTTTGAATTTAACTGACACACCTATGAAATGAAATACTTTGCACAAGACTGTAATATCTGTATTTGGTGGCCATGTTGTAATCTCACTCTCTATCTCAGTCTATCTAACTGTCTGTGAGTCATGTGTTGGTAACTTAACACTGCTGAGCTCTTTTCATTAGCACCTCACAGTAAACATAAAGCTGCCTCATGTGATGTCATTCTGTCCCAGTCGCAAAGAGAGCTCAAATTCACCTCATCACAGCAGCCTGCAAGACAACACAATACAAGCCTAGCAAATTATTTACATACAAACATACACATAATAAATCAGATTTTTAATGTATACTCTGAATCTCGCTGATCACACTTGCTTACTCCCATTCGTGCATGTGTAGAAATACACTAAAAGACACACAGATTGAAACTTCTTACTGTGTTTTCAGTTTGTAATTGTTTTTTTCACCCCTCTATGTTTGGCTTAGTCACCCCCTCATCCCGCTCCACCTCTCCCTTGTGCTCTCTCTCTCTCTTTTAATTCCTCCCATTTTACTAACCCCCTGCACTCTTTCATTTTCTCTCCATCACCCTCCCACCCCTGTGGTGACTCCATCTGGAGGTCATACTATGAAGGGCACTAAAGAGCAAGGGAAAGAGAGAGAGAAAGAGAGGGATGAATGCATGGCTGAATAAATGGATGCAAAAGCATCTTGCAACTACTGACATGACCAAAGGGGGAAAAAAAACTTTTTGGCACCTTACCCTAAGTCTTTATTCAAGTGTGAAACATGTTAGTGTAGTAATAAAAATCAGTAGTAGTCACTAGATATCATTTTTAACTGTGTTGTATTATACCCAAAAATTCTTCATACAGTGGGCTGCCAGTAAAACTGATAAAAATTTGGGACCAGAAATTATTCAGACACTTTGACCTGACCATGTTTTGCTTTAGTGTTTTTTCTTTAATTGCTAATGCAACCTTTTTACACCAAAGACCGAACAAAATTAAACATTGCTTGCTAATTGTTTGACCTAAATTGGTATTATTTAATTGTGTAGTTAAATTTAACAGCTGACAGCTGTTCAGCTTAATATATTACATACCTTTCTAGCAAACTTATCTGACATTATCAAGATAAATTTGTTCTGCCACAGTTTAACTCTGAGTTCTTGTCATATTTTATGAAAATTTTCTAAACTATAGCAAATAAACTAGAAAAAAGGTTAGAAATGTTGAATGTGTCTGAAAAAATTTGGGTTTGACTATGTATGTGTGTGTATATATATATATATATAGTATAGAGAGAGAGAGAGAGAGAGAGAGAGAGAGAGAGAGAGAGAGAGAGAGAGATGTATGTGTGTGTGTTCAAATTTCTTCTACTAATACATTTAATTCCTTTTTTTATCTTTATAGGATAGTTTTAATGTGTTATGAACTCATGTCAAATAACATTTTTTATTTATTTTTTTATTTTTATTATATTAACCTTGATTAAATTCTATAAAAACATTCTCATCAAATTGTTTCTATTCTTCCTCCAACCTCTCAGCTCTTCTGTTCTTACCCCAGCCCCACTTTTCCAGGACCCTACAAATCACTATGTCCTTTCTGGCATCGCCTCACCACCTCCATCATTGTCCTTCCCTCGCAGAGTCATTTTTAATAGCAGCTTCCTCTCTCTGCATCATCCTTCTCTGCTCCTCGTCTTCCTTCGGTCTGTGCGAGCTCAACTGTGTCATAATTCCAGCGTCCCTGTCCCTGAGCACCCTGCAGCACTCTCTTTTTCCCTTCTCAGTGCACGTGATCTTTTTATAGGACAGTGATCTGCATAATAGGGTCAAGGACGTCCAGTATAATTTCAGGTAAAAGTTCACTGAACGAGTCTGCTTGAACACGGCTGCGCAGTCTTACGCTGAAAACGTGCCAGCAAGTTTTCTGGCATCGATACAGATAAGGGAACACGTGTACAAATACATACTGTACTGTACAGGCACATATACGCCTTCTGCCACTATCCACACTTCCTTACCCCCTCTCTTCCTGCTGATTCTCCCTCTCTTTTGCTCACTCTTTCTCTCCTCCTCTCTCTCTCTCTCTCTCTCTCTCATGCTCTTCATCACACACATGCTCTGAATGAACAGCGGTGTGGTGTAGTCTACCATGCTGGAGGACAGAAAGAGTGTGAGAGTTGTAGAAAGAGGAGGAATAAGGCAGTAGATTGTGGATCCAGCAATGCCGTAGAGAGCGAAGGAGGCAGAGGGAGACGGAGGGGGGAGGGCAGCGAGGACAACATCGACATCCAGCGAAAGAGGCTTTGACAGAGATGATGTGAGTTCTTGCTTTCTCTACCCTTTTGCTCTCTCTTCATCTTCTTGTTCATGTCTTTTGCTTCTCAGTTCTCTCATCCCTGACTGTGTTTCTTCTGAGTGATGGAGATGTGCTGCTGCGTTTGCCTCTTTTTCGACTCCCTCACTCGCTCGCTGTCCTCCTTCATTCATAGGATCTGTTTTGTTTACAGACATTGTTAAAGGAGAGGGAGGTGACAGGGGGAGGGGGAGGGGTCTCTCTCTACCTTCTTGTGCAAGCGTTGTCTGGTGGGTACATTGGTGTGCTTGTTTTTAAAGGGATGGATCACCTTTAAGTGATAATACTGTCATCATTGTGTTCTAGAACACTATGAGAAGTTTAACCGAATGACCAAGCTGCTTTATACATTTAAAAGATTGAAGACCCTATACTGTAAAATGCCGTTTCTACCTCATAAAATTACTTTTGTTGCTAAAAATGTATGTATTTTGGTTGATTCAGTGATAATTATATATTATTGTTTACCTAAAACCAGTTCACTTAAATCCGTTTTTTCCCCCCAGTGTAGAGCGGTGGTTCTCAAATAGCATCAGCAAATCTCTAAGGGGGCCTCTGGCTGACTTAAAATAATTTCAATTCAGCTAAAACAACTAATAATCAAAAAGACATTATCTTCATTTGTCCTCATAACTGTTTGTTTCTTTTGAAGAACAAGGGTTCCAACATTCCAACATGAAAAAACTGCATAAATGAGGTAAATGAATACATTAAAATAGATCATGTAAATTAATAAAATCTTAAAATTCATGGACATTACACATAGCTGTGGCAAGCTCTAAAAACTGTATTGGGTAGAAATTCTGAGTAAAAAAATATTGTGTGTTTTGTGTGTGTGTGTGTGTGTGTGTGTGTGCATGAAAACAGTGGTAACCCTGAAGAACATTCTCTTGGGAATGTTTTTGTGAATAATTGTGGGCTTTGGAGTCCAAAAGGTCCAAAAGGGTTGAGAAGAATTGTTCTAGGGGCTGTCAAGCTCCAGAAATGACAAAAAACACCAAATAAAGTATTCTTCTCGTGCTCGTGCACTATTTTCAAGTCATTTGACATATGATAAGATTTGTGTGAAAAACACTCATGATTCAAAGTCAAAGTTTACTGAAAATCTAGTAGTCTAGTCGTGGTCACTTTTATGGTATGGAAAAGTACCGCTTGGACATTTTGTCTTCCACAGAAGACAGAAACCCATATTACAGTAAGTAAATGATGTCAAAATTGTCATTTTGGGTGAACTATCCCTTTAAGGTAGGGCAGCATGATTTTAGGGGTTTAAGCCTCTACTCAAGGTCATTGCAGAAATAAGGGACAGTGTCGGCATAGAACTATGATAATAAGAGAAGACACGAAAAAAATAAAGGGCAGAGAGGGAGAGAGTGTGTTAGGTGTGGGAGGACAAGCAGAGGAAGAGGAAAGAACTAAGGTCAGTTGGACAGAAGGCAGAAGAGGAAGCAGATGGGTGTGGAAGTGTATACATCTGCCACGGTCCAAAGACAGGAACAGATCAACAGGTTCAGAGGAGGACGAAAAATGCACCACAGACAAGTGCAATACCCACAGACACTTTAAAAGGCAGTAAGAAGTGAGTGAGATTGTTCATGTATCTTTTCTGTCCCGATAGCTGCAAAAACAGTCGCTTGTGTAAGTAAACAGATCCACTTGGCTCTGTCCAGTGGCTAGTGAGACTTATATTAATCTCTCTCGCTCTTATTTCTTGTGTGACCGTGATTACTCAACCATGCACCAATGGTACACATAGCATGCATGGCTAATGTCATTGACCCATGGTCTGCTTATTAGTCTGATTAACATGCAGACTCTTGGACCATTACAAACATTGAGCTAATTAACACGCCAATTACTTTTTGAGAGTTCATTAATTTTATGTAATTATGTAAAAAAAAAAGAGTAAATTATTATTTTTTAAATCAGTCATACTTTGCAGAAAATACATTTTGTGTTATTTTATGCATTTAAAAGTTAACGTCTTAATTAGACAATATTAGGGGAAGTCGTGGCCTAATGGTTAGAGAGTCGGACTCCCAATCGAAAGGTTGTGAGTTCGAGTCCCGGGCCGGCAGGAATTGTGGGTGGGGGGAGTGCATGTACAGTTCTCTCTCCACCTTCAATACCATGACTTAGGTGCCCTTGAGCAAGGCATCGAACCCCCAACTGCTCCCCGGGCGCCGCAGCATAAATGGCTGCCCACTGCTCCGGGTGTGTGCTCACAGTGTGTGTGTGTGTTCACTGCTCTGTGTGTGTGCACTTTGGATGGGTTAAACACAGAGCACAAATTCCGAGTATGGGTCACCATACTTGGCTGAATGTCACTTCACTCATATCATATCAAATTCTTGAAAGTTTTACAGTAGCTCTTGTTATCAATGCTAAATACATTTTGGACCTTAACTATTACTAGGAAGTTTGTTGCAGTAGTTTTAAAGACCCCACAAGGTGTGTGGCCATTAGTTTCTTTAAACAAATTTTTTTTATTTATTTATATATTTTTTCATTTATTCAAGGAGTATGGTCTTTGTCTTTTTCAAACTGAATAGAAATGTTTTATCTAAGTATAATCCAGCATAATTACAATGTGTTTACAAAGGTATTATTTAAAGAACTGGTTTCAAAGCAAGAGACAAGGTAATTGCTAGGACAAAGAAAAGCTTACAGGTGATATTTTTGACAAGTATATTTTGCTTTTCCGTAAAAATACTGTACACTAAAAATGAACACACTGTTACATGAGCAGCAAATCAGCATATTAGAATGATTCCTGAAGACTGGAGTTCTTTAAAATATAATATAAAAATTGTCGGTAAGTCGGTAAACTCACACTTCTGCTGTCTTGGCTATTGTTTTTGTATTTACAAAATTAAAAAAAAATCCAGACATCACAGTCCCTCAGACTGCTGTATCTTGTCTCAGTCGATGTACAATGAATCCGTGTGACCACAGGCAACAGCATTGAAAACAGAAATAAAAAAAATCACGTTCATTCAGTAGCTAGTGATATTGATGATGTAATAGGCGGATGGTGGTTCAGAGCTGTAGTGCTCTATGGCTACCCAACAAGAGCACTAGAAAGTGCTCCCTCTCTCTCTCTTGTTCTTTTCCTGTCTCTCTACCTCTCAAAGGCTGCTGCCAGTTTTATGAATGGGAAAACAGTGACTTGTGGAGGCAGTGATAGAAACATTGCTCTGTTCATCTCACATGGCTGCTGAAGAAGAGCGGAAAAGGCAGATGTGTACATGAGAGGGAGGAGTAAAAGAGAGACAGATGACAGTTATCTTGCCCTAGTGAAACTGGTGCTTGGCATTTTAATTGCACCTTCCCAATGGTTTGATCTCCTATACCGCAGCAGGTGTGTGTATGCACGCATTAGCCATGTGCTTTTTATTTATTTTTTCTATCTAAATATGCTCTAGATGAACGCTTGCTACTGTTACGGTGCACTTTGCTGTTTTTTAAGCGTCTCACGCCGTGAGCGATTGACATCTGCGACACCTGTGAATTGTCCCTAGCTTTATTTAAAACGCTGAAATGCTTCCTGTGTAAACGGCCTCTAAACATCCTTTACATTCAATGCATGCATTAACTAATCAGCAAACAAACTAAGTCACCTCAAGCCCCATTCTCTCTCCCTTCATCAAATTGCATCATTTCTCTCCTCTTTCATGCTAAACCATGTCTTCCAACCACACATTCTCTCTCTCTTTCTGTCCCTCTATCTCACCCTCCCTCCCTCTCTTTCTCCTTGCCTCGCTCGCTCTCTCTCCTCCTCTGTCGCAGTCACAGTGAACCATCGCTCTCTCTCTCTCGCTCTCTCTCTCTCGCATTCTCTCTCTCACATTCTCTCTCTCTCTCTCCGTCTTAAGTATGAAAGGGTTGGGAGAGCTAGGCCCTCGTTCTCACTCTCTCCATCTCTCTCTCCTCCTCTCCTCCCCTTGCACGGCTCTCGTTTGCTGTTCTCTGGCTGGAAGAGGAGCAGCAATAAGAGGAGGAGGTGGAGGAGGAGGAGGAGGAGGGGGGGGAAATGGCGATGGGAGGATGCGGAGAGGAGGATCTCTCTCTCTCCCTCTCCCTCTCGTCGTCCTGGCCATCGCTAGGCCCTATGAATCGCAGCGTCTGGTTCATTTACAGGTACTGGCTGTTTTCATGTTTTTCTCACGGTTGGTAGGGAGGGAGGGAGGGAGGTGGGCTAGAGAGAGCGCCGCATCAGTGCAAGGAACGAGCCGGAGTGATGGAGTGGATCGACAGGCAGGGATGTGTTGCAATGCATGCGTGTTTGGACGTGTGCGTGTGTCTATGTGCAGAAGAGTGAGCACTCGCTCACGCATTAGCCAGAGTAGCACTTCTCCACAGCTGCATGTGTGTGTGTGTGTGCGCGCGTGTGTGAATCGCAGCTTCTGTCTCTCTGTTAACGGCCGCAGAATACAATGTCTGCCTCCAGCCAGATACACCGTTGCTCTGATGGACAGAATGCTAAACCAGTGTGTGTTTCTGCGCCTGCGAGTGTGTGTGTGTGTGAGATGGAGAGAGAATGTGCTGGGCTCTGTTAGCTGCTGATTTAGAGGAGTTTGCTTCACTGGAAGGGATTGATGCTTTTGGGTTCTTCTGTCGGGTGTTTGTGTGATCATACACACCGTATGTGTGATTTGCATGTGTACATTCAAGAAATTAAGAATGATCACTCAGGAGGGGACGTATGCGCTGGGTTCTTGTAACCCCTGCTGCGTTTATTGTGGAGTGTGTTAGGTTTGATGTGGTGCTGATCTTGTACAGTGTCCGCTTGGCGTTTTTTGTTTTTTTTTGTGCACTGATGTTATCATGTGTTGGCTCTTATTAGACCGAAAACTCTTTTATTAAGTTGGACAAATACAACCGTGGTGTGTTATTGTCCCTGCGATGTGGCTGGGTGTTGGTTTGTCACTATAAAGATGGTGTAACCTCTTAATAGTTGTACGTTGAGATTGCGTAGTCTTCACCTGTGTACAGTAATTACGGATGCGGCTACTGTATAAACTGTCTGTATCACTTCATAGGACGAACCTATTGCCCAAAATGTCAGAAAGAGAGCAAGGACAATGATAAGTGTGTGGCAGAGAGGTTCGGTGGGGTGTGAGATGTCTGTAACTTTAAAAAGGGAGTGCCAACTTGAAGAGAGACTATCACTTTCTGCATATCAATTCATTCCTGGCTTGTTTTCGATCTGGGCAGGGATGAGTGGGTGATATGGAGAATGGCCACCGTTGGCATCCCTCTGTGCAGGCGCGATGGACGATATGTGAGAAGGAGTGCGGAAGGACTGCTGGAGAGAAGAGAGGACTGAGATAGAAAGCAGGGTAGGAGGTGACACACAGAGGAGTTACTGAAAGAGTTGACGGGGAGATATGAGCGACCCCCTGGCCTCGGGTTCGTGGTCTTTAAGAGGTTCACTGAAAGCTTTTACATTTGGCTTTTAGATGGAGGCTGGAGTTTGGAAGCATTCAAGGAAAGAGAGATTGAAATGAACAGATGGAGTGGGTTGAGGGCTGAGCCTGTGTACAGTGTGACTATCAGCATGTGGGTACAGTATGGTACAGTTGAAACTATATCTCACCAGCACCTGACTGGCACTGGACACACACACACAGAAGCCCTCACACAGACTTAAGAGTGCAAACAACTTGCAACACAGGCAATCAGGCTTCAAAGTGACAGTATTACTTGACTAAAAATATAAATAATAATAATTTATAGGTAGAAAGGTAGGCCATATTTTCGTAATTTGTATGTGCAGTTGTATGTTTATATATATGTACAACCCGAATTCCGGAAAAGTTGGGACGTTTTTTAAATTTTAATAAAATGAAAACTAAAAGACTTTCAAATCACATGAGCCAATATTTTATTCACAATAGAACATAGATAACATAGCAAATGTTTAAACTGAGAAAGTTTACAATTTTATGCACAAAATGAGCTCATTTCAATTTTGATTTCTGCTACAGGTCTCAAAATAGTTGGGACGGGGCATGTTTACCATGGTGTAGCATCTCCTTTTCTTTTCAAAACAGTTTGAAGACGTCTGGGCATTGAGGCTATGAGTTGCTGGAGTTTTGCTGTTGGAATTTGGTCCCATTCTTGCCTTATATAGATTTCCAGCTGCTGAAGAGTTCGTGGTCGTCTTTGACGTATTTTTCGTTTAATGATGCGCCAAATGTTCTCTATAGGTGAAAGATCTGGACTGCAGGCAGGCCAGGTTAGCACCCGGACTCTTCTACGACGAAGCCATGCTGTTGTTATAGCTGCAGTATGTGGTTTTGCATTGTCCTGCTGAAATAAACAAGGCCTTTCTCTGAAATAGACGTTGTTTGGAGGGAAGCATATGTTGCTCTAAAACCTTTATATACCTTTCAGCATTCACAGAGCTTTCCAAAACATGCAAGCTGCCCATACCGTATGCACTTATGCACCCCCATACCATCAGAGATGCTGGCTTTTGAACTGAACGCTGATAACATGCTGGAAGGTCTCCCTCCTCTTTAGCCCGGAGGACATGGCGTCCGTGATTTCCAACAAGAATGTCAAATTTGGACTCGTCTGACCATAAAACACTATTCCACTTTGAAATAGTCCATTTTAAATGAGCCTTGGCCCACAGGACACGACGGCGCTTCTGGACCATGTTCACATATGGCTTCCTTTTTGCATGATAGAGCTTTAGTTGGCATCTGCTGATGGCACGGCGGATTGTGTTTACCGACAGTGGTTTCTGAAAGTATTCCTGGGCCCATTTAGTAATGTCATTGACACAATCATGCCGATGAGTGATGCAGTGTCGTCTGAGAGCCCGAAGACCACGGGCATCCAATAAAGGTCTCCGGCCTTGTCCCTTACGCACAGAGATTTCTCCAGTTTCTCTGAATCTTTTGATGATGTTATGCACTGTAGATGATGAGATTTGCAAAGCCTTTGCAATTTGACGTTGAGGAACATTGTTTTTAAAGTTTTCCACAATTTTTTTACGCAGTCTTTCACAGATTGGAGAGCCTCTGCCCATCTTTACTTCTGAGAGACTCTGCTTCTCTAAGACAAAGCTTTTATAGCTAATCATGTTACAGACCTGATATCAATTAACTTAATTAATCACTAGATGTTCTCCCAGCTGAATCTTTTCAAAACTGCTTGCTTTTTTAGCCATTTGTTGCCCCCGTGCCAACTTTTTTGAGACCTGTAGCAGGCATTAAATTTTAAATGAGCTAATTAAGTGGATAAAAGTGTAAAATTTCTCAGTTTAAACATTTGCTACGTTATCTATGTTCTATTGTGAATAAAATATTGGCTCATGTGATTTGAAATTCCTTTAGTTTTCATTTTATTAAAATTTAAAAAATGTCCCAACTTTTCCGGAATTCGGGTTGTATATATATATATATATATGCGTGTGTGTGTGTGGTGCACCTGCCCAACTCAATCAGAGCAATCTTGAAGAAACAGCTAAAAACACATCTCTTCCATCTTAACTTGACCCACTAACTCTAGCACTCTCCATTCTACGGTAATACTATTCTTTAAAAAAAACATGCCTTTTAGATTTGCACTCTATTCATTTACTAACTGATTGTTTTCTTTGAGGAAAAAAAACTAACACTAGCTTCTCTATTATTTTTTTCTATTCTGTGTTTTCCTTTTATTTATTATAGAATTAAAAAAAATATTGCTACATGTACTATGTTAAACTAACAGACTTGTTATAGCACTTGCATATCATCACTTTTGTTGATTTTGTTTACTTCCATTGTCCTCATTTGTAAGTCGTTTTTGAATACAAGCGTCTGCTGAATTACTAAATGTAAATATAAATATGTACTTGCAATATACCTGTATATACAGTGCCCTTCATAAGTATTGGAATAGAAAAGACAAAATTGCTCTGTTTGCTGTGGAGCCAAGAAATCTGTAAATATGATCAAAAGATGAATATGAGACAAAACTACAGAATGTGACTTTGTCACATTTTATTATTGGCTGTTTTAATACAAATGTTTTACCAGTTAAGAAGATCAGCACTTTTAGAGTTTCATCTCCCTCTCTGATGGGAGCAGAAGTATTGGAGCAGTTGCCTCAGAGGTCTTTCTAAGAGTTCAGCTGTGTCCTGTTGCATTGATTCTTAGATATAAAAAGCAGGGAATGTGTCGTATCAGTTATATTCATTGCTTCTGCATTCTCAGTCTCGCATTCGATGACGACACACACAAACCAGGATGAAGACGAGGGGGCTGACTTTGAGAGAAAAGCAAGCTGCTACCAGAACAGAGGAAGTCAATTAGAGCTACTGCAAAAACAAAGGGCATGGAGAAATCAAGAGTTTGGAAACTACTGGCAACATCAGCAACCAACGATGACCTGATCGGCTGAGAAAAACAACAGTTGTTGATCATAGACAAATCATGAAAGCTGTGAAAATGAACCCTAAAATACAGGTCTGTAAAAACAACCTCCAGAAAGCTGGGGTGATGCTCTGTCTATCTACAGTCCGCAGGAGACTTTGACACAGAATTACAGAAGCTACAGCAAGACGCAAACCTCTGACAAGTACCAAAAACAGAAAGGGAAGATTACAGTTAAAAGCCAGTAGAGTTTTATGGACAGCTGAGACAAGGATCAGCCTTTAAATGATGAGAAAGCAAAAGTGTGGAGAGAAAAAAGGGAACTTCAAATGATCCCAAGCATTCAGCCTCATCTGTAAAGCGCGGTGGAGGTGGTGTCATGGCATGGGCATGCATGGCTGTCTCTGGAATTTTAATGATGGCATTAGCAGGATGAATTTAGAAGGGTACAAAATCATCTTGGCTACCAATATTCAAGAAAATGCCAACAGGTTCATCAGGAAGCGCTACATATTGCATCAGGACAATGACCCCAATCACCCGCCAGTTCAGTCAAGGACTTTATCAGAGCAAAAAAATGTAAAGTCTTAGATTGCCCAAGTCAATCTCCAGATTTAAATCTGATTGAACATTAATTTCACCAGTTGAAGAGGAGACTAAAGACAGAAACTCCCCAAAACAAGCAACAGTTGGAACTGGCTGCATTAAAGCACCAAGAGTCTGCTGATGTCTGTGGGTCGCAGACTCACTGCTCTGATTGCATGCAAGGATCTGCAACAAAATAATGGCTTTTAATATTTTACATCTGCCTTAAATTCAACTGTTCCAACCCTTCTGCTCACATCAGATAGTGGGATGAACTCTGAAAGTGCTGTCCTTTTTATTTGGTAAAACATGTGTGTCGAAACAGCTAATAATAAAATGTGGCATTCTTTAGTTTTGTCTCATATTCATCTTTTAATCATTTTTGCAAATGTCTTGACTCCACAGAAAACAGAGTAATTTTTATTTTTACTGTTCCAATAATTATGGAGGGCACTTTATGTATATATTACATGTATATATAATTGCTAAACACATGGTATTAACCTTTGCCCTCTTAGTGCTCCATTTATACTGACTGTTTTGTGGCGAAATTTGGCCGTGTACAGGCTTGGTCTAGTGTCCTTTTTTTATTACAAATTATTTTGCCTGCCATGTTGCAAAGTGTACAGTTTTAACAGATGGTAACACAAAAAAAGGCACTTCCTTTACTGTGTAAGTAATACCAACATTTGCAGGCTCACTAAACTCAAAATGATTTAAAATAATTCATTTAACTAACATAATTCATTTACTTTTGTTGATTTCTGTGGATTAATTTGCTCTCTCCTGTAGCAAATAAATGTATGTAGCAAATAAATGTATTTCTTGCATTGTGAATGTTGAACTTGCAATATTAGTATTTTAAAAGTGTCATACCTGAAATCCTACAGCACTGTTCAGGCTTTTCATTTCCATGGTTTTTAACCCGGGGCAGCCAAGGGCATTCTAGGAGAGTGATATACTTTAGTTCAATACACTCACACGTTCACTCAGTGCACTTACTAATACATGTCCCGGTGCGGACTCGATTGTGATACTGTGTGTGCTTGCTTGGTTGTTTCCCACTTGCACACCTGTGCTGAACAATCCCACAAACTGTGGTAGTGCATTGACAACACGAGCGCAATACTAACCTTAATCTCTCTTACACTGACCTTATAGTCGAGCGCTGCTTTAATGCCACTGTCACATTAAGATTCCCCCAAAACACTTCAACTTAGATGAAAGGAGACACATGGCTCTGGGCTGTACATGCACACCTGCAGAATCTGGGTTTGGAGCTGTATAGCATGAAGGCAGCATTTCTGATGGCGTTTATCAGAGCTGCTGCACATGATTCATGAAATCACTGGCCATATGACTCATGGACTGGCAGAGACACTGTTGGACAAACAACCACACTGAGTCACTAACACAGTAACGACTCCTCTAACTCACTGAAACCTATACCATCTAAGTATCAGCATAACTGTCTACTGACTTCACACATTCACAAATATATCAGTGCAGAGACTGAATGACAGTGAGTGATATAATGACTGAAGGAACTGTGAATCATTTCAACTGCTCGTAAATCATTTTGGAGTCGCGTATACACTAATTAAGAAAAATAAACATATGAGTTGTGTCCCAAGTGACATACTATACACAGTGCATTTATGCTATGTATTTAACTGTCTAGTCTAGGGTATGCATTTTACATGTATTTATCATCCAATTTTGAAATCTGATAAAGGACTCTATACTGTATAATGAAAACTGCAACAGTTGAGTGCATGTGTCCAAGTGTCCAAAATTCCACAATCTGTTTTGTAAAGTTTTCAGTGTGAACATGCTATGGTGTTTATACTACAAAATAGCATAGAATAATGCACAAAGGCAAATGGGGACACAACTAGGTTTGTGAGGATTTTTACTATTTACATAAGGATTTTTACATGCTTTATAATCACTTTCACTGGCCCCACCTAAAATAAAATGTATTATTATTATTTTACTTTCATATTGCAAGTTATGAATGACACTTTTGTGGCATGCTAGCCTGTATGCACTGTAAGTTGCTTTGGATAAAAGCATCTGCTAAATGCATAAATTTAATATACATTTTTTTATTTTATATATATATATATATATATATATATGTATATATAAATAAATTTATGCATTTAGCAGACGCTTTTATCCAAAGCGACTTACAGTGCATTCAGGCTATCAATTTTAACCTATCATGTGTTCCCGAGGAATCGAACCCCCAACCTTGCGCTTGATAGCACATTGCTCTACCAACTGAGCGACAGACAGACAGACAGACAGATTTAATAAAATAAAAATTCTGATGTTTAAGTAATGAGTATTATATGTATAGGCTACATATATATATATATATATATATATATATATATATATATATACATACATACATACATACATACATATCTCACTGTGGATTCTGTGTCAAATGTTCACTACCTCTGCAAATCCTTGAATGATGCATTGAGATTGCATTGCCTCAGCTTTTACTATTCCGAGCAAACAGTGCCTAAATATAGACGTGATCTCAGACATAACAACCTGGCTTTTGCCATTTGTTTTATACTCTTGCTGTGGCCAGTTATGTACTTGGCCCAGCTTACACTCGTTTGATTTGGAAAACATTATGCTTGGGTGTTTTGTTGAGATCCCTTCGAGGTGAACATTGGAATGCTGAATGACTAATTCTGTTCAATATAGCTGCCAAGTGTGTGCACTGTATCACTCACTGTGCATGTCTACATATTAGTCTGGCTAGTTCCTATATCCAGTTCTGGCCGTTGCTCAGGCAACCGCCAACATCTCACTTACAGTGCCCATTGCACATACAAACAGCACATAGAAGATCTGAAGATCTGTATCCTAACTACAGGACGACGTGATTGTGTTATTGCAGTGGATCAACTTGTTCTGCCCAGTCTTCTGCTGGGTGACATTTGAGCTCCATTTAAGATTGGCACAATGTTGTGAAGGTTTGTTTGATGGATGAACTTCAGAACTTCAAACTTCAAATCAAGCCTCGGTAACTGGTTTCCCGCCAAATTGTGCTTGTAATACTGTTTACAGCAGGAGAATGGCCGTGTGTGGTCTGACCTGCCGTTGTTTTTTGCATCAACCCAGTCCATCCCCCTAGTCCCTCTCTTCTTGTCCTGGGGCAGTGAAAGGATACAGTTGGTTAAGTCTTCTGAACACAGAGCTGAAGGATGGGGATATTGTGTTGACACAAGAGCATGGATGCCAGAGTATTGTAAACAAAGCTGTGGTGTCAGTTAGATGGGCTCTGCTGTGAATGGAAACCACTAGTGGGACAGCTTTCGATTTTCAACAGGAAGTTTGCGACAACCAATGCCTTACTTGAATGATATATGTATTAAAATTACCTTGCCATTCAATTTGGGTCAGTTAGATAGGTAAAGGTATACAGTGATACATTATTGTTAAATAGAACAATCAAAAGCACGGCATTTGTTTGTAATAGAAACCTTTTGTAAAACACTCATAAAACATCTTACTGAGAGGATATATATTTAAATATTTTAGAAAATTAAAGCAAAAGTTATTACATGGCACTGTTTAGTTTTAAAACAAAGCTGTATGTTTTCATCTTGCATATTGCTATTTGGAAATATTGTTTAAAATGTCGTTTTTAGGTATTTTTTAGGTAGGTAATTTCAGTGTGTAACCATAAAAACAGCTTTTAGAAGCAACATTGCAGACAATAAAAATAGTAAGTATAGGCCTATATTTTTTTTCATTCATATGTGACATCTGTGCCTCCCCACTAATGAAAAACATATTAAACTGGCATAGAAGAATTTTAGCAATGAAATAAATGGCACACTTCAAGTACAGGCTGTCCTGTAATGTATGCGTTCGTACCTTCATACCTATCCGCTTTTCTCTGGCCTCTGACCCTCCCACCATCACCTCCTTCACTCAGTAGCTTGTTTAAGTGTTTTCCTGACTTTTACCATGTCTTTTGTCCTCTTTTATCTGCCTCTTCTACTCCAACTTTCTTTCTTTCTTTCAGTGACTACATAATCAAGGAGAAGACAGTCCTCCTGCAGAAAAAAGACAATGAAGGTTTTGGCTTTGTGCTGAGAGGAGCCAAGGGTAAGTGCAGGGTGCATAATAATACATTTTTTATATATTAATTTATGTTTCAGCATTTTCATTTCATTTCACAAGTTAGATCACAGATATGTCATTATGCAGTAAAAAGACGCTCATTAACAGGATCATATATCACATACAATTTTGTCACTTTTTTTGGCAAATAAGTTTTATTGAAAGATAAAGATTTGAAGATGAATTTGTTACATATTTCGTCAAAATCAAAAAAAGAAAAGAGAGAGAAAAAAACACCACAAACAATCCCTTATTAGAACTGTTTGCATTAAATTGTAAGTATGATGAAATAAATATTTTATTAATATTAACAAATTATGCTTTAGTCCGTAGAGTCTCCATCAGGATAACAGAGAAACGGTGCTAGATTTTGTCAAACTGCTCAAATTTGCCCTTCGGGCAGTACCTAATTTGTTCCAAATGTAAAGTAGAAATCATTTCTCCAAGCCATATAGCTTACATGAAAAACACTCCTTTTTCTTCCAGAACAACAGTAGTAACTTCTTGGCTGTAATTAAACTGTATGCAAGCAGTTTGTGTTGTGCTCCTGATAATGAATGCATATGTTCAGAAAGTCCCAGAATTAAAAGTGCCGTATTTGCACCCTAAAAATATCTGTTTTTGTTATTAATGTCAATGGTTTGGAGTGACAAAAAAAGAATGTGACATTACCCAAAAACGACTCTCTTTTAATAAATCGACCCCCCTGAAAGTAATTGAATAATTCACACACTGCATAAGAGGGCACATTCACTCTCTTATGCACACATTTACACTGATGCGTTCCAGAGCTGGAATGGGAACATATGACACAATCTTTTATCACTGCTCATCTTTTCTTTTTCATTTTCTCGTGTTTTCTCATAATTGTCAACCTCAATAGAACATTCTGGACAGGCACGCTACACTGATTATATAAATGTCCTCTCTTTGTAGCTCAGACCCCTATAGAAGAGTTCACTCCCACCCCAGCCTTTCCAGCACTGCAGTACCTTGAGTCTGTCGACGAGGGAGGCGTGGCTTGGAGAGCTGGTCTGCGAATGGGAGACTTCCTTATCGAGGTGTCTGCAGAACTGCATCATGGAACTTATGTTCTGTTCTCCCCTCCTTTATCATTACTTCAAGTCTCTCTAGAACTGTCCTCATTACTCAAGGCCTCTCTGTATCTTTCTGTTTATTGTTTCTTTCTCTTCTCCAGGTAAATGGTCAGAATGTAGTTAAGGTGGGACACAGGCAGGTGGTCAATATGATCAGGCAAGGCGGCAACAGCCTCATGGTCAAGGTTGTCATGGTTACCCGGAACCCTGATATGGAGGAAGGGGTCCGAAAGAAAAGTAAGAGATACAAACTCACACAGCAGATACAACAGTAAAGTGTTACATGATGATCATAATTGGACACCGGTGACACTCTCTCTCTCTCTCTCTCTCTCTCTCTCTCTCTCTCTACACAGTCCCACAGCAGAGTAAAAGGCTGAGCACACCGGCTATTGCTCTGCGCTCCAAATCCATGACATCAGAACTGGAAGAGATGGGTAAGATGTGGGAAATGAGAGGACAGAATGGGGGGGGGGGGTTGAGTGCAGTGTTTCCCAACCTTTTTTGATCCCTACAGCCCCTCACTAAGGCTCAGTTGCCCCTTAATCAGCACAAACCAGAAATTTTTCATTTGAATACATATGCTGGATATGATTTACATATAGTGACATAGAAATCTTCCTCTATAAGGTGTTTCTATGTAGTACATACTCCACTGTTTAAAAGCTTGGGCTCATCAGGAATATTTTTTAAAGAAATGTCATATGCTTGTCAAGGCTGCATTTATTTGATCAAAATACAGTAAAAACATTACGCATTATGACATTTTTAAAATAGCTGTTTCTGTTTTCTATATCTTTCAAAAACTAACTAAGCGAAGGTGGATTTTCAGCATCATTATTCAGTGTCACATGATGCTTAAGAAATCACTCCAATATATTGATTTGCTGCTCAAGAAACATTTCTTATTATTATCAGTGTTGAAAACATTTTGCTGTCATACATCTTGTCATAAATAAAGTTAAGGAAGCAAGCATAATGTTGTGCTGCTTAATATTTTTGGGGAAAAAATTTATAATTTTTTTTCAGGGCTCTTCAATGAATAGGTACAAGTACAAAAGAACAGCATTTATTTGAAATGGAAATATTTGGTTAAAAGTATTTGTCTTATTGTCATTTTTGATCAATATAATTCATCCTTGCTGAAAGAAAGTATAAAAAAATGATAAACAATATGGAACAGTAGTGTATTTAGAATTATAACACAACTGAATCATGATGAATAATTTTAAACAATAATTTTAATCTATTAGCAGCACTTAAATTTAAGGAGTCATTTCTATCATATGGGTTCAGCAAAAAGCTAAATTGTTTAAGTACTTCCTGCTTAT
Source organism: Carassius carassius (assembly GCF_963082965.1). Lineage (NCBI taxonomy): Eukaryota > Metazoa > Chordata > Actinopteri > Cypriniformes > Cyprinidae > Carassius > Carassius carassius. Next base: position 31,366,651 of record NC_081755.1, on the reverse strand, counting down.
GTAACCCCTGGGGTTTGCATACCCTGGGCTGGGAATCACTGCACTTGAGGACAGAACCAGAGAGAGGACAGCGAGGAGAGAAATTCAAGAGAGGATGAAAGAGCCAAATAGAATAGTTTGAACGGTCAGAAGGGAGAGGAGAGAGTGAATGGGTCATACACTGAAAGAAGTAGAAAGGATGGAGGGAAGTGTTTGAACTGGATGACATCGAGATAGAGATGAAGTGGAAGAGAAATAGAGAGACAGCATTAAGAATGTTCTTTTGCTGTTCTTTCAGAAGTTCCACAGTCACTACCAGCACCCCCACTACAGGTAACCCCCCAAAAACTGTCCCTTCCCAACCCTTATATCCCCCGCCTTCCACCTTACCCATCAATCCTACACCTGCAACCCCTGTTAGCTTTAACCCTAAACCTCAATCTGAGCCACCTCCCTTGTAGTCACACACCTCTGGCTGTCAGAGAAACAGGTTTCTGAGTGCTGTGTGTGTTACTGTAGTATTGTAGCATTGCTAGTGAGGCACAGTATGTGCTGGCTCAAGGTGTCACCATCACTGACAATCATTTAGTTTACCAGTCAGGCTTATATCACATCAAGAGAATCAGACTAGATTATTTCCACGCCCCACCACAAAGACAAACACTGCTTATTGTTATCTGTATCCAAACCCATGTATATATCTTCCTATATTCAACCTTTAAAACTAAAATCACCTCTGTAGTCCATTAAGGCATGCTTTTCCTTCTCCGTTCTCCCTTCTCTTTAGCCCAAGCAATATTCTCAGAGCTCCCAGTCCCTAGTAGCATTGTGTCTGCTGTAAATGCTCAACGCTCTCATCAGCCCAGTTCCCATAATTCAGTAGTCGGGGTTAGTGTGAGGGTAATGCAATTCAGTAATAGTGAGTACTGATTACAGCACTCAATCAGATTGGCTGGCTTCTATGCAGGTTCTGAAAATCAGGGTGAACAGGTTTGAATCATAAACAGTCATGTTTACAATGAACATTTCCAAGCAAGAGCTAGATGTAACAAGTTCATGCTATTGAATTTATACATTTGTTCTATGCTCTTAATTAGCATGTACTGACATTCTTGTGCATTGTGTATGTTCAGTACAGCTGGACAGTATATCTTTATGATAAGTAAAATAGGCCAGTATACGTATATGCACTACTGTTCAGATGTTTGGGGTCAGTAATATCAAAGGGGTCAAAATGTGATCAGAATTCATCAAATGGGAATGTAATGATCTTTACATTTTTACAAAGACATTATATTTCAAATAAATGCTGTTCTTTTGATTTTTAAATTTATTAAACGATCCTGAAAAAAATGTGTCCCACTTTCCACAAAACATATGAGGCAGCACCATTGTTTTCAGCATTAGTAATAATGAGAAATGTTCACTGAGCACCAAATCAGCGTATTAGAATGTTTTTTTAATGATTATGTGAGGATGAAGTAAATGCTGCAAAAATACTGCATAGCTAAATTACATTTATATATGAAAATATATTGTAAATATAAAAGTTATTTAAATTACACATTTTTTCCACAATATTGCTGTTTTTACTGTGTTTTCTGAGACAAATAAATGCTGCATTGGTAGCATAAGTGAATTATTTCAAAAACATTTTACAGATCTTACTGACCCCAAATTTTTTGAAAGGTAATGTCATTAACTGATAATGATCTCAAACACATTATTACTTATTACCTATCTTTTTTATTCTATTCATGAGTTATATTTTCCATTTAGCTTTTATTAAAGAAAGTTGACCATAGGATTGTTTAATTTCTTTATCAATAGTTAATAGTCCTACATTTCTGAAATGGCTGTTCAATAAGAAATGTTTGTAGAAAGTTGTAGGAACGTTTCTGCATCTGTGTAGAATCATGTTATATTGGCCAATTATATATATTGTAGATATATATAATTAAGTTGGCTTGAGAAAGCCAACTTACTGAAATCCGTCTTAAACGTATTATTAAGTTGGCTTGAAAAAGCCAACTTACTGATCTACTATTTAATCTTATTATTATTCTTCTGAGCCAAATTTTAAACACTATCTCCTCCTAGAGCTTTCAAGCTAGAACCACCAAACTCGGGTCTCATCTTCAGACTGGTCTGACTCAGGTTGCTATATCTTTTCTAACTGATCCGGCTTATTTCATAAACCAGACTACCAATACCACCTTAAATCCCATAGACTTTCATTGAGGGGGTACAAACTTTTACAAAATAAGACTTATAATGTATTTAAGCTGTCTACTACCTTAGCAAACCTTAAAAAACTCTCTACTGATAATACAGCTAAAACCAGCCTAAGATGATCAGTTGTTTTGGCTAGTCTCCCAAGCTGGTTTTTAAGTGGTTTTGACCACTCTCACGCTGGTCTTAGCTGGGTTTTAGCTGGTTTTTACTGAATCCACTGGTTTTAGCTGGTTTTGGCAGGATTAGCATAGAAACATGCCTTTAACATGGTTTTAAAGTGGTTTTGGCCACTGTCATGCTGGCCTTATGTGGTCTTAGCTGGTTTTCTTTACTGAATAAACTGGTTTTAGCTGGTTTAGTATAGAAAAATGTTAATAGCATGCTAGTTACTTGTTAATCAGACTAGAAACATACTTCTAACATGGTTTAAAGTGGTTTTGGCCACTGTCACGCTGGCCTTATGTGGTCTTAGCTGGTTTTAGCTGGTTTTCTTTACTGAATCAACTGGTTTTAGCTGGTTTAGTATAGAAAAATGAAAACAACATGCTAGTTACTCACTAATCAGGCTAGAAACATGCTTTTAACATGGTTTTAATGTGGTTTTGACTAGGGCTGTCGCGATAACCGCAAAATTGTAATACCGCGCTATTGACAAGCAAACCGCAGAGGAAAGATAGCAACCGCAGTGTTCAGGTTTTTTTTTATTTTTTTTATGAGGCTGTGGCCTTATTGTTTTTTTTTTTCAATTTGTCACTGTGCATTCAATGTTAAATAAATTATATTAATGATACAATATGGTTACGACTGTAATTTTCTCGTGAGCCGTTGTAGCTTTATGGTGCTTTGTTTGTTTTGAATAGGCCGGCTGAAACGATGGGAGGCGCTCAATCTCGTCCCAAAACCTAATGTCACGTTGCCAGTTTGGGAACATTTTGGCTTTCAACCCAATGAAAAGGACGAGCCAGCGAATATAGATGAGCCGATATGCAAAATGTGCTTCAAAAAAGGTTCCTGTGACACTGCAATACATCTAATTTGAGGTCATCGGGACATTCTAAAACGCTTAACGGGAAAAACGCTTAATGTGGTTTAATGTACCAATACAGTGATATTAACAGACCAAACTCACTAAACATCATATTAATAAAGTATATTATCTACAAAAAATCAGATGATCCCTGAATATGAATTCAATGCATTTAATAACACGTTAAGCCTTTTCCTCTCATAGAAAACCATCATAAGGCTTAACGTGTTATTAAACGACTTGCATTCATATTCAGGGATCATCTGTTTTTTTGTTTAGTTTTTTGTACATTGTATACTACTTTATTAGTATAATGTTTAGTGAGTTTGGTTTTTAAAAATCACTGTCTTAGTACATTAAGCCACATTAAGCGTTTTCTTATAACGGTTTTTTATGGGAGGAAAAGGCTTAACGTGTTATTAAACGAGTTGCATTCATATTCAGGGCTCATCTGATTTTTTATAGATAGTATACTTTATTAGTATGATTTTTAGTGAGTTTGGTCTGTTAATATCACTGTCTTAGTACATTAAGCCATGTTAAGCGTTTTAGAGTGTCCCCTGTCATCCAAGCGCAGCTGCCCCCTCAAGCATCAGATCGCGGAGCAACATCAAAAAGAACAGCTGAGACCGGCCGACAGTTAGGAGTAGCTGAAGCCTTTGCGAAATCTGTAAAATACAGCCGTGAAAGTAACAGGCATACCTGCTGAAGTCACGGACAACCTCCGCGTCAGTGCCCATACCCAAGAGAGCGTGAGCAGATAACGAGCTCACACGCTATCTGCATGAGGAGTGCATCGACTCCAGCGCGAATCCACTGTCCTGGTGGGCCAGTGGTGACGCGATAATCAGTCTAGATTTCCGCTGCTGTCCAAAGTCGCGCGCACATACATGTAATACATGTTAGAACTTGATTTCGTAAAAAATATATATATATATATTGGAAAACGCATGTTCTTGTTGCTGTTTGGCATTTAACAATAAATAAAAATTGTTTTAAAACGTCTCTGTCAGTTAAAAAAAGCAACAATATATGCTACATAACTCAACGATAGAGCTTTGTATGCAGCAAAATCAGGATAAATTAGGTATGTAAAAAAAAAAAAAAAAAACGGCGGTAATACCGCATATCGCGCTATTGAGCCACCCATAATAACCGCAGGGGAAATTTCTTAACCGCGACAGCCCTAGTTTTGACCACTGTCACCCTGGCCTTAGGTGGTCTTAGCTGGTTTTAGCTGGTTTTCTTTAATGAATCAACTGGTTTTAGCTGGATTAGAATAGAAAAATGTTAACAACATGCTAGTAACTGGCTAATCAGACTAGAAACATACTTCTAACATGGTTTAAAGTGGTTTTGGCCACTGTCACGCTGGCCTTAGCTGGTCTTAGCTGGTCTTAGCTGGTTGTCTTTACTGAATCAACTGGTTTTAGTTAGATTATCATAGAAACATGTTAACAACATGTTAGTAACTTGATAATCAGGTTAAAAACATGCTTTAAACATGGTTTTAAAGTAGTTTTGGCCACTGTCACGCTGGTCTTAGCTGGTTTCTAACTGAATCAGCTGTTTTTACCTGGATTAGCATAGAAACATGCTAGTCACTTGCTAGTCATGCTAGCAACATGCTAGTCATGCTAGCAACATGCTAGTCACTTGCTAGTCATTCTAGCAACATGCTAGTCACTTGCTAGTCATGTTAGAAACATGCTAGTCACTTGCTAATCATGCTAACAAAATGCTAGTCACTTTGTTAATCATGCTAAAAACATGCTAGAAACATGCTACAGACATGCTAGTCATGCTAGCAAAATGCTAGAGAAATGCTAGTCATGCTAACAGCATACTAATCACTTGCTACTTATGTTAGCTACATGCTACAGACATGCTAATCATGCTAGAAAAATACTAACAATATGCTAATCATGCTAGCAACATGGTAGCGACAATGCTAGCAACATGCTAATCATGCTAGAAACCTGCTAACAACATGCTAATCATGCTAGGGAACATGCTAGCAACATGCTGATCATGCTAGGAACATGCTAGCAACATGCTTATCATGCTAGAAACTTGCTAGCAACATGCTAGTGACATGCTAATCATGCTACAAACATGTTAGCGACATGTTAGTAACTTGCTAATCATGCGAGAAAAATGCTAGAAACATGCTAGCAACATGCTAATCATGCTAGAGACATGCTAGCCACATGCTAATCATGTTAGATACATGCTAGCAACATGTTAAACATGCTAGGAACATGCTAGTAACATGCTAACGACATGCTAGTCACTTGCTAATCATGCTACAAACATGCTAGCGACATGCTAGTTAGAGTCCTGCACGGGTGCGACCCGCAAATTTGGCTGAAACGGGTGAAAAATATCCAACTGTGTCGGATACGGGTGCGGGTCGGGTCGGACACAGGGGAAACACGGGTCTAAACACGGGTTCAAAACAGTCACGTGCAAACGTATAAATAGGCCTACGTTCCACTTTAAAAAAAATCACAACCGCACGAACAGCTGCATGAGTCATTAGTTAACAGACCTAAAAGATCAGCCCGTTTTTTTTTCCCTTTATATATATTAGGATATATATATATATATATATATATATATATATATATATATACAGAATCTGAATTCAAATGTGTTTGATTTAAGCCTATTTCAAAATATGTGTCATAAAATTATATCGCGCATACAGCTCAACTAATGCGATCGTTATAAAGGTGTTTAAACAACAATACACTTCCACTTGCATGTATTTGACAATCGGAATATCGGATATTTCATTCCATAGCTAACACATTTGTGAATATGGGCCTAATCTAGGCTATCCAGGGTTGTTTTTTTTTTTTTTTAATTGCATCTGAAAATGACTTTGTGCAGCTCATTCACATGCGCGCTCTGGCGCAGATCCGCCTCTCGCGATGCTCAGCTGTGGACGATTTAAAAATGGACAACCTCAGACGGTGGTATGATTTGCTCTTTTGTTGTTCTGTTTTCTTTCAGGATCAAAAATACAACAAATGAAAGCGTTTATCTGTATTTCCGACTTATGAGAACTATGAACATTCATAAATCAGTCAATTTTGTATTTTATTATGAGATATTTTATTCTAATGTGATCAGTGACTCAAGCACTGATGGACCAAAGAGCACGTATTTCGACATTTGCAGTAAAAACGTGAAATATAAATTCTCAGAAAATGCATTTAATACCAATATATTGAAACTTATGTTTATATACTACTCCATTAATAAAGGAGTCCAGACATTGGAAAAATATCAGTCCACATGCATTTTATATTTAATATGAGGGAAATAGACATGCATGCATGCATGTGTGACACAAAAAATATTTAACTTTTAGGTAGCAAAATATTTGAAAAAATATTTGCTTCTTATTTATTAAATACGGGCAATTGGTTGATAAAACATTGATCAAAATTAAGATAAAATGTATAAAAAACGAATATCTTTTAAAAAGAGTTTTCCATAAATAACTTCTGTATGACCTGGCAATAAAATTCGAAAAAAGTGTGTCTAATGTGATTGGCTTAACTGATTTGATTTCGGGTGCGGGTCGGGTGTCGGTTCTATTTTAAGCGGGTCGGGTCGGGTGCAGATTTTAATTAGTGCTGCTGTCGGAAAACGGGTCGAATGCGGTTTTAAGCACTGCGGGTACGGGCGGGTGCGGATTTACAAAATTGGACCCGTGCAGCTCTCTGATGCTAGTCACTTGCTAATAATGCTAGAAACATGCTAGCAACATGCTAATCATGCTAGAGACATGCTAGTCACATGCTAATCATGCTAGAAACATGCTAGCAACATGTTAATCATGCTAGGAACATGCTAGTAACATGCTAGCAACATACTACAAACATGCTAGCAACTTGCTAATCATGCTAGAGACATGCTAGCCACATGCTAATCATGATAGAAACAAGGTAGCGACATGCTAATCATGCTAAAAAACATGTTAGCAAAATGCTAATCATGCTAGCGACATGTTAGTCACTTGCTAATCATGCTACAAACATGCTAGTAACATACTATCTATCTATCTATCTATCTATCTATCTATCTATCTATCTATCTATCTATCTATCTATCTATCCTAGCAACATGTTAATCATGCTAGAAACATGCTAGTGACATGCTAGCAACATGCGAATAATGCTAGAAACATGCTAGCAACATGCTAATCATGCTAAAATCATGCTAGCAAAATGCTAATCATGCTAGCAACATGCTAGTCGCATGCTAATCATGCTAGAAACATGTTAGTGACATGCTAGCAAAATGCTAATCATGCTAGAAACATGCTAGTCGCATGCTAATAATGCTAGCGGCATGCTAGTCGCATGCTAATCATGCTAGAAACATGCTAGTGACATGCTAGTCGTATGCTTATCATGCTAGCAAACATGCTAGTCACATGCTAATCATGCTAGAATCATGCTAAAATCATGCTAATCATGCTAAAATCATGCTAGCAACATGTTAATCATGCTAGAAACATGCTAATGACATGCTAGCAAAATGCTAATCATGCTAGAAACATGCTAGCAACATGCTAGCAACATGCTGGTCACATGCTAATCATGCTAGAAACATGCTAGCAACATGCTAATCATGCTAGCAACATGCTAGTCGCATGCTAATCATGCTAGCAACATGTTAGTCGCATGCTAATCATGATAGAAACATGTTAGTGACATGCTAGCAACATGCTAATCATGCTAGCGACATGCTAGTCGCATGCTAATCATGCTAGAAACATGCTAGTGACATGCTAGTCGTATGCTAATAATGCTAGCAAACATGCTAGTCACATGCTAATCATGCTAGAATCATGCTAGCAACATGATAGCAAAACATGCTAATCATGCTAAAAACATGCTAGCGACATGCTAGTAACTTGCTAATCATGCTAGCTACATGCTAGTCACTTGCTAATCATGGTAGTGACATGCTAGATACCGTGCTAATTATGCTAACTACATGCTAATCATGTAAGCAACATGCTAGCAACTTTGCTAATCATGCTAATGACATGGTAGTCACTTGCTTGTAATGCTAGCAATATGTTAATCACTTTCTTTTTTAAACTTAAGCTTTTCAAACTTTTAAATCTTTTTAAACTTTTTAAATTTCACATTTTCAAACTTTCTAAACGTTTTAAACTTTTCAAACTTTCTAAACTTTTCAAACTTTCTGTTCAGGCTTTCTCAAGCCAACTTTAAGTTTGTCTTGACAAACTTTTTTATCTAGTTAATATATATCAATATTAATATATAATATATAACAGTAATAGTCATTGACCAAAAAGTATTTATCTATGCATCAATAGTATCTTTTTTTTTTTTAGAAAATATTTTTCACAGTTTTATTGTTGATGACTTTAAAACCATTCACAGGAGTTATTATGCAATTATTTGAATGAACTACCAATTTGTTTCATACCAGTTTATTATTATTGCATGAACGGATCATGAGGTTTAATCAATCCTTAAACATAAACATATAAAAGGCAAAGTATGGCAATGTTTTTTTACATGTAGTAAAACGTGGTCCCTTCCTGTCTAAGTGGGTGTTTTTTATCCAGAATAAGCTGCTGTGTAGAACAGACTTACTGCCAAAAGTCCAGAGACTAATGTAGGGCACTAGAGTAATGCATGTCTGCTGTTACATTTAATGCTGTTTAAGTTAATACTCCATTATGATAATTGGATCAGAGTGCTTTTAATGTGTTACTGTTATCTGTTACTGGTATCTTCTCAGTTTACTGAAGGTGTCTCAGGTGTTTAATTTGTGCAGGTATTATGTTATTTCATACCCTGTGTCTATTCAAATGCAGCTATTTAATGTGATTTTCAGACGTATTCACCTCTCCACCTGGTGCCATGTCCCACCTCACTGGCTGCCATGCTCTAAAGATAGCCGAAATTGCTCTAGCATGAATGTTTTGCTGTACTGGTACCTTATAATACAGGCAGCAACATCTAAATGTAAAAAGAAATACAGAAACAACTCTAGGAATACAAAAGGGCTAATGATTAGTTTTAACAGGCAAGCAGATCAACCCCTCCTATAATTCCACTAGAATCCTTCAGCTTTATATGCATATAGAAACACATATACAATCCCTACACACTCACTTGTGGCTGTTATGAACCTTTCCTGCACAATATTGTCACATGGGTTGTTGACTGACTGAAACCCTAACTAACCGGTCTTATAACCTCCTTAATCTTTCTGTCTGTCCTGGCATTCCATACACAGTGGACAGAGGTAAGAGACACTTCAGTTTCACTTTAAGTGTTTTGCTAAAGTTGCTCGTGTTCATGATTGGGAATTCATTTTGTGTGCATCCTGAAAAGAGTGCTTTTTCTGTTTGTTTGTTTGTTTGTTTGTGCCTGACCTAAATAAAAAAAAAGTGTTCAACTTCTTGCTACTTGTTAGTTGATGGGAATGTGATTACAGCATTAACAGCTCATATAGTATCACTACAGGCTGATGGTGTTCCACCTTACATTGACTCTTTGTTTGCTTGATCACAGCCTCTGCCCCATGGAAAAAAAAATCAGGTAAAGCTCTTTGTCCGCTCTGTCTGTCTTGTATGAGACACTTGACCTGATGGCTCTGCAAATATTTCTTATGGGATAAAACCTGTCTATCTGTTACAGAGTTTGAGTCTTCACAAGCTACAGAGAAGAAGAGGACAGTTTATCAGATGGCTTTGAGTAAGAGATTCATTGGTGTTATACAGAGGGACTGTCACGCATCTAGTCATACTTAGTTAAAAAATCAAGGGATAGTTCACCCAAAAAATGTTATTCTGTCATCAGTTATTCAGTTACGCAATTAAAAATTCTATTACTGAGCACCAAATAGATATTTAGCGGAATGGAAAAAAAACGAAACATCATAAAAATAGTCCTAGTCCAAATCTTTTCAACCATACTCCAAGTGATTTAAAGCCATATGATGTGTGATGTATAGGCTGAAATTTAGTTTTATTATTCATTGAAAATCTTGCTTGACAAGTATAACCACAGTTTACTTTAATTGTATGCAAAAAGAGCAGCTTTGCTATTCTGTTATAAATAAATTCCTTTGTGTTTCATGGAAGAAGAAAAAGGTAAAAAAAAAAAAAAAGACTGACAATGGAATTATCATTTGTTGGGTAAACGTCTCCTTTAAATCAATTCAAGCTAAAAATAGAAATAGCTTGTAAATTAATTAATTAATTCTCTCTCTTTAATTCTACGGTAGATAAACTGGATGAGATTTTAGCAGCGGCACAGCAGACCATCAGTACCAATGAGGCCCAAGGGCCCCGGGTTCAGGGGGTAAAAAGAGAACGGGGCAGAGGTTTTTATAATGAGGTGAGTTTACATGTATTTGTGAGATGATTGAAGCAGTTATTAAAGATGGCTAAGATCATAATGATTATGAGATAAAATTTATTAGATGATACTCAAGATTTTCGGAGCTATATTTTTTGCGGAAAAAGTTAAGCAATATCGCATTCTTTTAAAAATTGGTTTATAATATTATTTCTCTCCATGTATTTTAGCAGCCAAGTTTTGACCAATCAGGAATGGGAATGACATCATCTGGGGCAGGGCTAGGCTATGACCGTGGTCAATTTGTGTCTGGCCACGGCCCCCCCCACGGTATGCTGCGACAGAAGTCCATCGGTGAGGCTGTCTGTTAGTCCATCTGTCTGTCTGCACACCTGTCTGTCTAACCATACTGCTGTACATCTATGGTACGTGCGTTTACAGCATTCAAAAGAGTGCTGCTGTGGGTTTGCTTTAATGCTTATCATCTGTAATGCTTTAGTGCTTTAGAATAGAGACCATACATGTCAAGTTTTTGGAAACAGTCCATATGAATTTTGTCCCGGGGTTTGACTGGGTTTACTGGAGAGGGTAGTTGCCATAACAAAGGTAAATGACATTTATTTAATGAGTGTTCATTCTTGGTCAAACTATATTGTTTACAGCCCATTTGTAACCCCCAATATTATTAGCAAACTATCTGTATGATTAGAAATGCTTTCTGTCCCATTCCATGACAGTAATGCTGTCAATGTCAATATGTTATTAAATATTCAATTTGAACGTTAACTTCTTGTGTCCTGAGGTAGACTTTGTGTGTATTGCATTTGTCCTTGTATAACACAATGTAACTAAAACTGGTCTGCACTGACACAAAAGAGCTTCGCATAAGTAGATAGGTGAATGGCTTGTACGTGTTACTGCTGGGAGATTATCCAGTTATGGTAATAACAGACAAGCTGACAGACAGACAGACATACTACAAGATGGTCTCATTTCTGGTTTCCATTTTATTGCCCTCTGCTCATTTTTTTTTAGGAAATAAAGATATCTTTTCCATTCTTACTCTTTTCTCACTCCCAGCTGTTGTACGTTCTCTTTTTCTCTCAAACATATTTTTCTTTTGTCTTTGTTGTTTTGTAACTCTACTTTCTCTACTATTAATTCTCCCTTTATTTATTTCCTTGAAAATGTATTTCATCTTCTCTTTTTGGTTTTCTTTTTTTGCAGGGGTTCCAGAGGAGGAGAAGCAGTTCCTTCATCCTCCAGCCATGAAGTTTGCCCGCAGTCTTTCAGTACCGGGCTCAGATGACATCCCTCCTCCCCCTACTACAGCTCCCCCTGAGCCCCCTTTCTCCTCAGCTCCCCCTCTTGGCTTTAGGGGGAAGACATCCCAGCAGCCATCTGTTTCTGTGTCCCAATCCACTTCCTCTTCTGCACATTATCAGCTTCACTCACAGTCAGTACATGTCACACATGGACCCAGAGACAGGTCCCCTGGACCACCTGCTGGTTCCGGAACTGGTGACCTCTCTTACTCCCATGCTCAAGCCCACCCCTCTGTGCCAAGCAGGACTGCCTCCAGAAAGGTTATTGGGTACACAGGGGACCTTGCAGGGGCTGGAGGAGCACCAGGAGCCAAGTCCGCAGCATTGAGAAGGGGCTACAGCAATGCGGTCCCACCCACTAGTGTAGCTACTGTAATTCCACAACAGCAGCAGACTACTCAGAGCCAACCTTCCAGGATGGACCGCAGTGCAACAGGGGCAGGAGCAGTGGCAGGTGGCATACCGAAAGGTGGTGCCCGGAGAGGTAAGGGGCCTTTGGTGAAGCAGTCAAAGGTGGAGGATCTGCGTCTGGGCCAGGGCACACTGGAAGGGAAGGGGTCAGTGGAGAAGAGCTCTATTCCTATCCCGACCATCATCGTTAAAGCTCCTTCAACCAGCAGCAGTGGTCGCAGTAGCCAAGGCAGCAGCATGGAAGCTGAACCGCTTCCTCCAGGAGAGAGTGAAAGTTCTAAACCCCAACCTATTGTTCCACCACCTGCACCCACCGTTCCACCGCCAGCCCCTCCATCCATACCTGCTCCCCCACCCCCATCACTGCGTACTCAAGAGAGTTTAGACTTCACCAGCCAGTTTGGTGCTGCCATTGTAGGGGCAGCTCGCAGAGATCGAGAACGATTCCATGAGGCACGACGGAAGAGTGCATCCTTTTTTCTTTCTGCTGAGGAAGAGTTGGGTGGAGCAGGAGAAGTGGGAGGACGGACCCAGACTTCCCAACAGCAGCTGAGTTCCCAGCCTCCACCTCGTCTGCGACCGTCCAAATCTATAGATGAAGGCATGTTTTCAGGTGATACCTTTATCCACCACACACGCAGTATGCCTCCTGCCTTCGGCCTGCCTGAGTACTCCTCACCTGCTCCTCCTGGGGATTACCAGCCTAAGTCTGTACCTGCTGACTTCTATGGGGCGGGAAGCCGACAACAGCAACAGCAGCAGCAAGCCTCCACCACAACTTTCATTCACCCATTAACGGGGAAAGTTCTGGACCCTTCATCCCCACTAGGCTTGGCCTTGGCTGCAAGGGAACGTGCCTTGAAAGATGATGGTCGCATACGCAGAGAGAGGACCACTGAACATCATTTTACCCGTCAGTTGTCCAGCATTGGGGCCTTTCCCTCATCCACTGCTCAACCAACGTCACACATCTCCTACTCAATGGCCTCGTCTTCCTCTGCAACCTCCTCTGCTGCTCAGTCCTCAAGCTCCTCCTCATACCTTGTTACCTCCTCATCACTCGCTGCCACCACTACATCCACTCGGCCTCCATCTCCCAGGATCCTGCGTGGAGCAGGAAGCAGCTGGGGTGAGGAAGCAGGGGCTGGAGAGCGTGCAGATAGGGAGGCTGCTGGCACCTCTGCTCCCAGAGAAGGCCTAAGGGTTCGTTTCTCTGAGGATAAAACTGTCCACCCGCACCACTATCAGTCTCAGCACTATCAGCCCCCTTACAAAGAGCGCGAACGAGAGCGGCAGAGAGAGAGGTCACGAGAAAGAGAGAGAGAACGAGAGAGGGAAAGAGAGATAGAAAAAGCTCAGACCCAGTTACAGCAGCAGTCCACACAGCCAACACCCCAGCAGCCTCGACGCCCCTCGTTCTTGAGGATGGAGAGTGAGGCTGGGGCATACATCCTTTCCTTGACACCACCTTCTCCACCTTCAACAACAGCCCCTACACGTCCTTCAGCAGGAGCTGCAGGTGAAGGTGCAAGTGGCTCTGGTCTGATGGTTCTTCCTCCCCCAGCTCCCTCAGTAGATGCAGATGATGAGTTTGTGTTTGTTGATCCTCTCCCTCCTCCTCTGGAGTTTGCCAATAGTTTTGATCGTAGTTTGGGTTACTCTGCGATGATGTCCCACAATGTGACAGCCCGCCAGCAGCTTCATCATCCACCTCCACCACCACCTCCTCCGCCACCTCCTCCCCCTCCAAAAGACTGCTTTATGTCTGGGTTCCCACAACACACACCCCTGCCCTCACCCCAGGCAGGAGATTCCACAACTTCCAGCCTTACTTCCTATGACAGTGAGGTCGCCAACCTCACCCAGTCAGCCCCGTCTCCCTCTCCATCTTCCCCCAACCCACTACCACCTCCCTCCCCTTCCACCTTGCAGCCCTCTGGGCCACCTCCACCTCCTTCTGTGTCACCTCCGCCACCACCCACCTCCTACCATAGACCGTATGGCCTTTCTCAGTCACAACACTTATACAACAATACAAATTCAGCCGGACGCTCCTCTTCTCCCACACCACCTCCTCTCTCTATTCCAGCTCCACCTGCCTACAGAGGCCCTCCAACAGCAACATCCACCCCAGCAACTTCTGTATCTCTCAGAGGTGCCTCAACTGTGACCGCAAGCTGTTCCACAACTGCTTCTACAACTGTCGTCTCTTCTGCTACTACCATTGCTGCCACTGTCACACCACACACACGTATTGCAACTGTCTCCACAGTGGCTACAGGGGGTAGCAGAAGGCCCAGCGCAGAACGTCATCCACCACCCAGTGCAGCTGCAGCTAAGAGTGGCGAGTCCCAGGAGACAGTGGTGGATTCTGGGATTGAGGAGCTGGACAGCCGAAGCAGCAGTGACCATCACTTAGACAACATCCTTGCACTTAGTGGTAGTGGGGTCAGAGAAAGGTTAGAGAGAGCAGGGATGGGTAGCTTAGGTGGAGTTGGAGAAAGAGGTAGGGCAACAGAGGCTGACAGAACAAGTGGGGCAGACTTTTTAGAGTCTTATATGAGCTATCTTGATGGACAGACTTTTGAAATGCACAATGCCAAAGCCGCCAGTACCGCATCCACCTACCCAAAAACACAGAGGTACAGAGAAGGGAGCCGAGCTGGAGATCTTCGACGCCAAACCAGCACGGCACCCCCTGCATTCCACCGTCGTAGAGAGGAGGAAGAGGAGGAGGAGGAGGAGGCAGAAGAGGGAGAGGAGGAGGACATGAATGTCCGCGATGGTTATGGAATAAGAGAAGGGCCAGGGATCGCTCGCTCCTCTGTAATGTACTTTGACCGGCCCCGCACTCCAGAGATAAAACCTCTATGGGGTGACGGGTCAGCTGGAGCAGCTCAGTCGATGGGGGAGGGAGGGGTCCACACTGGGGGGACATATGTGGAGGCACGGAAACTGCATCCTCCCATATCGGGTATGAAGGCAAGCATCATCAATGAACTCAGCACCAAATTACAGCAGAGGAGCAAAGGAACGGAGAACTGGGGAACTCAGCGATCACTGAGCAGACATAGGTATTTGTGTGTTATCAATATAGGTATATGTGCATGACTGTGTAAATGTCTGCATGGTGGCCTTGAAAGGAGGCATGTGGCATGGAAAATCTCTTAAGCGGCACGAGCATTGTGTGATTTGGTATGCCATGAGACATAATCAAAATATGAGCCATTCAGTTTAAGAACACCTGGGATATTCAGAGTAACAAAAATATTTTTGAACTCGTTTATTTATCAGTGTCTCAAACACCAATGAACTCCGGGTGTGTGTACTGTCTAACTGTGTCTGTTAAACTATTCCTCTCTTTTGTGATTTCTGCTTTTTATCGCACTGTCCATGTACGTCTGTTTGTCCCACATCAGACACAGGTAACTGCTGCACTGTTCCACTCTCTCTTTCTCTTTACTGTCAAACTCTTTTTTTTCTTTTTCTCTCTTTTTGTCCTATCTCTTACTTGTTTTCCCTAATTTGATTTGCATTTTCTCTAATTTCAGGTTTTCAGAGGACTCCACAGGTGCACTGAGTCCTCCCTCTGTCCGCTCTAGCTCCCCATCTCCTGTTCAGCTCTCTCAGCCTGCTTTGTCTCCCTCCCCCACCCCTTCTTCCCAGCCACTCTACCCAAACTGGGCTCGATCTCCTTCCCCTCAGCCCCCTGCTGCCTCATCCCAGCCTCCTCCCCGATCACACTCACCTGTTTCTCCCTCTTCATATTCGCCATACCCTACCTCACCCAAACACCAGCCCGTTTACCGCACCAAAGCCCTGGAGTTCCAGTTTATCCCCAGCCGAGAGTCACGTAAGGCAGAGTCACATCATGCTCAGCGCAGACGAGCACCCAGCCCGTTAATTTCACCCTCTGACCGCCCCAAGCTTGGCCCTCCCCGCCCCTCTTCCCTTCCCATTCTCCCCACTACGCCCCTCTATAGCAGCTTGTATGATCTCCGTGGTTCTATTACTCCACCCTCACCTGCCAATCCTCTTGGGGACCCCTACTTCTCCCCCTCTCCCCCTCTCTTTGCCCCCTCGGGGGCTCCACCTCCTCCAAATTCCTCTCTGTTGGTCTCTCGCTCCTTGTCCCCCACCCACTTCCTGTCAGGGACCTCATCCCCACCACTCCACCCCATTCCTCCACCCACTTGCCTGAGTTACCCTCATCTCCCACCCCCTTCACCCACCAAACCTTTCGCCTCCAAACCACTCCCATACTGGACCAAGTATGACGTTGCGGATTGGCTGGGCTACCTGAACCTGGGTGAGCACAGGGAGCGATTCCTAGACAACGAGATTGATGGCACGCACCTGCCCTCTCTTACCAAGGATGACTACCTGGACCTGGGTGTGACCAGGGTTGGACATCGCATGAACATAGAGAGGGCGCTCAGGAGAGTGATGGACAGGTGAGAGGAGGGATAGAAGGGGAAGCAGAGAGACGCAAGGGAGGACAGCGATGGAGAGGGATTAGGGTGAGAAAGGGGTAGTGCATGAACAAACAAAGGTAGTAAAGTTGAGATAAAACCATTGATATGCTATTACTATTACTAACTTCTGGGAACATTTGGAGTGGACCGCTGCATGAGGTCCAGGATGGCATGGGTAAAGAGAAGGAGAACAGAAAGGGGGATGCGGGCGAACAGAAAGAAAAAATATTTCCTTACACTTTCCACCTTCCCCCCTATCATCAGGCTGTCTTCTAGCACTTTCCCCATTTCTGCCCTCTCCTCTCGAGATAAACTGACAGACAGAAGGAGAGATGAGGCCAACCGGAGTTGAGAGGACAGGAAGGATGAGGTGACAACTGCTGCCATCAGAGATTATTGCCTGAATTAAGAAACATGCAGGAAGAGGTGACTTCGACATCAAACTGCCGACTCGCAGATGGAGAGATACAGGAGAAACGGAGAGCATCGAAGGCCTGTCGAACTGTGAACATGCCTGCGCTTACATGTGTTTCAGTCAACAAAAACTAACATCCACATACACATCCGTACATATCAACATTTAAACAGAACACACTTGGTTTTTAGCTTGCAGGCACTCACAAGGTGATCAAAATGGAAATAGATGAATCAAATCGGGGAAACTAACTCTACTAGGATACCGAAGTTCAACATGAGATACATAACTGAGCCAAATAATTTTGAGGGAATCAATCAAAATGCTCTTTAGCTTTTCTGTTTTTCTGTAGTTCTTTAGGAAGAGATAGGGAGAAAGAAAGATATTGAAACCTCCTTTGCTATCTTTCTCTTTTTCTCAGATTTCTGTATTTTCAGAGTCTGTATTACTGGCAAATATTAACAAATGGTCTCATTTATAGAGTAGGTTCAATATAGACCAATGCAGGGAGGGCAAGTACTGACAAACCTCCTGTCTGGTATGACTAGGGAAGCCCTTAAAATAGAGGCCAATTTAACGGCAGGCACTTATTTGGTAAGACTGTGTTTATGCTTGGGTTCCTGTTGTTTGTGTGTGTGTGAGTGTGTGTGCGTGCGTGTACTAATGTGAAAGGTTATCACTAGAGGCATGACCGTGATTTGTTATGTGTTTTTACCTCACCAATGGAGGAATTCTAGTTTTATGAAGTCAGACTGGGGCTTGTGCTTATCTTGTATTTCACTAGAACTTCTTTACCTTCTCATGTCTTGTAATGAAATAATATATATATATATATATATATATATATATATATATATATATATATATATATATATAATAATATATATATATATATATATATAATAATATATATATATATATATATATATATATATATATATATATATATATATATATACACACACACACACACACACACATACAGACTGGTCACTGTATTACAAACCCGTAGCAAAAATAAGTGCCCAGACCAACATAACACACATGCACTCAGTACATCCTCAGCCTACTGATATCAGCATACACAAACGTACGACAACACCTGTCGATGACGATACACTCATTTCTTTTATTTATATAACACATATTGGGACACAATAAAATATGTATGGATACAAGATGAAGATAGTTATAACGCAAAAAAAATATTTTAAAGAAGGAAGATGATAAAACATTGTAAAACTAAAAGTATATATATATATATATATATATATGCTGAAAATTTATCAACATTTTTATCACAGACTCTCAAAATATAGAGTTGACTCTGACTTCAACGAACCTATCAACGATATCAAGGCTCCATTTTAGAAGAGGAGACAACATGGAGATGGGGGAGAGGGAAAACCAAACTGACTGTATTTCTTTCCAAGTCACTCTCCCTCTCTCCTTCCAAAAAACACCCTTTCTATGGAGGCGAGGCAAGACGAACATGCACTCTGACCTGGTTGAGGGATATGTGCTAATATCTGTTTTAATACGATGATTGTTCCTATAACAGTTTTTAAACTCTAAGTGGGTCTGGAGTTCTATTGTTGATTTAAGAGATGTTATTAATTGCAGTCACTGTTCTCATCGTCCTTGCTGTTATCGCTATAAGCTGCAGTGTTTCTTGTTTGTTTCTGAGCGCAAATGCTGGACAGGTGTTTATGCTTGACATTTTAAAATAATAATTAATTTGTGACCACATGCAACTTATTCAGATCTGTGGTACATCTAGGACTTAAATTGGAGACAAGACACTTGTGTCTTTCAATGTCCCTTACCCTCCTGCTTTTCCCTTCCAACACAAAATTATTGTGTCATCACTTTGTATGCAAGGACTATCAAGAAGTTTATTGTGTGTGGCAGTAGATATATCCTTTACATTCATATTCCATCACTCGAACTTAAGTAAATCTAGTGACCTCCAGCCCTCATCTCCCACATCACAAATTGTTGCTCAATCAATTAAAAGGGCTCCTTATCATCACATTGCACCTTTCGTGAGTCATTCATCCTTTTCCTCTTCCTTTCATTGGCAGTCACCGAGTCCAAACCACCAACACCTTCACCTTTGTTACCTTCCTGTCTATGTCTCTTTCAGGACCATCTGTAAAGATTTCGCCCCCTTCATCTCCCTCTGCCCATCTTGCATCTGTTCGTCTTCCCAGAATGAGTGTGGGATTCATGCATCATTCATCACAGCGCTGGCTTTACCTTAATCACCCATACTGGACAAAACGATTGAAGAACTTGTTGTATTTTTGATGTTTAAGACTGGTAAGTATAGTGATGTTGATAACAGTAAGGACAATGAAAGAAATCATTCTGAGATGGAAAAAAGTTTTAAAGAATCTCTGTCTTCCAAATGTTTAACGTGTAATCAAATCATGCTTTCTACACATCCTGTGTTTCCTGTTGTCTCATCTTTTCAGTCAAATTCATCAACCCAATTCGCTTCAATATCAGCAGGTGTTGCACTCTGATGAACGGTAAATATTCTCACTTTCCAATATTGTCCACTAGGTGGAGTACATGTAACAGGTCTCACCTCTCAAACGGTTACATCCGCGTGTCTGAATAAAGGATTGGACCATTTTCTGGTTGGGAAAAGGACATTTGTAAGTCTTTGTTCAGTCCTCAGGCTCTGCAGCTCAGATTGTCAATATTACAACTTCTAATAATAAAACAGTATTCAGACACGCGTGCTGATACATGCACATTGAAGATCACATAGCCATTAAAGGGTCTGGGCACGGATCACACACAGGAGCAACTGATGCAGTAGCCGTCCAGGGTGTGCAGAAAGCATCTTCTTTTCTTTTAAATTGAAGAAAATTAACTATGAACAGTAAAGGGTTATTTACAGAATATATATGTGTATGCGACTATACATTCATATACACATATGAAATACAAATGTTTTAAGAAATGAGTAAAGGTTATTAGAATTATAATAAAAGATGCAGGAATTACTTTGAGTGGCTTGTGGTTTGTTTACTAGCGCATTTGTTATATGGATGTTTTAAAACGTATAGTTCTAGTACATTTACACCAAGCCAAGTGTTTATTGAAAAAAAAAAATATATATATAAAAAATTTGTACATCTCTTGGCTTTTTTTTTAAATAAGCGTCTACATAAATTACACAAGCGAAGCTTGTGGTAGTTGTGCCAGCTTTGTCCCGAGTAATGAAGCTAAAAATCGATTTCCAGCAGGAATGTAAAATGATTTTAAGAGTCAACTCTTCACACTTTAACAACTGAGGGACACATACAACCATGGCCGTAGTCACCTTTGAGGTCACCGAGGTCTGGACCTCGGTAAGTTTTTCATGTTCAAAAACAAAATGTGTTCTCTGATTGACTATTTTACCGTTAAACTCCTCATAAGAATGTATGCATGTATAATTCTGAATGTTTAGTGTCCGTGGTGTGAAAATGATCGCTGCGAGACGCTTCAGAAGTGAACGACTCTACAGTGAGTTGTGAGCGAGAGCGCGAGACGCAGCCTCTGTGTTGCCAGATCTAGCTAAGCATTTTTGACTCGTTTTTCCACTTAATATGACACTTTAGAAAGTAAATAAAGTAGGAAATTGAAATGTGTAAAAAAAAATAAACCTACCCTTATCCAATACTTCATTTTAAACTTATTTTATTTACTTCATTTTCATTGAAAATAAATGATTTTCTGCTGTGATTTGAAAAGGGAGAAAAAAATTTGGCGTAAATATATAAAAGCAATAACAGCAATATGTATGGTTGTATGAATTAGAAACTGATAAAATTATCCACCCCATAACTACAGTAAAGTATTAAACTTTGATGCGATAAATAGGATATGATTAAAAAAAATGAGCATCCCTCCAAAAACATCTACATTTCGGTTTTCTTTTCAAGTGTTAGTGTATATAATTAGTTGTATTTATAGGGGTTATTATAGCACAATTCTATGATAAGGGGGTTATAGAAACCCCTGGACCTCACTATTTTTCAAAGCCTGGCTACTGGCATGCATACAACTATTAGGCTACTACAGAAGATGCAAGCAATAATAGATGCTCAAAACGCATTGCATTTGCAGAGGACTACACAATGTATTCAACCGTTGCAACGGGTTAAAGGCCTGCTCTTCGAGGGTTAAGCTCTAACACTGGCTACTTGTCATTCAGAACCGTTCAAGTTAAAAACTAAGTCTAATCGGTCAAGTTAAACAGGGTTCTCACGTTTCCCTCAGTCGTACATTTCCAAATCACTTCACGCCACTTTTAGCCAGTTACAGACTGGATTAAGCATTTAATGTAATGCAGCATAAACCATTTTCAGCTTTGACGATTTCCGTGGGAACTCTAGTTTAACATCACTTTCCAAATCAGTCTGAAGACGCCAACGATGGTTTCAAAGTCTCATTTAATAGTGAAACAAAAGGAGCAAACACGAAGTAAAACCTTTATAGATTTACACCACCAGCATTTGTACTGTATTCATCTTTATACAGTGTAGAAACGCAGAAGCTCCTCCACAGGCCACGGTCACAGATTCCAATCTGTAAGGAAAGAATACGTGTTATTACTCGTGTTGGGTTTTATTCCTTTTAAAAGTTAACTTCAACAGCACTTCTCAGATTCTGCCATGTCAGGAGCAGAACTGCACGTTGTCTTCACAGGAGTTCAGAGCCCAGTGCTAAAACATCACAGAAGCGTTTTACAAGCCAAAATATATTCTAAAGCGATTAAGCTGTATCTCACCTCACAGCAGCAGCTTCTGTCCAGGTCTTTCTGCAGGAGAGAGAGAAAAGATGATGCCCAGAGGGAAGACTAACGTGAACAAAAGCGGTATTTGAACTACTCCGCGCGAACACAAAAACAATTTGAAAGGCAAGATCTCATTCATTCAAATTACTAAGGCACACTACACGCTTCCATGCGATTCATCATCTGCGCGCGACGTGGTGATGGTAGCGCTGAATAAACCCACGTAAGATGCATTAACCTATAGTAGTCACGCTTACCATTATTACAACATAAATCCCGGGTTACACAATAAATACGTTACATGCCTAACAATGAAACCAAAAACCATACACTTACCCACACACACATTGTGTATCAGCTTCTTCCACGACAGACTGAGGACTCTTCAGCCCGCAGTGTGCTGCTTTATATATCCTGAGTAAGACCTACCTTTAGGTGTCCGTTAATAGCGCCTTTACAAAATTCAAGCAGACAGAGTTGTGGTGCATTTATAAACATGACGTTTAAAAGTGATCTTTTTTCGTAACTCGCCGTAACTCTTGCTAGATATTTTAATAATAATAATGTAATTCACTGCTTTCCCCCCCTTTTTTCTATATTGTACTTTTCCAAATGAATTTGTACATTTGTAGTAGTAGCTAGGCCTAGTAGGCTACTTTTCGTTAGTTTGAGATTTAACGTTTTGCTTGGTTAATCAAGAGCTGTATACTTTTAAAGCTATTTGTATACATAGACAGGTTTCGGACCTTTTAAAAGCAAGAATCAAATCACTGGATCAATAGATATACAGGCTTTTACAATATTTCTTAAATTTATTTGAACTTATATGTATTTTTGTTTATTTATTTAAAATATAATAATGCTGGATGTTTTTCCTATAATTTATTTGTAGATTTTTTTGTTTGTTTTTTGTATAGTTTTATAGCAGCTAAATGTAATACAGTAAATATGTAAAATATCAGAAAGAGGGTATTATGTGAGTCAGTGTAAAGTGGTAAGGGTAGGATATTTAACCCTGATTATGACCACATTGTCTTAAAAATAGAACAGAGAAAGAATAGTTCATTATTAATTATCAAAATGCTTTACTGAGATTATAAAAAAATAACTGAAGCATGCATGTAGAGATATTTGAGATGGGCTCTTGTCAGTGTGTACAACAGCTGCCGTATTTGTAAAACTGAGTCACAGCGCTTTGTTCAACACAATCTGCAGCTCTTCTCTCATTTCCCTTCCCTAAGAACCCCTGGATGTGCCAGTGCCAGTCAGCTGCTCTGTGGACCTCCGGAGACCAGGGGAATTATGAGATTAAGCATTTTTGAGGTGAGGTTTTGAAGTTGTGATATAAATAAATGTATGTGGTTATACAAAAGATAATAATTCACAGAATATGAAATGTGTAACACTTTACAGTAAGGTTGCATCTGTTAACATTAATGAAAGAACAATAGTTCTGCAGCATTTATTAATCTTGTTAACCTCAACATTTACAAATACATTCTTAAAATCGAAAGTTTAATTAACATGAAAATTTTTAAGTAACAGGTTATTAAATGCTGTAAACATTTATTGCTAATTGTTAGTTCATGTTACAGTAATGCATTAACAAAATTAGACCTTATTTTAACATTTCTTTTGTTTCTATGAAATCTTTAATTAGGGGTGTAAGTAAAAATGTGACTCTCTTTGTAAGTTGTTCTTGAATGAAACAATTCCGAACTAACTGTCCACTTTACTGTGAGGAGCAGCTTTGTGTTTAAAAGAGAGAGAGAAAGAGGGAGGAGTGTTGTCATGTAGTATGATCCACAGAGAGAAGAGTCTGGTCACCCACAGCTGCTTCGGAAAGAGGGGGATCTGGAGAGAGGGAGAAGAGGAGAGGAGAGGAGAGAAAGAAAGTGTCAGGAAGCCACCTCGTTAAACACTGACAGCGGGTCAAAGACAGAGAGGAGGAGAAAGAATGTGTCCAGAACACACCATAACCATATGGTGGTGTTAGAAGTGGAAAAGCCAGCAGAAAAGGGGTGGTCTGTTACTCCAGAAAAGAAAAAGTGTGAACTAAAAGGAAACTTTCTCTGAAAAAGTTAGAGGTGAGTCTGTTGCTGTTCCTTTTTTCCTCTATCCTACTTTATTTGTTCATATGTTTCTGTCAGGTTAGATCACATCGCATTGATGAGTTCTGCAGAATTCATATATTATTTCTGTCTGATGCATTCATAAGTTGCTATATATTTCTTCAGTGTGTGGGTGTGTGTGTGTGTGTGTGTGTTGAGTTATGTGTGACACTCAAAACGGGGACAGGGGGAGGAGAGAAAAAGAGAGCCAGGGTGGGTGTGGGGTATGGGGTTTGAGGGGCTTTGAAAAGGGGGAGAAAAGAGAAAATAAGAGGAGAGAAGAGGGACATTCACAGCAACGTCATGATGATATTTTCAGAAAAATGGGTCATTCCCTCCTGTCCAGTTACAGGATCTTTCGAAACTTTCAAATAGTTTTTGATCTCTATTTTGAATCTACTATTTTGTCCTTTTCCAAAATGCAGTTCTTTATAACACGCCATTCTAGGTTGTGTTTTTCTCAGATGTTTTAGAGTACCTCTGCAGTTCAGTCTCTAAGTAGTGATCGTTTAAATCAGTCAAGTGGATGTGTTTATGCCTTCTATTTAATTGTACATAAAATTGTGATTTTATTCTGGGTTATAAAGACTAAACAGAGATGGGTTATGAAGATGAAACTTTCCTGGAGACGGTTAACCTCACACAAAATACCGAATGGAAACAGACAACAGTGGGGAAAAAATGAAAATACTGTTATCACATAATCACCCTCATATTGCTTCAAACCCGCATAACTTTCTGTCTTCCTTGGAACAAAACAGTTAAAATTTTGATGAATGTAGTTGATTTTTTTCATGCAGTTGTGAATGCAGATGAAATCATTCATCTTCTAAACTGGTGTAAAAATGCATCAGAAAAGTATAGAAAATTCACTTGTGCAATATCTTTTCTATAAGTCTTCTGAATTCATATGTTCTGAGTAAAAAAGAGATTGAAGTTTAAACATTTATTCAGTGAAAATCCCCTTTAGTATTAACCCTATCTATATCCTAAACGCATCATATTGAACAATTAATCCATGGATGGACTTTTATGTTTTATTTATCTATCTGTCTATCTATCTATTAATTAATTAATTTATATTATTATCGTTTTTAATCAAAATGTCATATCTGTCATATCTTTTGGTGGAATGACATTGCCTTTTAAAAGTTCTGCATAAACCCGCCTCTTCATTACAGTTGACCAAAAACCTGCATTTACATCTGGCTCCATCTCATCAACAACTAATGGAGAAAAAAATTCCCCGTCCTACATTTTTCAATCTGTTTCACTCTGATGTGTCACAAAATGAAAGCAAAGATCTACTTCTGTTACATCGAAACTTTTAGATCTGAATCAGTCTGGATTATGAACGATTCATTCAGATGTTTTTAACAATTTATTCAAAAAAAAAAAAACAACAACAACAAATGAGCCACTTTTATTGTACTTTTGCACCATTCTGGAATCTTGAAAGCTTCATTGGGTGTTAAACAAACCACATATTTTGCCTTAAACAAAAAATCAAATAGAATTAAAAGAAATTAAAGAAATTAAATAGAATTTTCATTTTTGGGTGAACTGTCCCTTTAAGCTTGTCCCTGCTCATATTCTCTGAGAGCACAAGACTATATCTGAAGGGAGAGGAAAAGAGGGGGAACAGGAAGTGAGTGAGGTCATAGTTCAAATATAGAGTGATTTACTATACCCATGATGGTATGCAGTGTGAAAGACGATAGGAAGAGAAAATGTGGCATAATGCACTGAGGCCCATGAACCCTCTGAGAGGGAAAGAGAAAGTAGAAAAGACAGACAAATAACAGCTTGTTCATGCACTTCCCTTCTGTCGTCCTGTTCTCTCTGCATGTCTTGTGACAAAATGTGGTTTATTGCATTTACAGAAACAAATGGCCACAGGCATGTTGTGCTGTCTGTAGGGTGTGTGTTCAGGGCAGCTCAGACATGCACCCGTGTTTGCAAGCATGTGTGTCAAAGAGCTCATCAACATGTGTGGTTTCAGAAGAGAACTAGTGTATTTGTGTGTGTTTGAGTATGTGTTGGTGTTGGTGAACTTTCACTCCATGTTTATTTTAGGATGGCTCAAATGTCAAAGCCCAGCGCTCTGGATCAAGGCAGATAGCAGTGGAGAGTATTAAGCACTATCTATCTGTCTACATCCTACTTCAACACTTGCATCTGCTTCATTTTTCACACATTAACTAGTCAGTAAGAAAGCTCTTTGATCCTCTGTAAACAACCTTGTATATAACTATCCTCCTTTCTTCAAGAACTAGACCTCAAGACCATTAAACTTGTTTGTTGGAGCCACGCACTTTCCAACGCAGTTCGTAAACTGTAGTTTAAATAGAAGAAAGCTTGTAAAACACAACACCCTCCAAGCATGCTATTAGACACAGTACGTGATTCAGCTCTGTCACACATATCTGACTGTTGTCTGCAAGTTAAGACAAGCTAGAAATACACTCCAGCCATTTGTCCATCTGCCATGTCAAATGGAGAGTACTAGCCCAACTACTGACCTCTAATTCTCACAGCTAAATGAAGAAAAACAACTACTAGTAATTTTGTTTAAGAAATATTAGTAATTTTGTTTTGTTTGTTGCACAATTTGATGCACCAGGCATGCACTTATACTGACACCTAGTGGTGTGGATGCAGCATCACGCAAAAACAAATGTTTTTGGTTATCAATGCCACTGTAGAAATGTAGTATACAGTAGTCAGCAAGAATGAATTTATTCCCCAAATGAAAGTGTGCAGGAAAAGCGGGTTACTGAGGTAAAGTGACTAGTATATTGTTTGTCATGTGATCTCAACATGTCAGCTTCCACAAGCGACCCGCCCTGTGTAGATTAAAACTCTGCAGTGGTCATCTTATGTTAATATAGATGATTTTAAACGTTTTTCAAAGGTACCATTAACTGCTTTTTTTGTAAAACTGGTTTTAATGAGGAAAATGCGTGCACCTTTAAATGCTGCTTTTCATATCTCTATTTCAGACTTGTCGACTTGTCATCATGTCAACGCTCTCGGCAGAGACGGGCCCTGAGGATGTCAACAATCAGAGCTTCTGGATGGTAAGTGAGAGTGGGAGGAAGGACAGCAATGACTCAGACGGCGGTGGACCTCTAGAAAATACCATCCGCTTCTGCTTTATGTATGTGTTAGCAGAAGGAAATGCATGTGAATGATGTAGCTTGACTTGGTTTTAACAGCTAAACAGTTGGAGATGACAAGATTTGTTTGGACGTTAAGTGGAATGCTTCACAAAAGCTTCTGAACACCCTACATTAGCAAAATGAAGATTAATATTCGAGTGAAGTCTATTTTACTTCTTTGAGACTTCTGCAGCATGTTTTATGGTTCTTTAACCTTTAATCTCAGTCTATAAATTCCATCCATTGTGCCTCCACCCATTTTAATTAGCTCAGCTTTTGTCTCTCAGCTCCCTAATTGGTTTGCTGTTCTGCTCTTCAGTGCTGCAGGGAATCATGCAGAACCTTGCCTTTAAATACCTTTATAAATGTGGTATTTTTTAGACTGTATAGCAATTCTGTACTATTTTCACATTTGGCATGTTCAGATATCTTTCTGTGTTAACCTTAAATCACCCTGTGTGTATTTGCTTATGCGTCGAAATGTTAGCATTTAGTTTTCTGTTTTATATTAGTGCTGTCATGCTCATGTTTAAACTTACAATATATTTAGGAAGAAAGTAAATAGCAAGCTGCTATTTAGCAGTTGCTTTTATCCAAAGTGATTTACAGTATACTTATTACAGAGACGGCCCCCTTGGGGCAAATTGATGTTAGATCCCCACACATACACTTGTTACTGCATCATACTGAAGAAGACTTTCTCTTCACCACTGTTGTCTTTATTTTGACTATTGATATTTTCTATCCCCTAAGCCTCTTTGAAACCCAAAAGAAACCAGGTTTTCATTACAATATTATTTAATCTGTTAATTAAATGTGACCCTGGACCACAAAAACAGTTTTAAGTCACATGTGTGTATATGAAGCAATAGCCACAAATATATTGTCTGGGTCAGAATTATTTTTCTTTTATGCCAAAAATCATTAGGATATTAAGTAAAGATCGTGCTCCATGAAGATATTTTGTAAGTTTTTTGATTAGTAATATGCATGACTAAGAACTTAATTTGATTTCAATTGATTTTGCACTCTCAGATTCAAGACTTTCAAATAGTTATACCTCCACCAGATATTGTCCAATCATAACAAACCATACATCAATGGAAATCTTATTTATTCATCTTTCAGATAATGTATACATTTCAATTTTGAAAAAATTGACCCCTAAGACTGTTTTTGTGGTCCAGGCTCAAAAATAGATTTATATTCTTTCTCCTGGGGGCAGTAGGCTGGTCCCAGTAAAGTAGGTAATTTGGAGTTTTACTATCTTTTTTTGGATCCTAATGATCATTAAAATGTACTTTCATTGCAAAAAAGTAATTCTTCATCTACAGTAATTGAAAGTGCATGTAATAGTATCCCACATATACATTTCTGGTGAGTTTTATCTGATGAATATTTATGGAGTTTCCTGTGGTGATTTGTTGTTATTATCAATGACATCTAGATCTCTTTGAGAACTGAATGAAGCTGTTTAAGATTCTCCTCAGGTCTCTTTTTTAACCTCAGCTCTTTTTGCTGAGTTGCCATCCTATCTGGAGCTTGGCCAGTGCTACTGTTTGGGGTGAAATGCTCCGACCAATGATGTTCAGTCAGTTTACCACAACCACACTGCTTCTGCCTGCAAGGGTTTCGTTGCATGTCCTACCTTGTAATTGGCTGGCCGCTGACCAGAACTGAGCGCTGTAGGGTTTTTGTGTTCATCCTAGATGCTGTGATTGGTCAGCCACAGCACTGACTGTAGTTTGCCGTGATGAAATGCAGAAAGTTTCGGTCGGAGTTGAACAGGGTTGATTTTTAAATAGACTTGTCTGTTCACTAAAACAGTTCTGTTGAAATATTGTGCCGCTTTGAGTCCAGCTGGCTGTTATATTCCATTGACAGGGACTGTGTTATTTGTTTGATTTCTGTGATTCTCTGATTGGTTGGTAGGTGCTGCTCTGCAGCGCTCTTGGCCGGAGCTGAGATTCCTCAGCTGTTTTTACTTTTTTCACAGACTGGGGAAAATATGTGGTGCAAACCACAGCTAAGAGAGAGAGAAAGAGAAAGAACCGAGAAAGAATAACACATAAGGAAGATGTAGAGGAGAGAGAAGAATTGATAAAATTGTGGGGGAGCTGCTAATAAAATGGAAGAACACGCTCCACATCAGCAAACACGACGCCCATTCTGGAAATGTCATTATGTTTGCCCTCCTCCCTCATTCTCTCCCATTTATTGTGTTATTACAGTTAATCAACCCCTTTCACTGCGCTGTCCATGTGATGCCCCACTTAGCGTGGCCTGAATTCTCTCCACTCACTGCTACTCATCTAGTCACAGATGTTTTTTTTCTTTTTTCGGGGGAATAATGTTTGAATTGTGCTCTGGTTTTCCACACCACATGTTGTCTTCAGGCGTTTATATTAGAAACAAACCTTACGCTATACTGATAGCTTGTCCAATCCATAGCAAACAAACCCAGTGACCCTTCTGGAAAAGAAATGAGGCCAGTCCCTTGGAGGAGAGAGGGACATCTTCCCTGTGTCTGACAGTAAATGCCTCACTCTTGACCTCTTAAACAGCCTATAAACCTTTAGCGCCAAGTCTTTCGTTTTCTTTTCCCTCAATATTTTACAATTAACCTTACAGTTTTTTTCCATGTTCTGTTTTTCAGCCAGGGAACTACCACCAGACAGTGAAGAGGACCGAAGACGCATTCCAGGCATGTAATGATATAGTGGCGTGTTTCCAGGAGAGGGCCAGGGTCGAGAGACAGTACGCGCAGCAACTTAGTGAGTGGAGTACCAAGTGGAAACCTCTAGTGGATGCTAGTGAGTACTGCAGTTTTCATCAAGTGCTCTGAACAAATAATGTATTGCTTCACATATAGTTAAGGAGCTGTGAGCCGTGTTTTATATGAGATGTCCACATTTTTAGTTAAGTGTCCGATGAAGAAGTTTCTTTTGACCTTAAATGGACCTCTCCTTTCTTCCATGAATATGTTTGTCTTCATCTTTGTCCAGGTCCTCTCTACGGCTCTCTGTTACGAGCCTGGCAGTGCTTCCTCTCTTCTGCTGACCGCCTCTCGTCACTGCACTCCTCCATCTGTCGTTCTCTGGTGTCAGAGGACGGAGATCGCATCCGGACATGGCAGAAGGAGACTTTCCATAAGAAGATATTTGGAGGTTTCAAGGAGTCCCAGGATTTCGAAACTGGTTTCTCACGTGCTCAGAAGCCCTGGGCCAAGAGACTGAAGAAGGTAATGCAAAGCATTGCAGTTCTCATTTTATTTTGTACACGGTATTGTATAGGGAATTTTTTGTTTTTTTTTTGCGTAAATGCTTAAATATGGTAATTGTTGAATGTGTTGAGTGTGCAATACTAACCCCTGGCCTACATGAATCTAAATTATTTATTTATTTATTTTTTTGGTAGCTAGAGAAGGCTAAGTCAGCGTTTCACAAAGCTTGCCGTAAGGAACACATGGCTCGTGAGCGGGAGGCCCATGCCCAGGGCAACCCTGACATCGCCATCGAGAAACAGAGGAAGATCCAGGAAGAGACTGAACTGGCTCACCAGGAGACAGAGAAGGTGAGTGCGGTGCGGGGGAGACTGTCAGAAAGAAACAGACAAAGAAAAAGAAAATAACAGAGTTTCAAATAGTCTTTTATCATCCCAGTTAAGAAAAGGAAGCAGGAAAAACTTTTTACATTTACAAGCTTCATAACGATGCAGTGAAATCTTGCAATGTACTGCTCAGAATAATGATCAATGTTAAGATTAATCTACAGCATGCAACAGAAAAGATAAAAGAGAGGATGTGGAGAAAAACAACAACAACAACAACAGATGACTGTACTCGTGTTTTAACTATTTAGTATGCCCTAATTCTATACGTGTAAATTTAGTATTATTTGTTGCAGGAGATTTTTGATTGTCATTCAAGACTCAGTTTGAAATCTTAAATAAAATAATATTTATTTGAGTAAAAATACAGTAGAAACATTCATATTGTAATATATTATTTCAGCTTAAAATAAATGTTTCCCGATTTTATATATTTCAAAGTGTAATTTATTCAATGCTGATTTTCTTATTATCAATATTTAAACCTTTTTTTTCCCAGTATTTTGTAATGAATAATTCATTCAAAAGAACAGCATTTGTACTAATTTATATACACATATATATATATATATATATATATATATATATATATATATATATATATATATATATATATGTTTACAGGTTCGAGCCCGCTATGAGAAGGTTCTTGAGGAAGTGACCCGTTATGCTCCACGCTACATGGAGGAAATGGAGTCGATCTTTGACCAATCGCAGGAGGAGGAGAGAAAGAGGATAAGCTTCCTCAAACAGGCTTTCCTGTCCATCCACAGACACTTGGATATCACCAACAACGAGAGGTGTGTGAGAACCGTTGTACTGTACTGGTCAAATCTCAGTTTATGTCCATTTCAGTATTACTCCCAATGAGTATCTCATACAAGTGCTCTCTCTCTCTCTCTCTCTCACTCTGTTAGTGTAAAAGCAGTGTACAATGAGCTCCACAACACTCTGATGTCCATCAGCGATCAGGAAGATTTGCGCTGGTGGAAGAATACACACGGGCCAGGAATGCCCACCGACTGGCCTCAGTTTCAGGTAAATACATGCGGTTTATCTTGCAAATACATTACATTGACAAACATTAGCTAAAACGTACTTTTTACATTTTCTAATGTGTTAAACTGACGTCTTTGTTGTTATATGTGATATTTATGTATCTCACAGCAGCACATCTTCAAATATACTGCATTCTGTTGTGCCAAAACCCACATTTACTCCTTCACTCACTCACTCACTCCGTCTCTCACTCTCTTTCTATTTCAGGAGTGGACTCCAGACAAGAAGCATAAAAAGGGAAAGAAGGAGGTGGAGCAGAAAGCAGTAGTGATGGAGAGAAGGTCAGTTTACTACAGTGATATTTGCTGTAGGGCTTCACAGCGCTGGGCTGCTTGACTGTTGTTCACTACAAACCAAACTGGGCCGTCTTGAACTTCAGGCCTTGTTAATGTTTGCTGCTGTGTATTGACCTGTTGCAAAGCTCAGTCTCTTTGGTTAATATTGCTCAGACAAGCTTGACAAGGGATGAAATGCACAACATTTTGGCTGTTTTTCTTTACAAAAGTCAGTCATTATGCAGTATTGTTAGATTGTGGTGACTGTGAATCAGAACTGAGGCAAACGTTGATCACAGTCAACTTAAAAGAAAAAAACTTTCATTTAAAAGACATTTTGAGTGAGAACATTACATTAGTTCCTAATGTTTCTACAGCACATTCACTATGGTACCGTGAACCCTTTAATTGCTATCAACAATGCAGTACAATAATCTGAATCAATATTTAAATGCAATGATGCTAGGCTAGTAACATCAACATCCTTGGAGCAAATTCTTACTAATGCTCTGTGTTCTTCGTGCTTCTGCATGATCTGAGAATGATAGGTGGCACATATTCATAAGTCCTCAGGAAGATTTTAAAAAGAGCCTAAACCAGCTTTTATCTTTTCTATGTATTGCAAGAGCACTGGCTTACAACAAAGTTTAGTATTTATGGATAAATCCTATTTTACTTATCCAAGGACAGTAACAGTCCGAAATGTTATAGTATTTGGTATCCTTTTTAGGAAGGTGTGAAAAAAATGGACCCTAAAATCCTCATAAACTTCCTTTACTATCCTTCTTTTGGTTTAGTGTTTCACACTATAAGTTTTGTTAGTTATATGGTTCCTAAAAATGTTATATTTAATAAAGAAACAAATAAACAGTTATGTTTCTATGTTGTATCACAATAGAAGCCTATTTTTGCAGCATAAGAAAAAAAACATGCTTTGATTTATTTAGAATTATGACATAAAATGTCATATAATTATGGCCAGCAAGATAAAATTATGAGATACTAAATCATAATTATGAGTAAATATTTAAAATGTAGCATAGTGCAAATTATTATTAGATTTGTTTATAATTAGGACTTTCTTTTATGTTGTTGTTATTGTCATTTTGACGTGTAATAATTATGAGACTTTAAATCTCATAGTTTGGATTTTTTTTTATCTCATAATTATGAGTGTCATAATTTTGACTTATTGTGTCACAATTTAGACTTTTTATCTCCTAATGATTTACCAAAGCATGTTTTTTTTTCTTATGTGGCAAAAATGGGCTTCCATGATTATCCAACAATAGACAACAACCAGGTTTTGATTAAAACTATCCACACATTTGCATTAGAAAAGAGCAAATGCTTGTCTGCTGATTTAGTGGATCGTGACGGTTGCTAAGGCAGGGAGTGGACAGTAACATTTTTAAGAAAGGGCTTATTTTAGTGACTGTCTGTTTTCTCAGTGTAATGATTGGAGGAGTGAGAGTCAGAGCTCTTTATGACTACGCTGGACAGGAGACGGATGAACTGTCCTTCAAAGCAGGTAAGTTTGTGTATTCATATATTATGTGTCTGTATTATGTACGTGATGTTTAATTTTTGTGTGTGTGCAGGGGAGGAGTTTCTGAAGATCGAGGATGAGGATGATCAGGGTTGGTGCAGAGGCATGATGGACGGAGGGAAACAGGGCCTTTACCCTGCTAACTACGTGGAGGTGGTATAAAACCAACAGAACAGCATCGAGCTCCAGCTCTGGGGTCCATAATGCCTACAGAGTGTCCAGGTTTAAGCCTGCTTCACAGCCATTTTTATTGAAGACTGCTTTGTTTTCTGTGAACGGATGGTACACCGGTAAAGGTTTAGAGTTGTATTGAGTGCGTTAAGTTGGGATCAGAATGAGAAAATGTTTCCAAAGTTCTTTCACTACGAACGTAGTGTGAACATTGTGTGTCACATTGTAGCTTTAAGTCAAAAATATGCAGAGATTTTCATACGTTATGATATGATTAGGTATCAAGATCCTCTAATATATAAGGAGAATATGAACTGCATTGTCTTGATGCTTGCATGAACCTACAGTGTATTGTAAGGACAGTGTCTCACACCAAAGATGTCACCGCTTATTTACGTTTTATCAGTGAAATATTTCTTCTGCCGAGAATTGCGTTATATCTGATGCCTGTGTAAAAGGGGCCAGATGGTTAGGATGTTATCTACAGCTGCAAATTTCATGCAAGGTGTTAATAGGTATGATAATATGCTATTTTATCCGCTTTGGTCTTGCTTGTAAATGTCACTTGTCTCACATTTAGTAATTTTAGTTACACAAAGGCAGTACTAATCAACACCACTTTTAAAGTGATAGCCACGGGACCCATTATGGTCTCTTCATGTGTATTTCTGTTGTGTTTTAAGATGTCAGTCTAACCAAAGGAAATGTATGCAAATGAGCACAGTGTTTGTTTGTGCCGTAGTGCGAGTAAATTACATTGGATCAGGGCAGTATTTTCTGCACCATCACTATTCTAATGCGAACGCTAGCAGTATTAAAAGGGATACATATTACTGTGAGTCTTGTTCTTATTAATCATCTTGAAAAAAAAAAACATTCAGTGAGCACATACACATTATTATACATAGACACATTTTATTTGTACTGTTCATATTTCACTCTGTTCATGTCCTGAGGCTACATGCTGGTGCAAATATATGAGGCTGTAAATAAATGTGTGTGTGTGGGTGTAATACTCTGCTATAATTTGGGTACAAAATTTTCTAAAAAGTAGTCTCTTATGCTCACCAAGGCTGCATTTAAATGATACAGTAAAAATAGTAATATTGTAAAATATTATTACAATTCACAATAACTTTTTCATCTTAAATATTTGTGTTATTTTTATTTATTTGAAAGATGATCATAAAAACAAAACAAAAAGTTAATTTTCAATTGCAATTTAAAATAACTGCTATTTTAATATGTTATAAAATGTATTTCTTTTCTTATGGTGGAATAGCTGTGTTTTCAGCATCATTCCTCCAGTCTTCAGTGTCACATGATCCTTCAGAAATCAGTATGGTGATGTGCGGCTCAAAAAATGAAAAGAATGTTGTGCTCGATATTTTGGTGGAAACTACAGTACATCTTTTCAAGACTATTATGAGAAGAATGTTTAAAACATTAGCATTTATTTTATATTTAAAACTGAAAAACAATAAAAAGTTTATCACAATAAAAAGAATAACATTTATTTGAAATAGAAATCTTCTGTAATGTTACAAAACATCTCGGTTACGTATGTAACCTTGGTTCCCTGAATAGGGAACGAGATGCTGCGGTGACGTCACCACGTATGGGAACACCTTCGGTGTGACGAATGTCTGAAGCCCTATACCATCCCGCCAATCCTATTGGCCAAATAGCGCGTGGCACCGCCCAGCATGCGTAGGCATATATATACCTGGTGCCGCGCGCCATTTACCTCAGATTTCATGACGAGAAGAGAAGAAAGCTATCAAGGTATGGCACGGCCAGAACCGCAGCATCTCGTTCCCTATTCAGGGAACCAAGGTTACATACGTAACCGAGATGTTCCCTTTCATAGGTCACTTCGATGCTGCGGTGACGTCACCACGTATGGAAACGCTATACCATCACGCCTGACGTACCTGATAGCTTGGATCCAAGGAAGCATCTGCTCAAGCGGAGAGAACCCGGGAGCCAGGAGCCATCCTCACATCCAGACTGTAAGACCTGATAAAAGTGCTCGGTGAGGACCAGCCTGCCGCAGCACAGATATCATCCATAGAAGATCCACTGAGAAAGGCTTGAGAAGAAGCCACTGCTCTCGTGGAATGACCTTTTACTCCTAAGGGCGAAGCGAGCCCGCGCGCCTCATAGGCCAAGGAAATAGCCTCCACCAGCCAATGGGACATGCGCTGTTTCGTAACTGCATGGCCCTTATTCTTATGTCCAAAACAGACAAACAGCTGGTCAGACTCACGCCATGGGGCAGTGCGATCCACATAAGTCTTCAACGCCCTCACAGGGCAAAGACTTAGATCTCCAGACTCTGTCGCAGCAGGAGAAAAAGCCTCCAGGACCACCTGCTGAAAATGAAAAGGATTAGACGCAACCTTAGGAACATAATTAGGCCTAGGTCGCAACAACACTTTCACAGAGCCTGGTGCAAACTCCATGCACGAGGGTGAGACAGAGAGAGCCTGTAAATCCCCAACTCTCTTGAGGGAGGATAAAGCCATGAGAAGAAGTGTCTTCAGAGACAGGAGCTTATCCGATACAGTTTCCAGGGGCTCAAACGGATGCCCTGACAAACCCAGTAACACAATGGATAAATCCCATGAAGGAACTCGCACAGGGCGGAAAGGCCTCAACCGTCGCGCACCCTGTATAAAGCGAGAAACCAGTGGATGACGACCCACTGAAACACCACCTATATGCTCATGGTGAGCTGAGATAGCTGCCACATAAACCTTCAGGGTGGCTGGTGTCAATCCCTCCGAAAAACGGTCTTGAAGAAACTCCAGTACTGAAGCCACAGGGCAGTAAACTGGATCCACATCATGAGTTTCACACCATGTCATAAACAGTTTCCACTTGAAAGCATATAAGCGTCTCGTAGAAACTGCTCTAGAGTTCAGTATAGTCTCGGTAGTTTCAGCAGAAAGACCGGGACATATCAACTCACTCCGCTCAGAGGCCACGCCCACAGGTTCCACAGATCTGGCCTCGGATGCCAGATCCGTCCCTGTGCTTGCGATAATAAATCCCGTCTGAGGGGAATCTCCACCGGAGAGCCCGCTAACAGATTGATGAGATCCGCAAACCACGGCTGTGTGTGCCATCGCGGAGCCACCAGCAACAGCTGTCCCACTCTGTCCCGCCGTATTCTGCATAATACCGCTGGGACCAGCCGAATCGGAGGAAACGCATACAAACTGGTCCTGGGCCAGCTGTGAGCTAGCGCATCCAGACCCAGGGGTGATGGAGGGCTTAGGGAGAACCATAGCGGGCAATGCGTAGTCGTGCTCGACGCGAATAAATCCACTTCCGCTTCCCCGAAAATATGCCATAGGTGATTCACCGTTTGGGGGTGTAATCTCCATTCCCCTTGTTCCAGAGTCTGCCTGGATAATAAATCCGCTCCGAAGTTCAGTCGTCCGGGGATGTGAACAGCCCGGATCGACAGAAATTTGTCGTGAGACCAAAGAAGAATCCGCCTCGCCAGTCTGCACAGAGGGCGAGAACGTAATCCTCCCTGATGGTTCAGATAAGCCACGACCGCAGTGTTGTCCGTTCTGAGAAGCACATGACGGCCGGTCAGTAGACTCGAAAAATACTGGAGAGCCAGAAAAACCGCCAGTAATTCCAATTTGTTTATGTGCCAGCTGCGTTGTGCCGCTGTCCACACTCCATGGGCTGGGCGCCCCTGACAAACAGCTCCCCACCCGGTCAAAGACGCATCTGTCGTGACAGTCTCTCGGGAAGCACAAATTCCCAGCCGAACCCCGGTGAGGAGAAATTCGGCTGATGTCCATTGTTTTAACGACATCACACACCTCCGCGTCACCGAGATCGTTCGATGCGGAGAACAACGGGGTGAAATATTCTGTTGTTTCGTCCACCACTGAAACGGGCGCATGTAAAGCAAACCCAGATGAATCACGGGAAGCGCCGCCGCCATTAGACCTAGTAGTCTGAGGCACAGTCTCACTGTCACTGTGTGACCCGCCCTGAAGTGCTGAACGCATGACGTAATCGACTGAGCGCACGGGACAGAAAGCTTTGCTGTCATCGCGCGAGAGTCCAAATCTATTCCCAGAAAGGTAATCCGTTGAGAGGGGATTAATACACTTTTCTGGAAGTTTGTGCGTAAACCCAGGCTGTGTAAATGATTCAGCACAATATCTCGATGAGAGTGTGCTTGAGTCTGAGATTGCGCTAACACCAGCCAGTCGTCCAGATAGTTTAACACACGGACGCCCCGGAGCCGCAACGGGGCCAGAGCTGCGTCCATGCATTTTGAGAATGTACGGGGAGCTAGCGCTAAGCCAAAGGGAAGAACGCGGTACTGATACGCTTTGCCCTCCAAAGCGAATCTGAGGAACTTCCGGTGTCTCTCGATGATCTGAATATGAAAATAAGCATCCTTCAGATCGATCGTGACAAACCAGTCGTTTGGTTGAATCTGAGACAAAATAGATTTTACCGTCAACATCTTGAATTTGCTCGACCTGAGTGCAAGATTTAGACGGCGTAAATCCAGAATGGGTCGTAATCCGCCGTCCTTTTTTGGTACCACAAAATAACGGCTGTAAAACCCTGACTCCATCTGAGAGGGGTGTACTTCTTCTATAGCCCCTTTGCTCAGTAGAGCTAACATTTCCTTTCTCAGCACCGCCATGTCCATCGGTTTCATCACCGTGGAGAGAATTCCACGGAAAGGGGGCGGGCCTTTCCGAAACTGAATGGTGTATCCGTGACAAATTGTGCGTAACACCCATTGAGAAATGCCGGGCAAGCGTTCCCACGCGGCCCGAAACAATATTAGCGGTTTCAACATGTTCGTTTCCTGCAACGCTGTTGCACACATAGAAATGTCCGGGCACGAAAGACTCACGGTGTTCGTGCACAGGGGAAGTATATGCATAGCAGGCGTTGTATCTCGTTGTACGTAATCCTGAAACGTGTCCACGGCAGGAATTAGGCCAACAGATTGAGCATCGGGCTCTGCCGCTAGCGAAACAGCGGCGGCTGAGCGAGCCGTCATGACGGGCCGTTCGATGAAGACCCTTTGAAGCACTCCTCGAGCTCTGAAAACTGGATCGTGCATAGTGTCTGAGGAAGCGATTGGTGTTACAGTTCGCTCCAATGCTGTTCGAGGCGCTGTTTGCGGCGAAACAGTCAGGGTTTGAGCATGGGGACTGCAATGAGAGTGTTGGATGCGCGAAAGCGGTCCAACAGCGCTCTCTAGCGGAGGGCACAGTCCCTGGCAGGCAGCGAAAAAATCAGGAGCTGCTGTTAGGTGCCCGAGAACGAGAGGCATTGGCCGTCGAACTCAGGTTCAACCTTTTTCGCTGGCGTTGTTGAGCCGGTGGAACAACCCTAGGGCCCCAGTCCTTGCGAGGGGGCGCCATAGGTGAAGGCTCTTCCCGAGAGGGCACTCGCTGGCGGTGAGAGGAGGTTGAGCGAGAACGCGCGGGCGCCTGACGCCGTTCAACCTCTCTGGGTCTGCGGGGAATCAGCTGGCGGAAAGCGGCTGATTGTTGTTTCGCTGCTGTGAACTTCTCCACCACTGAAGTGACCGCCTCTCCAAATAAACCGTCCTTAGACACAGGGGCATCCATGAGGAAAGATTTATCCTTTTCCTTTATATCGGTGAGATTAAGCCAGAGGTGGCGCTCAACCGTAATTAATCCAGCCATGGAACGGCCCACTGCTCGAGCAGTATGTTTGGTAGCACGAAGTGCCAAATCAGTTGCTCGCCGTAGTTCCTTGACCGCCTCAGGTGTAATGCCGTCCCCCTCGTCCAATCCTTTTAACAGCTCCGCTTGGTAGGCCTGAAGGACCGCCATAGAATGAAGCAAAGCAGCCGCTTGGCCAGCGGCCATATAGGATTTTCCCACTAAACTAGACGTGACTCGACACGCCTTCGAGGGGAGGAGGGGGCGGGACTTCCACGCCGCGGCCGAATTAGGCGCAAGATGTTCGGCGAGAGTCTCCTCCACCGGCGGTATCGCTGTATAGCCGTGACTCGCCATGCCCGAAATGGTGGCGAAATCCGCGGCCGCAGCGTTCGTGATGCGCGCCGCAAACGGCTGTTTCCAGGACCTCGAAACCTCCTGGTGGAGGTCCGGGAAAAAGGGTAAAGGCCTCCGGGGCTGCGCAGGTGTCCGACTAGTTAGAAAACGGTCGTCCAGCTTCGAAGAAGGTTGGGCCTCGGCCTTCTCAACCTCCCATTCCAGCCCCAATGTACCCACTGCACGGGAAACCACATCCAACAGCTCACTGTAGGAGGGGGAAACACGCCTCTCCTGTCCACTAGGAGGGAGAGGGCTCGTGTCGGCCGCGAAGTCCTCGGACCCCGAGGCCGCAGTGGAAAGAACGTCGTCATCATGGCGGTCACAACCGAAGGAGATGGCACTACATGCCCCCGGTGTGGGCCGTAAATCCTCACAGGAAAAGACGACAGGTTCAAAAGTTTTCCTGTGTATTAGGGTAGGGGAGAGCGAGCGATGTAGAGAGTAATTTTCCATCGCTGAACTGTCCTCGAACTCCATGTCACACGTGTCACCCCAAGCTATCACCTCGTGCGGTGCCTCGGCAGTCGCAGAAGTGGTGTGGCGGGGGTTAGACACGGCGACATCGGAGAACACATCTACCCTAGAGCGAAGCACCCTGAGTCGCAGGCCATCGCAATGGGGGCATGAAGAAAGGCCGCTAAGCGCCTCCTGTGCGTGGTGTAAGCCTAGGCAAACTACGCACCTGTCATGAGTGTCCCCCTGAACGATGTACCTGGTACACGGGTCCTTGCACTTCTTGAAACTCATCGCGTCCGCGGAGAGGAGTATACTGCTCGTGACGATCGCTGAGAACGCGAGACAATAGGGCACAGAAGATTCGCTTCGTACTGAAGGAATGAAATCTGAGGTAAATGGCGCGCGGCACCAGGTATATATATGCCTACGCATGCTGGGCGGTGCCACGTGCTATTTGGCCAATAGGATTGGCGGGATGGTATAGGGCTTCAGACATTCGTCACACCGAAGGTGTTCCCATACGTGGTGACGTCACCGCAGCATCGAAGTGACCTATGAAAGGGAACTATCTCTTTTCGATTAATTGAATATGTATTAAAGGATATGTGTGTGGACTCATATATGAGTCAGCCTGCTCACGTATCTCAGGATTTCAGCTCCACTGGACCCCGCAGCACATCTTTTAATAGTGTCAGATCATTCAGTTTATTGCCTTGAGTGCTTGTCACACACATTCTCACTCCCATACATGCTTTTCGTGCATCAGGAGTACATGAGTCAGAAATGTTCCCACTCTGAGTCTGATTTTCCTAGGGTCAATTCCTTTCCCACAGTTTTGAGCAACATTAACCTTTCCCCTTTGCAAAAATAAGCTAAGCCCATAAATGTGCTGTTTACTGCTGGCTGTCTGCATAAAATTTCTCACAGGGAAAATAATTGCACTCAGGCAAGCTGGCATAAGCTATGAGTAGGTAACCAGCCAATTTCGTAAAAAAAAAAATTGCTTTTACTTTTCAGTTTACTTTAACATTTAACTCAAGCAAAAATGTAGGTGCTTGCTTTCATTGCATGTGTCACAGTAACTTTCGTGAATTCATACCTCAGAACAGTGATGAGGAGGGTGCCTACTTATTTAGAAAAATTGTGCAGAATCTGTTAATTTTATCCACATTTATTAACTCTCAGATGCAAGGACAATTGTTGCCCTATATTCTCCTGTAGCATTTACACCAATGTGGTCAGTGCTGGCAACACTTGGGTACTTCCACCAAACCTTTTTTTTTTAATGACTTTTTAAAGTTGTTTTCCTGCTCTTAGGTACATTTCCATAGGGTTTCTGAGGAAAAGGGAAAATATACCTTATTTTAAATAAGTCACATCTTCTGCCAATACTATCACAGCATGGCTCTTATGTGGATTCTAGAGCTGTCAAGCAATTAATGGCATCCAAAATAAAAGTTTATATATATATATATATATATATATATATATATATATATATATATATATATATATATATATATACAGTATATACAGTATATATATATATATATATATATATATATATATATATATATATATATATATGATTCTGGCTGTAAAAATCATCTCAATCAAGTCATTTTTTGTGATTTTTGTTTATTTCTTTGCATATATTCTCACAGATCATGAAGTTAACTGATATTCAAGGTCACAAGACTAATATTTATTCAGTAAGAACTAACATCTCACACTCAAAATGGAACAGCAACACTATTTCAGCAGTGCGTGGCAAATAATCACAGTCTCAGCAAAGAGAATAAAGATAGTTATGCTGTGAACGCTGTGTTCTACTGTCTGTCAGGAAGAACACTGTATTCCAAACACAACCCTGCTGTCGTGGATGCTTTTATAGATCGATATTATTTTCAACGGACACCAAGCGCCTCTTAAATTTCATCATTCGCCTTCCGGCATGTTCTCATAAGCCGATTATCTTTCAATACTGATGTGCTCTATTTATCATTTCAATTGGGTAATTACGTAACTTCTATAGAAATACTGTACATAGCAAGGCCTACTTCTGTCGCGTAAGAGGTGGTGTGAGCCAGCAGAGGACGCTGTTGATTTATGAAGCAATTATCTTTGATAACTGATGGTCTGTTACTGCTAAACCCATGAACGTTGACTTCAAACACAACTGGGTCTCCACCGGTCTTGCTTCGAGACCTAGATTTTCATATTGGACATCAAGTGGCAGCCCAGTATCATAATGTTTGTTTTTGGTCAAAGGTAAGTTATTTTATTTATTTATTTATTTTTAATTGAAAACAAACACCGAAATGAATACAATCATGAAACATATGCAAAATTATTAATTGGACTGAAAAAGAAAACTGCCAATTTAATAAACAACAGAAGGGTGATTTTAGGCCTAGAGCAGCAAACCCTGTGCCAAATATTGAATTAACATTAGCCACATTATTTGCGTGATAAATTAATCTGGTCGATAATGCCAAGTTTATTTGAACCCTGTTTGTATTTGCTACAAGCTTTGCTATTCTAATTATGTACAATCGTATAGTCACTAGTCAGTAGCATTTAGCACTGTTTTTTTTCTGCTTTTCATTGTTAGATTACAAACCTCCGACCCATTTTTTTCACCCACCACTGACACATTCACCCTCGAACTGACAGAAGCCGCTTAAATACGGTCATTA
Organism: Carassius carassius; assembly: GCF_963082965.1. NCBI lineage: Eukaryota > Metazoa > Chordata > Actinopteri > Cypriniformes > Cyprinidae > Carassius > Carassius carassius. The sequence continues at coordinate 31,323,446 of NC_081755.1, read as the reverse complement.
TATTTTAAACGGGATGCGTGCGCGCGCGCGCTTACGGGTTTCAGTGAGCTTATCATGATGATTATTGGCTGGAGGTCTATATTTATGTTTATTTAAAACGTCATGTCATCAAGTCTACTAATGCTTATGCACACAAACATGCGTGGATGTATGTTGATGATTCTAACTCAATGCGTCTGTGATAAATGCACATAAATGTGCACGGATATATGTGTGGAGGGTGACTCACGCTCTTCCAGCGAGGCACACAGCATATGAGCAGTTCAGCAATCTGTCATTCACAGGCTCCCCCTCACTGTCGTGTGTGTGAGAGGGAAAAGAGAGGAATAGATCGACAAAGGGAAACACAGTCACCCAAGAGAAATTGAATTATATCCTTCTGTATTTGAGTAAATCAGTGTAAGTTTATATTTTCCCTTGATCCTCAAAAGACATTACAGTGTATGTTTCTGTGTTTAGTTTTACACAGGAACACAAAAATGTAAAATCTGTCATCACTAGCCCCTTTCACATAGTAATACCAGTAGATTGCCTTAAATTTGTTAGAATGACGTAAATGACAAAAATGCTCTGTTCACACAGGCAATGACATTCCATATTTTTACCAGTAAAGCACCATTCACACGTCAGTTGCAAAATACTGGTAAATTCTGTGACATCATTAACAGGAAATGACCTCTAATGCTGAGCTCACACTGCACGATTTTCAAAGTCATTGGATCATCCTTGTTTTCACACTACACGACTTGGGAAGCATCATTTGCTGCTGTGTGAGCATTGCACAATCGATCAGTGACAGGAGGTACTTACAATAGGATAAATCGCCAACAACTCAATCGCCGCATACTACGTTTTATATAACACCTCCCTTAGCTTCCCGCTCTGTATCTTGCTCTCTCATTGGCTGTAGGTCATCGCCAATGTATATTTCAGTCAGCTAATTTCACAAAGCAGGATTTTGAATCGCTGACAGGTCCAGATATTTACAAACCCGATTCCAAAAAAATTGGGACACTGTACAAATTGTGAGTAAAAAATGAATGGAATAATTTACAAATCTCATAAACTTATATTTTATCCAAAATAGAATATAGATAACATATCAATTTTTTTTTTTTAAATGTCATGCCAAATTTTGGCTCATTTTGGATTTCATGAGAGCCACACATTCCAAAAAAGTTGGGACAGGTAGCAATAAGAGGCCAGAAAAGTTAAATGTACATATAAGGAACAGCTGGAGGACCAATTTGCAACTTAGTAGGTCAATTGGCAACATGACTGGGTGTAAAAAGAGCCTCTTAGAGAGGCAGTGTCTCTCAGAAGTCAAGATGGGCAGAGGATCACCAACTCCCCCAATGCTGCGGTGAAAAATAGTGGAGCAATATCAGAAAGAAGTTTCTCAGAGAAAAATTGCAAAGAGTTTGAAGTTATCATCATCTACAGTGCATAATATCATCCAAAGATTCAGAGAATCTGGAACAATCTCTGTGCGAAAGGGTCAAGGCCAGAAAACCATACTGGATGCCCGTGATCTTCGGGCCCTTAGACGGCACTGCATCACATACAGGAATGCTACTGTAATGGAAATCACAACATGGGCTCAGGAATACTTCCAGAAAACATTGTCGGTGAACACAATCCACCGTGCCATTCGCCGGTGCCGGCTAAATCTCTATAGGTCAAAAAAGAAGCCATATCTAAACATGATCCTGATGGTCAGACGAATCAAAATTTGAAGTTATTTTTGGAAAACTGGGACGCCATGTCATCCGGACTAAAGAGGACTAGGACAACCCAAGTTGTTATCAGCGCTCAGTTCAGAAGCCTGCATCTCTGATGGTATGGGGTTGCATGAATGCGTGTGGCATGGGCGGCTTACACATCTGGAAAGGCACCATCAGTGCTGGAAGGTATATCCAGTTCTAGAACAACATATGCTTCCATCCAGACGTCGTCTCTTTCAGGGAAGACCTTGCATTTTCCAACATGACAATGCCAGACCACATACTGCATCAATGACAACATCATGGCTTCTTAGAAGTAGGATCCGGGTACTGAAATGGCCAGACTGCAGTCCAGATCTTTCACCCATAGAAAACATTTGGCGCATCATAAAGAGGAAGATGCGACAAAAGAAGACCTAAGACAGTTGAGCAACTAGAAGCCTGTATTAGAAAAGATAAGGACAACATTCCTATTCCTAAACTTGAGCAACTTGTCTCCTCAGTCCCCAGACATTTGCAGGCTGTTATAAAAAGAAGAGGGGATGCCACACAGTGGTAAACATGGCCTTGTCTCAACTTTTTTGAGATGTGTTGATGCCATGAAATTTAAAATAAACGTATTTGTCTCTTAAAATTATACATTTTCTCAGTTTAAACATTTGATATGTCATCTATGTTGTATTCTGAAAAAAAAATATAGAAATTTTAAACTTCCACATCATTGCATTCTGTTTTTATTCACAATTTGTACAGTGTCCCAACTTTTTTGGAATCGGGTTTGTAGCATGCTATATATTCGGTGACACATCACAGATTCTCTCAGATCAAGTCTTTGATAATTCGGCTGTGTCTCCGGTGTTGTGTTTGTAAACATGGAGGGATAGGCAGTTAGTATTTTTGTTGATTTTGTCATTTTTATGTCCAACGATCACATTCAGGTTATTTTGGCCCAGAGACATCGGGCCCTATTTTAAAGACGGGAAAGTGATCAGCGTGCCTGGGCGCATGATCTAAACGAGTTGTCCCTATTCTATTAATGAGAAATGGGTGTTTTTTGGTCGCAACATTGCTGTCACTAGTTGCGATACCCCTGAACACAACTATTTAAAAAAAAAACAAGATCCAAATAATGCAGACTGACAGCTCCAAGAAAGGCATGTTATCGGTTAACAACGTTGTAGCTCACAGTAAGCTTTTATAATAAAAAAATCAGTTCTCATGTTGAAATGTTTGAAATTATTTCTGGAGCCTGATTGTTGTCCTCTATTTGCCCTCATATGTGGCAACACTTTATATAAGCTAATCTGGGTAAATGAAAAGCAGTATTTTCCGAACCAGAACGAAAACCAGTTCACCGATCGAATCTCGCACCTCCCGATCTCCTCACACAACATATCGGGGCAGCCCCGATTATTATCAAACATGTTTGATATTTAGGATTTAAATCAGGATGATGATGGATATATGATTACATCAGTATTTTCACAGCCAATGCGCAAAACCGCAAAACAGCTGATTTATGGCTCCGTTGGATAGTGGAGATAGAGAAAATGGTTTCTTGACCTTTTGTAGTAGCACAACTGTCTGTATAATGTGTCGAAAACGCATCACAACTGTAAGGAGAAAGAGAAGCGCTGGAGTGAAATCGCCTCAGTATGAATGCACCAGGTGAGTGCACAATGCTAGCACGCTTAAAAAAATAATAATTCAGTGACAATCTGCTGTGTGAGATCACGTGAGGTGCTCCCTCCCTCTGGCATGATAATCTTAATAATATCTTGCAGTGTGCGAAGTGCCACGATGTTCAAATCCTGTAGTGTGTGCATGTTTAATATTTAAGGGAAGGTAATCTGCCAAGATTCTCCTCATGTGTGTGCTGCAACCAGATTTCAATATCGTTTATGATTTTAAAAAAACTGTAGTGAGCCAGGCTTTACTCACTCTCTTTTGTTTCATTGCAAACATGTAATTGCCTCTCAATTTTTGACTATATAGTTAAAATAACCTCATTAGTCTCATTAGTATTATTATGATGTTGTTGGTTGGCAAATTTTATTTTACATGACTGTTTTCCTTGGAAGGTTTACAATTTTATATATATATATATATATATATATATATATATATATATATATATATATATATATATATATACACACACACAATTATTTCTCAAATCAAATCACTCAAATCACTATTTCATGTTCAAATGTTTATTTATTTTGTGAGAAGCCATGCAATAAGTGGGATAATGTACAGTCAGTTAGTCATTATTGTAAAATAAACCCCTTCAGGGTGATACCAGGTCACCCTGCTTGGGTTTATTTTCCGATAATGATCCACTGACTGTACATAACACCACCTTGCAGCATATGATCATAACCCCATTCTGAAAAAACCATAGTGACTAATCATGCACAAACGACCATAAGAAAGCTTTGAAATAAAGAAAGAAAAGCTTCAATTTAAAGCAAGACATAAGTCTTCACTGGTGTACAGCAAAGCTGCCTGACCCCTATCTGCTACCATTATTAGAAAAATACAAAAGATTTTTAGGTTGAAATTGGCATCCAAAGAAAATTTTCACCAAGGGAACAAGTTCATCAGTCACCCTGACCCTGGAGCTGTGCTGAGAAAGAGGAGATTTATAAGTCCTCTAGATGTGTCATCCAGTCACAGATATGCCACACTTTCAGTCTAATTCCATGTAGCCCTGTTAGGGTACAAATAAATTGTGTTTTACAGGAGTTATTGAGATATCAGCACAGACGTAATGAGTATTTTGTTGGTTGTTTATTAACAAATTTGTGACGTGCACTGATGGCTGGGAAAATACTGATTGGTTACCTCACCCAAAAATCTTGTGAATCATTATTATACTGTTTCATTTTATTGGAAACCTTAAACTCAGAACATATTGGATCTTTAAGTTTTTGTTGCTATCCACTTTTGCTGGAGTGGAGCAGATTTGATTTTTTTGCTAAATAAAATAGTTTCACCAGATATTGATGAATTGTCACAATTTTGTAGAGAGGAGTTGGGCAAAGTTCCTTTTGATCTCTGTGCCTCTGACCAGCAATTATAAGAAACATTTTGTGGAGGTTACTGAGGGTGAACCAGTTATTACATTGAAGGGTTCACAGCCTTTTCCCACCATGCACTATACATGCACTTAATTTCTTTAATAATAATTTGAATTTGTTTCATTTTGTGTGTGTGTGTGTGTGTGTGTGTTGTGTTTAAGCAAACTCTATTTTATGATCCATCCAAGGATTCACATACTTTTTCTTGTGAGTGTATCTCATGCTCATAGGCACAGTGCTGATGTTCTGGCATCTCATATCTCACCCAGTACCATCTCTAAAGCTCCCAAGTGTCCTTTACCTGGTATTGAAACTATTAGCACTGTTAGACTACCAGCAATACCTCGGGATGTACATCCTTGTCTATGTACATTTAAAAGGCTGTGAGTTGAGGAAGGTTTGGTATGGGACACTTATCCTCGTTTTTATCCTTAGTTTTCCCCATGCTTTCAGAAATGGAGTCCATTAACTCCATGTGTTAAGGAGCTTATTGTGTCACATCATATAAAATCAGTGTCATCCTTCACACTAACAGCATGAGTGGGAGAGACAGCAAGAAAACGTGTGTGTACTGGGTCGGTTAAGGGAAATGAAGAGACTAGTGCTGGCTTCATTTGTCTGCTCAATTCTTTAACGCACAAAATTATGAGTAATCAGCAAAATGGTTATCCTAGCTTTTTAATTAGCCAAATCAAGTAAAGAGTTTGGCTGGCCGCAAAGAAGAGAGACTTAATGTAGTGCTTGTGTGTGTGCAATATTCTGAGACAAGCTGAAGGCTTAGATGGGCAGTCCACTCTGAAGAATATGTGAGAGTGTTTGTATGTGTGAATGTATAGGGAAAACTGGAGCTACATAGCACTCTTTTTAATTATTTCTCAGGGTAGATTTATTTTAAAAGAGTTCTGTGTAGGCACGTAACTTAATGTCTTGGCCTGAAAATCTATTCCATATTTCAGCTGTCATTGCACCAGATAAAAAGATACAGTTCAATGAACCATGCCATTCAGAAATGAAATGAGAATACCCTTTAATTTCCGATTCATATGAATTGAATTTGAATTAAGGTAGCAAACAGAATGCAACGCTGCATATCATCGAATTTCAAGAAAAAAAAATTCCTTGCTTGTCCCAAAACAAACTCCAGCATATTCCGTTGTCAAACATGACTGGAACTTCAAGCAAAACTGGCTTCTATGGTCAGATAAAAAAAAAAAAGCTTTTTGGCAGCAGACCGACCAGATAAGATTAGTACAAACAGGCATAAAAAGGACCCCATCTCCAGGGTTAAATATACTACTGGATCTTTAATGTCGAAGGCCTATTTTTCTGCCAGAGGTCTTGGACATCTTGTTTAGATGGCATTGTGGATTCTATCAAATACCAACAGATAAAAAATCTAAACCTGACTGGCTCTGTAACAAATTTTATAATGAACCGTGTTTGGATTTTCTGTACGGACAAAGATCCAAAACAAACATTAAACTCAACAGAAAAATGTTTCACTGAACACAAAATGAAGCTTCTGCCATGGCCGTCCCAGTTCTCTGACCTGAACCCTGTAGAGGAACTAAAGAAAAAGAAGCAGCATCATGGAGCTGTGAATCTGAAGGATCTGGAGAGATCCTGGATGAAGAAATGCTCTCTGATCTCTTGTCAGGTGTTCTTCAAACTCAGCAGGCATTATAGGAAAAAAAAACTCAAGAGCTGTTATCTTGGGAAAAGGATGTTGCAATAATTTGGTGCTAATAATTGTGGCCAAAGTGAACTAGAGAAAAACATTTATTAAATGAGACCCACACTTTCCATCGTCTTTCTTCAATGATAGAATTTTTTGAATGAAAGATCAAAAGGATAAAAGATGCAGATTTATTTTCACAGCCACCTTTGCTCATATTTACCAAAGGTTTCAATGGCACTGTATATTTAAAACAATTGTGACAACTTGCCCCATCTGGACATCGAGGGGAAAAAACCTCTCTGTTATAAAAATAGCCCCACCTTTCCCTATACTTATGGTTGTACACCCCTAGACACCCATCAGTTCAATCTCTCTGAGTGACCAGTCTCAGGTAGCAGCAGGGGGGGAAGGGCCAAGAGAGAGAGAGAAAGAGAGAGAGAAATAGCCTCCATTAGCAGAGAGCTGAAGCCTGTAGAGGTTAATCATTACTTCAGCATCACTTCTTCAGCTGAGAGCCAGATGGCTGAGTGGAACCCTCACAGAGACGGAGCAAGAACCGAGAGTAGCACCTCCTGCTGGACTACACGTACACAAAAACACACACATAAACAAGCTCGTCTCCAGATTTCTGCTCCTCCACAGTGTGTGACTGTTCCGCCTGAAGAGTGGAGCTCCCCAGCGCCAGGCACAACCGCTGAGTGAGCATGTAGCTTATTTGCCACAGTGATGGCTCTGTTTCCACAATTGCAACGTTAAGGGAGATATCATGCACATGGGTTTCACATTGACTGACCAACAGCAATCAGAGTGCTTGTATTTCAGGGCTTGATGTTTACAGACAGAGATAAACACTCAAGCTCTTTGTTAGGTTTCCCGAAGTTTCTGTCTGTGATAATTACTTTCGGTGTTTTTTCTTCCCTCGTTCTCCCCTAAAGCCCAGCCGTCTCCTGTCACTGTGCTCTATCCCTCATCAGTATTTCTGTCTTTTCCCCATCCTCTCAGTCACAGTCTGATGGTCATGCTTAATTGGCAGCTGTCTAATTGCTTCTCATTAGCTTGTGAAACCAAACATCCCTGACACCACAAATAAACAAAGCCTTTTTTCATTTGCTTCATTTTATTCCCAATTCCTGCAGGTCCCATACCACCCCGTCTTCCCCCTCCTCCTCCTCCTCCTCCTAGAGATTTTTCTTAAAATGTTTGTCTTTTATCTCCTTTGTTTTGATCCGTTTCTCTCACAACTAGGTTCAACCGAACTCTCTTCTCTGCATTTCTCAGGATATGTCTTAATAAGGACATTTTTAGGAGTGTCCTATTGTCAAAATCGTTCCAGTTCACTGAAATTACAATTCCCAGAATGCACCTGGAGGGAGATAGAACAGGAAATACAATTCCCAGGTGAGTAGCTATCCTTGTAGGGATGCGTGACGTGGGCTGGTGACGTAAAACAGTCAGTTAGTGCTGTCAGTCGTGACCAAAGTCTTGACTACTATGTTGCACAGTCAAGATAGACAGTGTCATACATCGACTTTTTCACAAAGGTTACACAGTCTGATAAGGAGCAGCCATAAAGGACAGAAATAGACTCTCACATCATCAGAGAATGAGCAGAAATTATATTTCATCCTGTATGTGCATGCAGTGTTACACAATACAAGTGTTACACAAGAATTTGATTTGCTCGATTAAAAGAGCAGATCAGAGGAACCGATGAAATCCCCCCCACACATCTTTTGATTTATTTGTTCATTTATGTATGTTCTGCAGTCTTCTGTGTATTATATTGGTATAATATCTGAATGCCATTATGTTTATATAATGCAGAAGTGCTCTAGTGCTTAGCAGATCAAGGTCCTCATTGCTAAAAGGGATGACTGACATGAAAGGTGGACAATCATGAGCTTTATATCCAGTCCTTCAGAGATCATTCTAATGTACTGAGCTGGTGCTCAAGAAACATTTCTTATTAGCTGTCAGTGGTGAATACTATTTTAGTAGTAGATACTATTTTTTGAAAACTTTGATACATTATTTCAGGATTCTATGATGAATAGAAGGTTTAAAAGAACAACATTTATTTGAAATAGAAAACATATTAAATTATAAATGTCTTTACTGTCACTTTTGATCAATTTAATGCATCCATGCTAGATAAATGTATTAATAAAAAATAAAAACTTTGACCAAACTTCTGCACAGTAAATATTTCTTTGTTTGTCTATTCATTTATGCATGCATGCTTTATGTGCTGTGCGGTAGCTGTTTCAACCATTTGCACTTCAATCCTCTTACAAAAATCCCATCTTTAATTTCATTTCCTTTAAAGCACCACCATACACAATCAAATGGAAATGTCATGATAAAAATAGTCTAGTTTAATAGACCCCTTCATTCTGTTCCATCATACCGCACTTTGTCTGGCTGTTATTGAACATGTGTCTTATGATTAAGAGTTGAGTCAACTAACTGACTAGTCTATTTTGAAAATATGAAGTTTGGACTATCCCTACTTGCTAGTATGCAAATTTGGGTTTCACAGTCTACTAATTCACAACATATGCAACTAGAGATTTGAATGGACCACGGTCTGTCTCTTCAATCGTCCACCTCCACACATCTCTTTGAATTTGGCAGTGTTTGAGTGTCTGGTAACCTGTGTCACCTATAAAGGGGACATATCATGAAAATCTGATTTCAAAGTTTTAAGTGCTAGAATCAGGTCCCAAGTGCAATAACCAATCAAGGAAACGTGAAAAAGATTAACCCAGTAACTTTGTTTTGGTAAGCCTTTTTCTTCAAGCGTCTGAGAAAACGAGCGTGTCTGATTTCGATCCCTTGGTGACGTGGCAAAAGGATCTCTTTACAATATTACCGCCATTAAATCTGTAAGTTTCCACCCACAGTGCTGTCATTTTGATTTTGCAAGCGACAACAGTGTACCAGCTCTAATGCCAAGGTGAAAGTTTGAGCAAAACATACTAACTGTTCTGTCTTTAGCTGCACAGATGAGCGCAGAACACTATTTAGAGTCCCAGTCTCAGAGGAGACAAGACAGCAGTGGAATTATAGATTTTTTTTTACTGTATATTGCTGCAGCCACACAGATCTAAAACCTTCACAGACATAACCAACTGTTTTTGTAACTTGTGTTTTTTTGACATAAACTTGTGTGTGAATAAGAACTTAGTTTAGTACTTACATGCTGTGACAGCCGCTTTCTGTCCATGTGCTTCAGATGTGTGCACTCAGAAAACCCTATATCAGAAGTTTAAAACGCATGATTTCAGTGCGATAAACATGACAATCAGAACCAAAACAGATGTTTTTAGCATGTCTGAGCTGTAATGACACAGCTCTATTCTGGAAAAAGGGACGGGAAGCAGCAGCTCATTTGCATTTAAAGAGACAGGCACCAAAAACGTGTGTTTCTGCTTCAACTCAAAATGGGCATTTTCAAAATTATATGATAAATGATCTGTGGAATATTTTGAGCTGAAACTTTACAGACACATTCTTGGGACACCAGAGACTTATATTACATATTGTAAAAAAGTGCATAATAAGTCACCTTTAAATCTATTCTCCATGTGCTTTCATACCCATACAGAGAACTCCTGATTCTAATTCCCCTCTCTGTGCAGAGTGCTTTAGCGGCCTGCTGGCCAACTCCATACACTCAGCAATGCATCAAGCTTTAAAATGGACATCTGAACAGCAGAGCAGTTTAGCCAGAGCAGCGTGATATATAGAGCCCCTTGTTTCAGTGGTGAAAAACATCAACCCATGTGAATGCAGATGCCTCCCTATGCCACCACTCTGCCTTTGCCACAGTGTGTCCCTGGGGTGTGAGAAATGTGTGAACAACAGTATTTGCTTTGAAGAGAGATGCTGAAGAGATGACTGCTTCGGGTGAAGTGCACTCGCTGTTTTTTTCAGCCACTATATCACTCCCATGCAAACAGTCACACGCGAAGTATGCCAGAGGATTGAATATTCATCACTTTTCTCTTTAGCTTAAAAGGAAAGGGACATGATCCTGCCAAATAAGTCTGAGGGATGCTTTTTCTTTCCTAACACAATATGATGTAACCAGACACGGCCATGACTTCTTCGCAACATAGGGTACATTTATGCTGTTATTTCATGCTCTTTAATTGATCAGTTGCGTTCAGTATACACTTGGCCAAAAACTGTCCCAGATAGAAGCCTACTATCCCTGGGCTATATGCTAAATTCTGCAGCAAACTTTACAGTTTAACACTCTCTTTGCTCCATATAGCAATCAGCATTCACTGTAAGATTTGCAGTTACTCTGTTCATGACTGTCTCAATCATGACAGCTGTTTGAATGTGCTTTACACTGTTCCCAGACTCCATACATTGATGATGTTGAGGATGCTAATTACAGGCACAGGCAGCAGCATTTTTAGTTTCATGCTTACTTTATTAGTTTATGATTGGTCATTTAAGTGTGGCTTCTTCTCTTACAAACTTCCAGTGGGTGAAGTTGGGGTTTAAAGGCGGGCTAAGTGATTTCTGGTAGCCAGTGTTGATATTTCAAATCGCCAAAACAAACACGCCCCTACCCCAGAAGGGTCTCAGCCCTATTTTGATAGCGCCGCCCCACACATACGTACACAGCAACGATTATGGCGGAATCTGCTGTGCCAGCCGGCCAATGAGTTCTCTCCAGCGCTGGGTAAGCTAATCCAATATTTACCTACCTACTTGCCTTATCGTAAGCCTTCTTTTGTTCCGCAAACGTTTTTCTTCTTTGTTTTTTATCCGCCATCTCTATCTTTCTGTCGCTCAGATCTGCTAATGTCCATGCTGAGCACTGAATGCTCTCTACTCCACATCATGAGTAGACACGCCCCTTACTGCTGATTGGCTGCAAGTTTGTCTTGGTACTCGGCCTGGATCAGTTTTCTAAAGCGTTCTTGAAACAATACATACCCCACCTTTAAAAGGCTACTTATGTTAAGCAGTATTTTCTGTTTAGCTGCACTGACACTATATCAACTGAACTTTGGAAGTGAATTGAGCCGAATAATGACACTAACTTTGCAACACTGCAAACACTGTTATCAATCTGAATTTAATCAACTAACAATGAAATAGTGACCTATTGAGCTTGTTTCATAATTTAAGAGCTTTGCAAAATTTACACATTTATTGAACTGAATTGACAACACAGAAGTTAATTGAGCTGAATTCTGAAACTATTGTCTTATATTTGTTCAATTATATATTTGTTAGATTATTTTTATACAGCAATTTTAGTAACAAAACACACACACATTTTCCAGTTTGAGTTGTATTAAATTAATGTTTGAAAAGTCATTATATGTACAGTATAAGTTTGCTTACAAATGCAGAAATGCCTCAGAGAAGCCATGAAGCCATCTGAGATGAGCGAAGATTACTTATGTGGCCTAAACAACTACATATATTTAAAGTTGAGTATGTTGCATCTTATTCCACTCAAACCACATCCGTTAGATCTATCTCAATAAATCCTGGAGGGCATTTACTTTTGATCTTTTTATGACTGGATAGCTAACCGATTAGTAAAAAGCATTTTCTGGCTGTATGTATGTTTTGATATAACTTAGTTTATGCTTTGATGTCAATTTAGGTGATGTATTTGATGTTTAATCTGGTGCAAACCTATTTTTAAAGCTTTAATTAAAGTCTGTTTGGTTGCAGTTTCAGACAGACACTATGTCACGAAGAAGAAGAAGAAAAAAGCCAGGAGCAACTCAGTACCCATTTGAAACTCTGTATGGTGGAGATATTTGGAATGAAGCATTAATATTTTATAGCAGACTGTAGTGAAGAAGACTGAACATAAATCTGTACCACATATTATGGTGGTGAGAAGGAAAAAAAAATGTGGGTGAGCCTGAAGATGGAAAACTGAGAGTCACAGTGACGGTGGAAGAAAGAGTAGGGGAATGAGTCGAGAAGACAGAAAGATGAAAGTAACTGCAAGGAAAGTAAAAAATAAAAGAGGAAAGGGAACGAGAGATGTGGGCGACTCACTTAGAGATGGTTGTCATGGTAACAAAATAAAATGGAGAACTCAAAAAGGAGCAATCCATTGGAAGAGGGCAGACAAACTGTTGCGGATGAGAGAGGGTGAACTTGGGCACTGAGGCTTGAGACATTATTAGTATTTCCACGTTGCGCCACCTTGCTGTACCTCTCAAGTCTGGTGCAAGATTTTGCAGACAGAGAGTCAGGAGTCAAAATATATAAAAAATAAGGTCAAACGTCACTTTAGATGGCTCTTCACGCTTAACGTGATTCACACAAGAAGGGCATGTTGTTGGATCAACATCACCCATTTATTGCTCTCTGATTTTAGAGGTAGGGTTGTGGCTGTTGGTTGACAGTAATCTTGTTCCATTAGCAACAAAGGATGTTGATCCAGGAATAGTGATGGGGATTGTGGGAATTTACACCATTCCAATTACTTAACGATTCTATTACAGATTTGTTTACTACTTAAAGAAGGCTGATTCAGTCAGTGAATGAGTCATTTGACTAAAGAATCATAATCGCATTTCAGATTCATTTAACAAATAAAGACAGATTTCGGTCAATGAATGGGTCATTAGACTTGGTCACATACAAATTCTATATATATACGATAACTATAACTAACTATAAAGATGACAATAAAGATAACGTCTTTAACTATAATGGTCTGTAACTTTAAATTCTCCAGCTTGTGATAGCAGTATGGATTCTGATTGGGTGTCAATGATTATTCATCAGCTGGAAAAAATCATTCTGGGAGTGATTTCAACGATATAGTTTCTCTGTGCCTTTATTGTTATAGTCGTGGCGTGGACCCTGCTATTCTTTATCTATATCATTATCTTTATAGTTATTGTGCTTGGTGTGAACGGGCCTTAACTCATTAAAAATAACTGACTTAAAAGAGTAGCTCAATTCAGAAAATTTCATACCTCAAGATTCCAGGGCATATTATTTAAGTCTTTTTTGCCAATTAATTAAAAAGAACAGACTCAAAATAGTCTGTAACTCTAAATCTTTGAAGTGTATATATATATATATATATATATATATATATATATATATATATATATATATATATATATATATAAATTTACTTGTGTACTTGTGTACTTACAGTATCCCAAATGATTCAATTAATATTTAAATCCAGAGAAATAAGCAATTTTAACTGGTGACACAGCCCATGTCCGTAGTGACATTGTGTCGCCTACCGTCATAACCCATGCCATGATGTCATAACCCCTTGTTTTCCGTGATTTATTTGTAGAAAACAATGGAAACACTAGAGATGCTTTAATATGTTTTGTGTTTTAATAGACCTGTGACGACCACACAGAGTAGCATTTTAACTTTCAAACTTATCTAGTATGATAAAACAGCGCTGCCCCCCCCCCCCAACATACGAACGACTGGAAAGAGCGGAAGCGGTCGACTGTGGCATAATTAAAGCTCTGCTGCTTTCGAGCCGTGTGTCGAGCCGTGTGTCACGCTCGTTCAGTGGCCTTGTTTCGCGTTGATGGCTTTAAGCCTCACCCTGCTTCATTCTACTACGTTAATAGATCATTAGCACATCATTTCTGCCCGAGTCCCATCGGATTGCATCGGCTGTGGGGTGAAGACCGCTACTCCCATAATTCCACACTCAGTCACAAAATGTCATCAAATTACACTACCTGTTCTTTGTTTGTTTTGAATGCGCACCCTCCAGTAGCGAAAAATTACATATTGTGCCTTCAACTCACAAAGAAATATTCTGTCAGTGAATAAGTTATTAGACAGGTTCATATATAAATTCTAAATAATTTATTATAACTCATTTAAAAGAACTAAAGGGGTCATATGACGTTGCTAAAAAAAGAACATTATTTGGTGTAATGCAATGTGTTTATGTGGTTTAAGGTAAAAAAAACATACTGTACATTATTGTTTCTCCTCTATGCCCCGCCTTATGTGTAGGTTTTTACAAAGCTATTCGTTCTGAAAAGCGAGGTGCTCTGATTGGGCGGCTATCCAGTGTGTTTTGATTTGCCGAATGCTTCAAACCTGTGAAGAAAATGTTACGTCCCTTACCATACTGTGATGCCGTTCGTCCCGGAGCACAGAGACAAAAACATTTAAAGCCTTTATAAACAAGGTATTCGTTTTATCCAGTGGTGACAAAATTACTGATTATAATGACTTATACTGTCTTATTAAACGTTGCGTATCGCGCCGCGTAAACATGAAACCATGTCTGCTTTTGTGATCTAAAAACAACAAACTCAAAACTCAGTTTGTATCATCAGTGGCAAATCCTTTATATATGAAAACATACAGACTGAGTCAGAAGCCCCAGACAGTCTTTGCAAATTTGTAATTGTCCCATTTTATAGAAACAGACTATAAAGCATTGTAGGCTACTCTCACAGGAAACATTTGCACAAATCTGATGATTTGGGTTGAAATGTTCTGGAACAGTATTTTAGATACAACTTAACCACTGATTTCTAGTTGTGTCCTCTTTAGGAAGACCAAACAAAGTACTTTCACTTTCACAACGAAACACACAGCATCTCCACGACATGGCATCTGGCGGCAACAGCGAGAATAAAAGTTACGCCTTATTTCTTTGAATTAACATCTGGGCAGTGTTATGCAAATCTTCCCACATCTTTACGTAGACATGTGGGGGCGTGTTAGAACGAGCCATTTTAGGTAGACATGGTTGACACTTAACTTTGATAAAGAATATCTCTTTGGATTTAAGACTTTAGTCTTTGCAACTTTACAGATCTTCTTTATGCACCAAGAGCTTGTAACACTCCAAAGAGAAAGGAAACATTTAAAATCACATCATATGACCCCTTTAAAAGAGTCACTTAAATGGCATTTCCAGTTCATTTAATGAATGAGTCATTAGACTGATTCATGAGTTGTACATATGAAGAAGTCCTGTGTCTAAGACTGATATGAGTCTCTTTTGAACAGTTAAGTCAATTATTTGCAATTAATAAAATTATTTGAAAAATGTGCTTAAACCTATTATTGGGTGGAATCATATTTCCTTAGTACATGAAGGCAGATTAATGCAATAAATGAATCGTTAGAGTGGTTCATACAGTATATGAACGTGCATTCAGTAGTTTTTTTTGGTACATTCATTAAAATGAACTGGCTCAAAAGAGTCAGAATTACAAAAGTTATTCATTGGTGAATCATACTTCACTGGTTGAGCAGAATTGGTGGAAAAATGTAGACACTGAAAAACAGTTGGAACAGAATGTCATGACAGCCTTTTGGTTCCAGGATTTTTTTTACCTGTGTCTGAAAAAGAATATCTAGGAACACTTCCTACTTGTGTAAATCACATTGTGCAGCTCTTCATGGGCTCATTATTTTGGGCAACACCTCGATTACTGAAAGCCTCTCCACAGCTGAAACGTATCATTTCTTCTGCCAGAAATGACTGTCCAAGAATATGTACATCTCTGCATGCAAGAGTAAATATAATTTCCTGGTAGGAAACAGGAGCAGTGCCAGTACATGTTCCCTCATTGACATGAACTCAGTAAGGACAGCGCCTGCCGCCTGAGGCCAAGCTTTCAGTTTCCTCTCTCTGAACCCTTTTTTGTCTCAGAACTCCTCTTCTCTCTAACCTGCCTTTCTCTCCTTTAGTCTGTCTTTAGTCCCTATTTTTCTCTCGATAGCCTTGCTGCTGTGCTCTCTCACTCTCTCTGGCCTGTCCTCTCCTGCTGTCTCCCTCTGTCTCTCAGTGTGCACTGCTCTGACAGTTAGCAGAGGCAGCTGTTTACACTCATTTATGCCCCAATCATCGTGCTCTGTGCTTTAGGCTACTTCGCTACGTGCCTTTTATTTCAACCGAAACATCATCAATACTCCATACGATAGAACATAAATCATCAGGAGCATTCATGTTTCTGAAACAGCTTGATTACTGGATTCATAATGACAGATAAACAGTCAGAATAACAGCTGCTACTATTGTATAAAAAGAGTTCTGCATTTCTGAATTGACTATTTGCAGGTCTAAATAGTGTCAAAACAAATGATTTCATGGCACAGGCATCCTGTGCTTCACACTGTATGAATTTTCAGTGCAACTGTACATGTGTGAGATCCATTCATCATCTCATAGATGACGAAATATGACCAGTATGTTCAAGCACAACTGATCGGCTTTCCCAAAAACTTTAATAATCTCTGATTAGTAGTGCATTGTATGAACATTTGTATTCATTGTGTGTTGACAGATGCTCATATTTCTTCATTAGTAGGATTAAACAGTAGCACCTTTAGTAATGATTATTTGTAGTGTCTATAGTAATGCCCCTTGTGGACTGTAATGGACAGTTTACACAGATTGATTTGCATATATGCTCAGGTTATGCTCCACCTAAACTAATTTTGATCCGATCGTAAATGTGCCCTTGGCTATAAGTTGTATATATTAATAACCATGTTTTTTTATCCCATCAGAAATAATTGCATAGGAACTGTTAGTAGTTCATGAGTCCAAATATAGGAGATTAGCCTGTCAGTCTAATTTTTATAATACAGGGGTATTATATAAATTAGACTGACAGGATAATCTTATATCAGAGTGTCAATTATATAGTGACTTTCATGGGGTTGACTATTTTAGAGGGATAAATAATTTTAAACATCTACTAATGTATTTTATTTTTAGTGGGCCAGACCAGTCTTTCTAGGTTTTGCACAACTAAATAAACATATATCTAAAAGTCTTTTGAAACAAAACACTACAAAACGTTTTGTGATATATTTGTGATTTACAATGCAAACTGCTTACTGTTGTGTGGTTCCCTATCCAACTACCTTGTTGAAAGAAAAAAAAACAGCATATGCTGGTAAGGTATGTTTTGAAGCTGAGATGCTGGTTTAAGATGGTCTTTTGCTGGTTTATGCTGGTCCTTAGCTGGTCATGTGCTGGTCTCAGCTGGTTGGACCAATTTGGGACCAATACATGACCAGCTAAGGACCAGCATAAACCAGCTAAGGCCCAGCTTATGTAAACCAGCTCAAACCAGCATCCCAGCTTCAAAACATACTTAAAGGGATAGTTCACTCTCAAATTAAATTTGGATGTTTTAGCTTACCTCAAGGACATCCAAGATGTAGGTTTCTCTGTTTCCTCAGTATTTCCCATTTTGATATTTTTAGGTCCAACCGTTCTTGTCTGTGACTCACATAATGGATGTCTATGGTCACCACCTCAAAGAGCATGCACAAAGGAGTCAAAATTAAACAATTCCCCATCGTAAGTACTCATTGATGACCTAAGACATGAAACGAGCGGATTGTGTAAGAAAACGAACAGTATTTATATCATTTTTACCTCTTGTACACAACCACGTCCAACTGATCTGAGTGCGCTAGTGCTTCCCGATGTGACGCGCTATGGCTTAGTCTGCGCAAGCGCGGAAAGCGCCGGAAGCGCTCTTTCGCGCATGCACATCACTCATTGTTTACACTTACTGCCTATGGTTTACACAGATTTCGGAAGTATTACCTTTCACTGTGAAGATCTAAACATATTTAGACATACAGGAAATTGCAATGGAAGACGATTTCAATATATCCATAGACAATGTTGAATTTTTTTCACAACCATATTTATTTGAACCAGAATACACACACCAAGTACTCAGGAGCGATCCGCTGCAGCAGCACGTCTTCAAGCCTCAGAGACAGAGATCTCTTCAAAATTGGTGGTGTTTTAGTAGCAAGTGTTGTGAGATGCCAACAGAAGTAGAGAGCATATGTTGTCACGAATGGAACCACTACAAGATGACGACGAGGACATTGACAGTATCACATCACACGCCTGCCTGACTGAAGATCCTGATTTTTCTCCGCTGTTGAGACGCAGCGTTTTGCACGTTGTGTTTAGTGTGCCACTTATAAACTGGAGGCGACGTCCAATGCCAGAGGGACCCAATGGCACGCTGTCAATAGAGTGAGTAATGTGTTGTATTTTTATTATAAACGCAACGATTATAGGGTGCATTATAAACATTAATTTATTACAATTACTGCATTATATTTCAGACAGTGCAGATTGAAAGTGTAGCGTGTGGTAAACAATGAGTGATGTGCATGCGCCAGACATCACATCCGGGGCTTTCCGCGCCTGCGCAGACTAAGCCAGGACGCGCGCACGTCACATTGGGAAGCACTCGGGAACTCAGATCAGTTGGACGTGGTTGTGTACAAAAGGTAAAAAAGATATAAATACTGTTCGTTTTCTCACACAAACCGCTCGTTTCTTGTATTAGGTCATCAATGTGTACTTATTATGGGGAATTGTTTAATTTGGACTCCTCTGTGCATGCTCTTTGAGGTGGTGACCATAGACATCCATTATGTGAGTCACAGACAAGAACGGTTGGACCTAAAAATATCAAAATGGGAAATACTGAGGAAACAGAGAAACCTACATCTTGGATGTCCTTGAGGTAAGCTAAAACATATCAAAATTTAATTTGAGAGTGAACTATCCCTTTAACCAGCATATGCTGTTTTTTTCAAAAGGGTAGAATTAGACCGAAACTCACTCCTATTTTTAATCTCTTACAGTTTTCTTTTCTTTTCTTTTCCTTTTTTTTTTGCAGTGTTTGACTGTTTTCCTGCCTTCAAGGAGTAAATGAATTGGGAGAGTTTGTTTGTTGACATTGACCATCTGACAGATTAACAAGCCACCAAAAGAAGATGACAAATTACCAGTAGAGACCCACAGGGACCACTATAGTTTCCAACCCATTACAACCAGTAAAACCATTAAGCAACAAATTCTGTTGTTTTGTTTTTGTTATTCTTTTCTTTTCAGAAGGGCATTACTGAAAAGCGATAGTCTTTAATCCATTGAGTATTTAATTGAAGGAAGACGTTTTTCAGTCATGTGTGGAGAAAACACTAATAATGTTTAAACATTCCTTCTGGAGCCTCTTAGATTTGTAGACACAAATTCTAATATAATTAGCCAAGATTGTGAATGAACCGGTTGAGTGAACGATTCAGTGAGTGACTCAATCATAACAAACAAAAAGACTGCAAAAGACTCCACCTCATAATCTATAATGTTATGTTAACTGTAACATTTAAAGACCTTGTTGAAACCTATATAACTGTATGACAAAGAATAACTGTTTCATACAAATAGAGGAGGTCTCTCCCCTCTTCCCAGTACACACACACACACGCTCTCTCTCTCTCTCTCTCTCACTCTCTCTCTCTCTCTCTTTCTCTCTCTCTCTCTCTCTCTCTCTCTCTCTCTCTCTCTATACATCAGTATGTGTTTAGCACTGCACGCGCACTGGAGCCCGTGAGCGGAGACGAGGCTCGTTTAGTATTCAGTGCACAAGTCGAAGGAGGGAGAAGGGAGGGAGGGCATAGAGTGAAATAGAGAGAAAAAACGAGGCTGTGAAGACAGGCGAAAACACAGAAAGAGAGGAGGAAGAGTGGAGCGGAGCGGAGAGACACATCTTCTGTCCCTCTCGGTCTACCCTCTGGCATCCGTCTGTCCCAGGTGCGGTATTTCAGCCTTTATCTGTTTTTGGGTGTGCGGGGCGGATGATATGATGTTGCTGTTTTAACGGTCGCATGAGAAAATTAATATTTGGATGAATGTGAGCTCGGAGGAGAGAGTGTGGATATGCTGTAGACAGTCGTTCCGTTCGAGATCTGCATTGCTTGAAACGGCACAGACTCTCTACGGATTGTTGTGTTCAGGTTATCCATAATATATCTGTCTATTTGTGCGCCTGTGTTGTAAAGGTCTGCACGTCTGTCCGGTATCGTCGTGCAAAAACCTCTCAGCTGCTTCAGTAATCTTCATTTATCTACTGCAAAATCATGCATGCATGAATATGTGCTGAGCATCGTGACCTCGCATTTTCAGATGAGCATATATGTGTGTGCAACAACGTATAGAGGGATGATCAGTCACTTAGACTCTGTCACTTATGTAATTCTGTTCTTAACTTCCATATTTGATGCTTTACATGCTTAATCTGCATATGCATATGAAATTGAAGAGGAAAGGATGTGAAATGCACATATGAGGCTGCTTTCCTCCTCTTCAACCCCTTATCAGTGTTCCTTCCCCTCCAAACCCCACCCTCCCCACAGTCTTCAAAGGCAGGCTTACATGGACTTCTGTCAGACACAGGACCATAATTATGCAAATATTAATACATCCATATGGAACCATCACAGGAATCCTCTCCTTCGCTCACTGACTGCATATAACGGCATTGGTAAAAGCCATATGAGGGGGCGATTAATTCCCCCCTCAATGTGACGGAGCGGGTGATGACGTTGCCTGGCTGTCGGGTTGCTGAGAGCTTCCCTCTACGCTCTATCTGTGTGGGAGCTGAATCTTAAAGGCTGGCACACAGCGTCACCAGTATCCCAGGGTTCCTCGCATCGCTCACTGCTCTTTCTTTTGCCTGTGTTTTCCTGTGTGATGTTATAGATAATTTAGACACTCTGAGGGCCTGGACAGCAGAGCGGAGGAGAGAGAGGATGGGAAAACCAGGCCCACATGAAATCGGCAGACTTCCTCAGAACTGGGACGCTTGTCATTCATATAATTCTAGAAACTTCCCACCTCCCTTGCATATTTGTTTATATTTAAATGGGCTAATTTTATTATGCTTTCAGATAGTGCTTCTCACATTTTTAACAGAATTTCTTGAAATACACGTTGAAAAGGCCTGCAGATTACATCTGGGCCTAAGGGTAACTTGAATCAGACTTTAACCTGAAAAATCCATTTCCCACCATTTTGTACAGGTTTGACTGTTTTTGAATAGAACTGAACTCCTTTTAGACGCTGAAAACTAATTTTCAACATGCTCTACGCTACCTCAGCTTGCAGCCACAAGCCGCAAAGGCCTAAAGTATCTTTTTTACAGTGATATGTAATATCACCCCATCGTCTTTGGCCAGCGGCGGAGGTCCGGTTGTGTACATGACAGCAGCCGTTGGCAGGGCAGTTTTGATGTGTGTTTAGTGGCCAGTGAGTTGGCCGGACACCGGAGACGATGGAGAAAGTGTCCAGGAACTCATTATCATGACAGATATGAGCAAGACAAATATGACGCAGTGATCTGGCTGAGTGTTCGTAAGCAGAGGTTGTGACCACGCTGAAGGCCGTTTAGCCTGGTTTCCTCTTCAAGTGCATGAGATCAGGGAGCGGAATGGTACCAGGTTGACAAAAGGGTTAGAATAGCGAGAGAGAGAGATGGCTTTAGGAGGGAGGGAGATGAAGAGAAATTGCTACATAAGTCTACTAAAACAGCGTTGTTATCATTTATTCATTCATTCCCACTTTGCAGGAAGTCTGGAAACATTTTGCTTTGAAGCCAAAGGGTAAAGAAAATTACTGTTATCTTCCGACAGGTTTTTTATTTAAAAAAAAAAGCAACAGCCTTACAGAAAAAAAGCAGATTAGACTCCTGATGACATTGCAGATAAGACCACAGGAATGGAGGTGATACAGTGAGTGTGAGAAAGAAAGGGAACATAAAAAGGAGAGAAAGAAAAACCACAATGGCTTCATTAAGAAATTACTCTCATATCCTATTGGTTATACTTAATGGATTTACATCCCTTGTCAATAGAAGTGTTCAAATTCATTGCCTCAGTAGAGAAGAAAAGGATTAGCCATCATTTTTCTTTTACAATTAGTCTCAGTCACATCTATCAATTTCAGGGGAATAATGGAAGTTGTGAGGCAGGTTTCCGTTAAGTAAAGAGGAAAGACAGGAAAACTTCAAAAGGAGGTAGACGATTGTGGAAACCACAATTGCTTGTAATG